>NW_004955490.1:6564061-6608482 GCF_000276665.1 Chinchilla lanigera
AGTGAAAGCACCTAAGGAGTCCACATTTAGTTATCTTGAATGTTTTGATGAGCTCTGGGAGCCAGATTATAATAATTAAAACATTATTTTCATCAATGAAAGATTTTTAAATTATTACATACAGACAATATGTTCTAATTTTGTAAAACCAATCTTGATACTATATTGATCAGCTGGAAGTCTGAGTGGAAGTGTGTGTTTAATTTTACTGACACTTATCTATAAGCCAACTTACCTTACAGATAATTGCTTTAGAATTCTAAAAGTGAAACAGAAGAAGGAATTTTCTGAGTTTAAATAAAACAGCTGTTTACAGATTAGATAGACAAAAAATACATCTAAACTCAGAGTGCGTTCAAATATATTTCATGAAATTGACTTATAATAGCTCTCTTTTAATTTTTAAGTCTGAAAATATAAATAGACTAGTCAGAACTTTTTGTAGGTTAATTAGTAGAGATATCTTTTAATAAAAATTAGATGGCATAGACACCATTTAAACATACTCACTATTTTTTGTGTTTTATTTTTAATTGCTTTGGCAGCTCATGCCCTCTTCGTTCACTAGCCTCCTGCTCTGTCATCTCTACACGCTCTATTACATACTCAGACCTTCTTATTCTTTGAAAAGCATTTGTAGGATCCCTCTCTGTAAGACTAAACACAATTTGGATTAACGTGGGCTCTAAAAGTTGCAGTGTAAAGAATCCCTGTTCTTAAGCATTTCTCCCATCTCAACCTCACAAGTAGCTGGGACTACGGGCCTGTACCACCATGCTCAGTTCGTCTAAGGAAAGCAGAGAAGTGGAAGCTGGTTTTCTGCTACATGGCTCTGTTGTTGACCCACTGCAACTGCCTCATTTCTCTTGGAAGAAGTCTTGCTCCACAATTGCCACCTCAGTTGCCACCACCCCTGAAGATGACCATGCTGCAGTTTTGGGTGCACTGCATTAGTCTCTAAAAATTCTAGAGGTGTGGGATGAGTTTTTTTTAAAGTTTCACCCAGCTCTTAGTCTCTCCCTGGACCTAGCAGCACAGTGGATGGTTTTTCCCTTTCTTTTCCCTCTATTCTTGTCCTAAAACAGAAACTTTGGTGATACTAGTACTTAACAGATCTAACCACACATTTTACCAAGATCCAAGATGAGAAGCTCTCAGGAGAAATGCTTTTTTTCTCTACCATGAGATCTTTTTAATTTTTTTTCATCTTTTCCTAATTTTGAATTTTTAATGTTACTATCCATGGGAGCCACGTATTGCACTTAATTGTTTACTGGGGTATTTTGGTGGAACTACTTACTGACACTGTGCCCTTTGCCATCTTTAAAAGAGATTTTACTGACAGAATATATAGTTTTTGTTCAGTAGAAATATATTTTAAAGAAAGAGATTTTGAGGAATGATATCTTCCCATGGCAAAAAGAAAGAAATTTATTTTCAAAGAAGTCATCTTTCTGTTTTAATCCCAGCAAAATTATTACTCAAGTTGAAAGCACTTTAGCTCCACATCAGATGTCTCTGAAATCATCACATTAGATCAAACACCATCATAAAGCTCCTAGTAAATCCAGCAAGCAGGCAAGAATGCCGTGGCTTAGGGCCTCAGTAGGTGGTAGTTATTAGAGACCTCGGCAGAGGACCTGCCCAGATTACAGTGCATGGTGCAAAAGGAGAAAAAGAACAAGAGACAAAAATATAGGGATGCATGAGAGGGATCTGGGATGCTGAGTTGCTGTCTCAGATCAAAAGACCATAAGTCACCCAGAGCCTTGGTATTCACTGAGGAAAACTGTGAGGAGATTTTGGCTGGATGTGCTAGACAAGTGCTGAGGCTGGTAAGGATTGTAACAGAGGGAATAAAGTATTCTCAATGAAGGGACAGGAACAGCTAGATTTAGGCTATGGCCAATGATTAACCTGCTTTGTAGCTCATTCTGGGAAGGAATTTTCCTCTGGAGTCATGCAGGACAAAGCGGAGAGGTTATATCATATCTTAGACCTATGGTTTTACACCTCATGTATCTGAGCTCAAATATAGCCATTGATAGTAAAGAGTATTAGTCCATTATTAGCCACCTGCTTTTATGAAGATAGTACACAGCCTGAGCCAGACTAAATAATTAAAATGAAAGTCCTTTTTTTGGGGGGGGGGGTTTCTCCGGTACTGGGAACCGAACTCAGGACCTTGCGCTTGCCAGGCAGGTGCTTTTGCCACTGAGCTAAATCCCCAGCCCCCTAAAATGAAAGTCAATTTAGGGAAGTTGCCTCTATGCACTGCTCTTAAGTACACACAACCACATTTCAGTCTGAGGAAGGGTGATGTGGCAGTCCTCCAAAATTACGATCATTATCTGATTAAATCTTCTTTAAACATCTTTAAATTCACTAAACACCTTATTGAACATTTTTTTTACCTCCATTGATACCCTTTTAGACTTTTCTGTTGTATGTTTTATACTTCCGTCCTCATTGATGCCCCTGAACCAGTTTCATTATCTTATCTTTTCATGTTTCTATTCTGTTTGTTTTTTGAGTTAGGTTTGTGGCTTCTTTGACCCAGTGTCCAGTTCTCAGAGAGTTTGCCACAGTATTATTTATGACCTCCATGCATTCCTCCATGCCTTCCATATTGGCACAAGAGAAAACTAATTGACAGCAATAACAATGTCATCTTGGCTATAGTAGTAATGTCAATATAACAGCAATGCCATCAAATAAGAGCTGAATACTGCCAAATCCTAAAACCACTCAAGAACTGCTCCTAACCAGAACAAAGAGGTCAAAATTTTAGTGAAGACACTTAGGTCACACAGATATTGAACTATAGTAATTCAGATCATCAATTTCTGCTATACGTAAACAGTAGTGCAAGAGCTCAAGCACACCATTGGACCAAATGCCGAATCTTTTAGGTGCACCTGCTCTGAAGATTATATCCACCAAACTTGTCCTAGCAACAGAGTATGCAGAGTCTATGATCCTCCTGACCTGCGCCTGCCAACCAATGCCAGGAAATCCATAGTTATCTCTTAAATTCTCCTAGCCTGTCTGTTATGTCTGACTCTCACTAAGTCTCTGCAGTAGTGTAATAAATACTTCAGTGCTGGAGAAAAATTCTCCTACTGGATGTAGGTCTCATCCTCAATCAGGTCAGTGCTTTAGTTTTCACCCTTGTCACTATGTGCCTTGGGTGCATGTGGCACCTGTGTGGAGGATGGAGGTGGTCTCTCCCTTTCTTGTGAGACCCAGCACAAGGCTCTAGTTTCTTCTGCAGTGGTGAGTGCAGCCTACCTCCTTTCACTTGGGATGCACACACCTGTAATCCAGCACTTGGGAGTCTGAGCCAGCAGGATTGTGGCAAGTTTGAGACGACCCTATAGTGAATTCAAGGCCATTCAGAACTACATAGTGAGACCCTGTCTCCAAAAAGAATATAGGAGGGTATGTGCAATTTATGTGCCAATATTATGCCATTTTATAGAAAGGACTTGAGCATTCATGGATTTTGGTATTCAAGGGTAATTTTGGAACTAAAATCCCTTGGAAATGGACAGATAATTGTGTTATGAAGTAGACATTTACATAAGGCAGTGGCACTGGATAAGGAACTTTCTCTTTGACTCCTAACTTTCCGAACATTGTTTCTGTTTCTTTAGCCCAACTCGCTCACTTTATAGCTTAGAGCAGACAAGCCAGTTCCAATGGCTTCAGAGACAGGAACTTAAATTTATCAGAGCATTGACCTAGAACTTTTAGAAGCAAGAAGAGGCAGAAGATGAGTGCAAGCTTGTTCTTAGAGATAAATAAGAGGAGAACAGAGAAGAAAGTGAAGAGCAAAGTCAAAAGTGAAGTGAGATGGTTCAAGGCAATTGCCTTGAATGAGGCCCTGAGGTCTGAGATTTATTTGCTTTGGTTACTTGCCAGGAAGAATGTTTATTGAGCTTCCCCAGTATGATGCTATGGAATGAGAACTCCCCTAGTTTGCCCAGTGAGAGCTATGACTTGTTTGGGGACATTTCTGAAGTGGCTCCCATAAGTATTTTGTCAATCCACAGACTTCCTCTAACACTGACTCCTGGGACTGGTCACTGTGAAACTGAGTTTCACCACCTCCTATTCCTCCAGTTCTCTACCAGCACAGGGTTAAAGGGAGAGATATGAACAGGCTAGGCTTAACTAAGAGTGCAGGAAGCCATCTACCTATTGTGTAGGAAAGCTTAGTAGGAATGAAAAGGCAAAGTGTATCATAATTTCATGAACTGTTAATAAGTTCCGCGAGTTTTTCAGGCACTTAGTAGAGTGTATATGATATAAGTTGGGAATGAATAGTGTGCAGTGGCTAAAAATGTGGGATATAAGAATCATACAATCTGAACTGAGATTCCAGCTCTGTTATGTAATGACTATGAGATCCTGGGTGAGTTGCTCAATTTTTCTGTGCTTCACTTCCCATAGTAGGAGAATAAGGATAATAATATTTACTGTTGGACAGTTTAAGCAAACAAAATGCATATAAATTACTTAATACTGTGCCTAGTAAATTTAATAAATAGTAGTGGTGATGTGTACTCCAAAGAAAGCTTGGTGGAATTTCCCATCTGTATTGTCTCCTCATGTCCCTAAAATGAATCCTACTAGGTCCTGGAGTATAATCTTTTTGATTACCTACATTCACCTTGGTAATATCTTCTTGAGGACTTCTGCATCTACCATCATTAGAGTAATTAGCCTATAGTTTTCTTTCTGGTCAGATCCTTTTCTGTTGTTGGTATCAGGGTAATGCTTGTTTCCAGGAATGATTTTGGGAATATTCCTCTAATGTCAATTTCATGGAAGAATTTCAGGAATACTGACATTAGATATCTAAAGTTCTTGTAGAATTTGGCAGTGAATTCAATGAGACCTTGGCTTTTCTTGGTTGGTAGATTTAATTACTTCTTCAAATTCATTGAATGAAGTCAAATTATTCAGAATTTTTATATCTTCTTTATTCAGCTTTGATAGTTCATATGTATGTAGGAGTCTATTTTTTGGGTAATTCCCCATTTCATTAGAACACAGGTTCTCAAACTACTGGCCAATGATCTTTTGAATTTCTGAAGAACCCATTTTGAATTTGCCCATTTCATTTCTAATTTCATGGATTTGAGTATGTTCTTTCCTCAATTTGAAAAGTTTGGTAAGGATTTGTGAATTTTGTTTAATCTTTCAAAGATCAACTGTTTTATTGATGCTTTTTCATCATTTTTAGTCTCAATTGCATTAATTTCTGTTCTGATCTTTATAGTGTCCTTCCTTGTAGTGACTTTAGGTTTAAATTATTTTTGCTTTCCTAGAACCTAGAGGTTCATCATTAGGTTACTTCTTTGGGATCACCCCTTGTTTCAGATATGAAAATTCACCACTACAAAATTCTCTTTTAGGAATGATTTCATTGTATCCCATAGGTTCCAGTATGTCGTACTGGCATTATCACTTGATTGTAGGAACTATCTAATTTTTTCGTGTAATTTCTTCTGAGATCCATTGATTATTCAAGAGGGTATTATATAATTTTCATAGTTTCTATGGTGTCTATTTACATCGATTTCTAGTTTTATTGTACTATGAACTGATAATATCTATGGGATCATTTTGATTCTTTTGATTCTGTTGTATTTACTGAAGCAGACTTTGTGGGCTAGTATTTGATCTATGTTGGGGAAAGTCCCACATGCTTCTGACAAGAATGAGTATTCTGTTTTTGTGGGAGGAAACGCTGTAGATATCTATTAAATCCATTTGTTCCAAAGTTTGGTTCAATTATGAAAATTCTTTGTTGATTTTTAACTAGTTAATATGTTCATTTGTGACAGTGGGTTATTGAGGTTCCCTATTAGAATTTTATTGGCGCTTCTCTGATTTTTCTTGCCTATTAATGTTTGTTTTATAAATTGGTTGTGCAAGTACTTGGTACATATATATATATTTATAATTGTTATCTGTTCCTGTTGAATTGTTCCCTTAACAAGGTTGTAATGACCTTCTTAGTCTCTTCTCTCTGGGCTTGACATTCACTTTAGAGTTAAGATAGTTATTCCTCCTTTTTTCCAGATTCCTGTTGCATGGAATATTGTTTTCCATCTGTTGACTTTCAGTCTATGAATTTCTTTTTGGGTTAAACGTGTTTCTTATAGGTAACATATTGTCAAATCTTGTTTCTTCAACCATTCTGCCAATTTGTGTCTTTTAATTGGTAAGTAAATACCATTAACATTGAGAGTTATAACTAATAGTTATTTACTTATCCTTGTCATTAAAGTATTTTACTATTGTTGGTTTCATTTCTTTACCTTACATTTTATTGCTCTCCCTGCCTGGTGAAAGCATTCTCTTGAGCATTTGGCAGTGTCATCTTCATTGTTTCTTCCTAGAATATCCTTGGAAAATTTATTAGGAGTATTGGTTTGGTGGTTATAAATTTCTTTAGGTGCTATCTCTTGTGGAAGTTATTTTATTTCTCCACCAATTTTGAAATATAATCTGGCATACATCAGTCTTGCTTGGAAGTTTTTTTCTTTTAGGGCTTGAAAAAATTCACTGCAATATCTCATGGACTAGGGTTTGTGTGGAGAAGTCTGCTGTAGTTCTTGTGAGTTCTCCTTTACAACTGATTTGTTTATTTGCTCTAATAAAATTTAGCATTCTGTTCTTATGTTTGATTTCTAGATTCGTTACTATGATATGTCTCAGCATTGTCATTTTCAGATCACAGCTGTTGGGGTTATATATGCCTCACTTATCTGTGTGTCAATTTCTTTTACCATGATTAAAATTTTTCTGCTACTACTTCTGTAAACAGGATTTTTAGTGCCCTTTGTACTATCTTTTGATTTTTCACTAATTTTAATTAATCTTAGATTAGTTTTCTTTGCATCATATAGCAGCTGCTGGATTCATTTCTCCTGTTCCCCTGTTATTTTTATGGTGTATCTCATTAGTTGATCATTAAACATAGCCCTGTCATATAGGTCTGGCGTTTTCTTCACAACAGTTGATTCTGCTGCCTACACTCTCAAAAAAATTTTACTCTTCTTGATTTCTATTTGACACTATTTATGGACTCCAGTTATTTTCTTTGCTGAGAATTCTTGATTTGCATGTCTTTCTTTTTCTCTTCTACTTTTCAATTAATATCTCTCTAGACTTGGCAATAATTTGTTTTATTGGAATCACTATCTATTTATGTCTTCTTTGACTTTGGAAACTGCTTTAGTGATATGTCTATTTACCTTCACTGGTACCATTTCAGACAAAATCAGATGGCTGTATATCACTTCTACTACTTCAGATATCTCAGTTGTATGCCTTGCCTTTTGATTTACTCTGGGGGAGTTGGGAGCCATGGAATGCATTTTATTTCCCTCTTTTCTCATTTTCTATTTGTTTATTTGTATTCTGTGCTAAGGCTTGAAGATTATTTATGGTGACTAGCTTTATTGCTAGTATTGAGACCTTTTTAGGCAATGTCTACCTTTCAGAGATGTCCTCTGGATGTAGCTTGCTATTGATATTTGGGTCTGTCCCAACACAGAACAACCTCTGTTTATTAAGCAATGGCAGATTTGATGAAGGTGATATAATTAAAATAAAAGGTTGCATTAATGAATAAAAGAAAGTTAACAGTGTAATATAACAGGAAAACATGCCTGTAATCTCAGTATTCAGGAGGCTGAGGCAGGAGGATCACTGTGAGTTCAGGACCTGCCTGAGATACAAAGTGAGCTCAAGACCAGCTTGAACTGCATAGCAAGACCCTGTCTCAAAAATACAAAAAAAAGATAACAGTAAAGAAAAACATGAAAGTGGCTAATAAGGAATAGATATTAAAGTAGAAGAGAAAGAAAAATTAATGAGGAACCAAATTAAAAGAGAGATAGAGATAACAGAAGAGACAGAGAAAAGTAGAACTTAAACAAATAAAACAAAATAATATTTACAAAGGGAAAAAGAAAATAGGTGATAAAATTCCAAACTCCACTAGAAAAATTAAATTAAAATAAAAAAAATACCAATAGAGAAGAAAAAAATTTATTCAGAGGTAGAGAGGAACAAAAACAAGAAAAATTACTATGTATTTCCAGATGAGTGTTTTTCTTCTAGAGTTTGCAGTCTCTAACCCGTCACATTCTTTTTGCTCCTCTTTATACTCTGTGGGTTTGTGTGGTTAGTTTTCTATTTGAAGGATCTCTCATCTATAAACCTCTGTTTATTCCAAATGTCCAGCCTAGGACATGGGCCTGGGGATGGTTTTGGGAGTTGGATTTTTGATGCAGAATCAAGCAACCTTGAGGTGCCTGCCATATATTCTGGCTGACTGTGGATCAGCACTGGGTACTGGCTGGATATTCTAGTGGCTCTCAGACCAGCTGTAAACACCAAATGGAGGCTTGTGGAAACCAAGCCTCTGGGCACCTAGTGGAAACCAAGGTGTGCCCAGGTATGATGTGGGGAGCTTCCAGTGCACCCAGTAAGAATTCTGGGTGCTTAGTGGAGTCTCCTATGGACCCATGGGACCTGGCAGGCCAGGTAGACCTTTAATCCCTGCTGAGAGCCAAGAAGAGCCCCAACAGGCATGGGACAGACCTAATGAACTGATTAGAGAATCCAGACATTCTGGCTGAGACCCAAATGCATCTGAGGTTGGTGAAGTGCAAGAGGGAAACTCTGATGTGCCTAGGGAGAAGGCAGGGTGTCTGATCCTGAGTGGGATTCTGGTAGGTGGGCACTGGAGCACCAGGTCTTACTCACATAGGACTAGGGCTACCCATGGAGACCAAGACTATCTAGAACTGGTGCCAGATTCCAGAATCTCTGGTGTGTCTAGGGAAAGTGCAGGGCAGTGGGTGCTGTGTAGGGACCTAGGAGATCTTGGGATTAAGATATAGACTCAAATGGGTCCAATGTCAGTCATCTTTGGATATCAGATGGAGGTCTTGGCATGTGAAGGACCAACTTGATGTGCACAACAGTGACTTGGGTGTGCCCAGGGAACTCATTTGGGACTTAGTACTTATGTGGAATACCAGATGATGACTCTAGGCACAAGCAACTGAGTAGAGTCAGCTGTTGCTGCTTATTTATTTATCCTTTCGTTGCCTCAGGTTGGACAGGTGTGGAAGGAGTTCTTCTGCTCTTAGAGAATACTGGTGAGGATACTGCAGGCTTGCAGATTCCTCAGTGTCTGGAGAGATGATGATAGCGCAAAAGGGCTTATATGCCCTGAGGCTATTCTGGGAGGCTAGTCTCTGCAGTGCTCCTTGGTTCTGACCAGCACAAAGTAAATATTAAACATATTTAGAAAAATAAAAGCTTTTAACCTACTGTCAGGAACAACAAAAAGTAACCCACTCTTAACACATACAGTGTAGTAGAATTATTAGAGCTATTATTCAACAAAAAAGTCTCTCCAAATTGGAAAGCAAGAAGTGAAATGGTCTCTGTTGCAGATGATATTGTGTATAGAAACCCTAACTACTTTATTAAAAACTGATGGAATTAATAATAAATATACTAAAGTTTCAAGATACAGTTATCACCCCCAAATCAATGACTTTCTGTACTGTAATATTCAGGTTTACATTACTGTAATGAAATATCTGATGCAATTAATTTATAAATATAGACATTGCTCATGGTTCTAGAGGTTAAGTCCAAGATCAATTGTCCCCATGATTTTTCATCTGTGGTGAGGAGCATACTTCATGGTGGGAGCACAGAGCAGAGAAAACTACTCACACCATTAGCCAGGAAACAGCAAAGAAGAGACAAGTATCCCATAATCCCTATGAGGAGGACTCATTCCTAATGAACTAAGAACAAAAAATAAGTTCTCACCTATTAAAGATTCTAACATTTACCAATAGTGCTACTCTTGTTACCACACCTTCAACATGTGAAACTTTTGGAGACACTTTTATCCAAAGCACAGCATTTTACCCCTGGCCTCCAAAGCTTCATGGACACATTACAATGGAAAATACATTTAATCCATTCCAAAGAGTCCCAAAAATATTAAATAATTGCTCAAAATTCCAAATTGAAATTCTCCTCTGTAACTCAAGGAAACTTAAATATGAGCCTCTGTAAATAAAAAACAAAAATAAAAGACAAGTTTCATAATTCCAAGGTACAATGCTGGTAGTGGCATGGGTAAATATTACTATTCTAATGGGAAGAATAGAAAAGTAATAATAGTTTGGCCTAAAGCATGAGGAAACCCAGAAAGGAAAATGTTAATTCCTAAAGTTCTGTCTGGCATGAGAGTCACACTGTAGCAGGATGTAGGTTTCCAAGGTCCTGGGAAAACCCACCCATACACTCATACTGGTTACTTCCCACCTCACTTTGGCTGAATTTGTCTGATGTGTGTTGCATGTTGTTGACTTCATTACATTCCTTGAATCTCCACAGCCCTTTTAATTTCACTCCCAGAGCTCCATTATGTATTATTTACTGGTAGTTTCTTGCAGAAACTTTGACTCTACAGCACACTGACTTGTCTCCCAAGCTCTCATTGTAGATCATGGGGAAAAATACCATCACTTCAAACTCCTATTCTGTGTACATTTTCAAACCCGCATTATTTCTATGATGTCAGGGTCTGCTACAAGAATAAGCTATGCATGAGACCACTTGAAACGTGGGTACAGAGACATCTGAGTGTCTTGAAGGGCTGAGTATTAGGAAATAAATCCTCAACAAATAATCTACAAGGTGATTCTGAATGTTCAGAGCACCCAGGAGCTCCTTTCCGATATGATTATGCCCTGGAACTTTTTCAAAACAAATTTATATATATAGAATTTTGAGCTGTGATGGGTAAGTTAAGTATATTGGAAGATATATAAATTCAGATTTCTTTCAAAAAAGTTCCAGGGCAAAATTAAATAACAGGCCCAAAATAATGCTTCGATCATGGATTGGAATATCCCATATTGTAAATCAAAATAAAATTTTTCTCTTTATAGCATACTTATCTTTAGTATTTTGTTATATTAATGGGAGCTTGCTAACAGACTTGAATATCTTTCCAAAGAAGCCATACTAATGGTAAATGGCTATCTGAAATTGTTCTCAGTATCACTAATTCTCAGGAAAATCAAGACCACAATGAGATACCAGCTCACTCCAGTTAAAATAACTATAATCAATGAGATGCAAGAAAAAAGTGTTGGTATGGGTATGGAGAAAAGAGAATCCTTATACATTCTAGATAAGATTGTAAATTGATACAGCCATTATGAATGGCAGTGTGGAGATTCCTATGAAATGAAGAACAAAACTGTTGTATTATACAACAATTCATCTTCATAGTGCATACTTAAAGAGGATGAAATTAGTGTTTGGAGCAGATATTGTTTATAATTACCTAGGTGTGGAAACAGCATGACCATTGGTAACACTGGAATGTTACTTTTCTCATTGCTGAGACACAATATCCAACATGCACAACTTAAAGAAGGAAAATTTATTTTAGCTCATAGTTTTTAGAGGTTTCAGTCTATAGTTGGATGGCTCTAAGGCAGCATGTCATGACAGAAGTGTATTGCAAGGGAGAAATAGTCCATGTAAAGGAAGCAGAAGACAACAAAGCAACAATCATCATCAGCAGGCTACCTGCTTCATCCCTTCAATGCTACCCACCTTGTGGATGGTAGTACCCAAACCAAGAGTGAGCCTTCCCGTTATGCACATCAAGAATTGCACTAAACAAATCAGTAGTCTGATTTAGTGACCATGTACTCTTAATTTCAGAGTCATACAATTTAATCCCAATATAATACGCCCTACCTAGATCTAGCCCCCTCCCAAACCTCCTAGCTGTGAGTGCATGAGGCTTTGAGGAGATATCTAGAAGATATATATATCTATATATATATATGACATCTATCTATCTATCTATCTATCTATCTATACCTTTAGAAGAACAAATACTACCATTTACAACAAAATAAACTTAGACATTTTGATGAGTAAAACTCATTACACATAGAAAAATATTGTATAATCTTACCTATATGTGTAAACTATCATAATTGATCTCATAGAAGAAAAGAGTAGATTGGAGCTTACCAAAGTCTGAGGATTTGACAAAATTGGACAATGTTGGTCAAGAGAAGGTACAAACTTTTATTGATAAGATAAATAAATTTTGGATAGCTAATGTACAACATGATGACTTTAATTAATAATAATAACAATGGATAATAATAATAATAGATCATGTGTTTGAAATTTGCTGAGAGAAACCTTTGTGTTCTCACCACACCCATACTAAATGATAAGATGTGAAGTGATATATTAATTAGCTTGATTTGGATAATTATTTTACAATGTGTAGCTATATCAAATCATCACACTGTACATCTTAAATATTACAAAGCTTATTTGTCAATCATATATCAATAAAAATAGTTGACAGATTATTCTGAATATGCTGGGAGGCTACGGAAAATTTTTTAGGAACAGATGATCTTGTATGAACTTTAGAAAATTAATTTGATGATAATGTAAGTGGTAGGTCGAAATAAAGAGAGATTGGGGAGAATAATTAGAAAGCTGTTGTAGTATGCTATATATTACCATTCTTCCTTGATTTCCCTCCCTAACTTCCTCCCTCCCTCTACACACACACAGACACACACACACACACACACACACACACACACACACTACATGTTCTATTCCTTGGGTTACGGGTGAAGCATCATCTTTATATATCTGTGTCCTACACACTTTCTGTGCCTGTCTTGAAAAAAATTTTTTTTTTGCCTGATATTGTGGCTCATGCCTGTAATCCCAGCACTCAGGAGGCTGAGGCAGGAGGATCTTTGTGAGTTTGAGACCAGCCTGGGCTACAAAGTGAGATCAAGGCCAGCCTGAACTTCATAGTGAGACCCTGTCTCAAAAGAACAAAAAAAAATTTCTTTTGCTGGTAGTTCTAGGCACTTAGCCTCTTTCCAGTTTCACTCTGTTGAGCCAACTGTTGTGACTGGCACAGGGCTCAGAATCAACCACACATTTTACTTATATGAAATTCATACCACACATTTCACTGATATGAAATTCATATCTCATTCTGCTGCCATTTCTGTGATTTTGAAGTTTATTTCCATAATACTTACACAAAATAGTATATCTGCAAATTCAGTTCTACTACCTACAGGAGACAAAAGTCTCTAAAATCAAAAGAACTCTGGAGAGTATGTAGTTATCATAGATATTTAAGAATTGGAATTATATTCATAGAGTTGGTCCAATTAGCTTAAGGTAGGGAAAATTCTACTTCCTAGAACAGTTTGTCTTTCTATTTCCTGGAATATCGGAGCCAACAGTTTCCTCAGAGATTATTATTTGTGATTATATGACTAACACTCAGAGTGAACAAGTAGATTTTACTAAATTACTCTAATAATGAGTGATAAAGCTGGAACCAGATCATTTCTTAATCCCCAAGCCTGTTTTCTTGTCATTATATTTAGCTCTCCAAGGGATATTGTTCTGATCTCTGTTGCTACACTGCAGAGAAATTTTTGTTTTTTTCATGGCTATTTTTTCAGCAAATTAAAGATCTACGATAGGGAGGATTTAAAGACTTTCAAGTGTGATTGATCAACTGCTGAGAATTTCAAAAGAGAGCAGTGAGAGGTAATACCTTGAAAATCACAGTCTGTCCAATCGCATAAAAACAGTACATTTAAAAATCTATTTCATTATTTATGGAATATATTTTAACTTAAATTTTTTGCTAATATAGCACAAAGGTTGTAAATATTAACAGGGTACTATGTAATATTTGTCACACATATACATTATGCAACATTTAAGTCACATTAAACATAGTTATCTACTCAATCACTTCTCATTTCTTTGTGGTAAAAAAGCTTTTTGAAATGTACAGAACATTATTGTAATCTATACTCAGTAGCACATCAGAAATTCTTTCTCCTAACTACAGCTTAGTACTCGTTCGTCAACATTTCCACATCCTTCTCCCACTTCTACTCTCCCCAACCTCTATTCTCAATGTCTGTGAGATCAAACAGTTAGTTTCCATACAAAAGAGGATGGAATTCACTTTGATATTTCTAAAGTTTATGTTTTAGTCCTTTATTTTAGTGCTATATTAATTAGAATATCTCTTTTTAATTAAATTTTTCATTTTAGATAGTTACAGATTATCATGCAATTATAAGAAATAATTCAGAGTTTGCTTCAAATTATTGGGGATCACAAATTATAAATTTGAGGTAGGAGATATCTGAGGCTATTCTTGCCCTGCCCTTGGATCAGATTGGAAGTTGGGTTTTGTCTCCTGTAGGTAGTAGAACTGAATTTGCAGATATACTATTTTGTGTAAGTATTATGGAAATAAACTTCAAAATCACAGAAATGGCAGCAGAATGAGATATGAATTTCATATCAGTGAAATGTGTGGTATGAATTTCATATAAGTAAAATGTGTGGTTGATTCTGAGCCCTGCTGATTCTGAGCCTTCTCTAGTCACAGCTAGGAGTGCTAGAGCTGGAAGTGCTTGCCCTGTGGCACTCACAGGGCAAGATAAGACCTTCTGAAGCACCTGTGGAAACTACAGTTTCCTTATTGTCCACTGTCTTGTCCTTGTCCTTGCAAGAATGCTTTGATCTTCCTAGCCAAACATAGTCAACATGTCTGTTCATGAGAATACTGGTGCACTGCCCTTCCATCATTTTCCTTGACTCAGATGTAATGAATAAATATCAATGTTGTAGTTGGCTCCTAGAGCCCTTTGTTCATAGAGAGCGACTTGTCAATCCAGATCCCTGCTATGCTTGCTCTCTTTTTCCTTTCCTAACATGTGCCATAACCTGAGTAGGAGGTTGGAACTCATGGCAGCGGTTCCTGATAACTGTCAACATGAAAAGTGTCGCTAATATCAAAACACATTTTGTCTTATTTTCTTGAGTGGTAACATCTTGGAAATATACAGCCAAATATTACAGGATATTGACAGTGACACAGAAAAGATAAAGAACATTTCTCTTAATTGAAGTTTCCTTCATGTTGTCCTCATATTGGGATACCAATTTTGCTCCCATTTTGTTTTCTCTCTTTCATAAAGCATTAGAAATCTATTCTGGGGGCTGGGGATTTAGCTCAGCGGCAAAAGCGCCTGCCTGGCAAGCGCAAGGTCGTGAGTTCGGTTCCCGGTACCGGAGAAAAACCAAAAAAAAAAAAAAAAAAAAAAAAAGAAATCTATTCTGTACTCATGTGTTCTGGTTTGTGTTTAGATGTCCTCTCAAAGCTTCACGTATTTATAGATAGAATTTTTTCAGGGGTGGCTGAATCTAGAGTGTGCAATGCTGGGTTTAAGGGTGCTTGGGTTAAGGGTGGGTGATTGCTGTATTAGTCTACTGATTGGATTGGCACTGCCCTACTACCAGAGTCTGGATAAGGTAAATAGGGCAGAAAGAGGCTTTTCTCCTCTGATTTTTGCTTTGCTACTTTCTGCTGGCCAAGACTGTTCTCTTCTGCCAAGTCACTCTATCTTGGAGCCAACCAATTAAGATCAAAACCACTGAAAACTATGAGCTAAATAAACCCTTCCTCCTTTAACTTTGAGTGTCAGGTATTTTGTCTCAGCAACAAGAGAAAAGTAACTAAGACATGTAATGTCAGTCCCAGAATATGTAAGTTGAATCTTACAGTGTAACCATTTGAGATTGACTTTTTCCCACAGCATAGATCTCTGGAACTTTATCTAAGTTATTGAAAGTATTAATAGTTTGTTCTTTTTTATTGCTGAATAGTATTTCATCTACTGTTGTATGGATGTACCCTGTGCTATGTAGTATGGATGGATGTACCCTCTAGTATGGATGCACCACAATTAACCATTAACCACTGAAGGACAGCTAGGTTTTGGTTACTGCAGATAATGCTGTCATGACAGTTTGTGTGAATGTGTTTTCACTTCTGTGGGATAGAAGCCAAGAGGAGTGTGATGACTAGATTGTGTAGTAGTGCAATACTTTTCTTTTTAAAAAGTCTATGAAACCATTTTCTTAAATGATTACACCATTTTACATCCTCACAAATAATGTGTTCATAACCAAGCTTTTTGGTATTTTACTTTGATTGTTGTGATACATCATAATGATGTATGTGTATTTTGCAATATTAGAAATGGGACCACGACTTCATACATGTTATGTAAGGGCTGTACCATTGAAGTAGACTCCAAACCTTGACTGTAGTTTTAAATTTTATTTTCATAATGGCCAAGGAAGTTGAACATCTTTTCATGGGTCTATTATATACCATACATATATCTTCTGTTCAGTGTCAATTCCTGCATTTTGGTCCATTTTCTAATTGGGCTGGTTTGTTTGTTATTGAGTTCAAAGAATTTATTACATTTTTTTACATGAGTCCTATGTTTAATATTGACCTGAAAACATATCCTGAGAGTTGATGCCTTGTCCTTTTATTCTCTGCGCAGGGTATTTATCAGAGCACAATATTTTTAAATTTGACAAAATCCAATTTGCAACATTTCGTTTTCTGCATTATCATTTTGGTGTCAAGTCTATAAACACTTTGTCAATCCCTAGTTCCTGAAAACTGTGCTTTCAAAAAGCTTTATAGTGTAGGTTTACATTATACATCTAATTCCACGAATAATTTTGAGTTAAGGTATAAGATTTAGGTCACAGTTCTTCATGTTTTTCAAAATAGATATCCATTTACTTCACCTCTTTCCTCATTGAATTGCTTTAGTATATTTGTCAGCAATAAGCTTAACAGTGAAACTGACATGTGTGGGTCCATTTCTGGGTTCTCAGTAGTGTTAAATCATTCTAATTATATCACTCTGCCAATATCATAATATTGATCATTGTAAATTTATAATAAGGCTTTAAATTGGATAGAATTATTTTTCCAATCTTATTTTTATTTTTCAAATATTTTAGCTAAGCTAGTTCTCTAGATATTTCATATAAACTGAGAGTCATTTTGTCTAAACTACAAAAATCTGACTGAGATATTGATAGTAATTACACTAAAACCGTGTATTGATTTGGGGTGATTGAAAACTTTATCATTTTGAATCCTCCCATCTATGAGTACCAATGTAGCATTGAAAAATGAATTTAAAACATGTATTCTGTTGTTGCTGGGTGGCATGTTCTACGTATGTATACATCCTGTTGATTTATTGTGTTGTTGAATTCATCTATGTCCTTATTGGTTTTGGTCTACTTCTTCTAATAAAGACTCTAACAACGATTATAGGCATGACTATTTCTCCTTTTAGTTCTGTCAATTTTTCTTCATATGTTTTGCAGCTTTATTTTATTATGTACACTTTATTTCTGGTTGTCAAGAATTCTAATACCAAATATATTTCAGAGTAAAAAAATGAGTCTTATTTTACATAGGAAAAATTTTTTAAATCCTCCAAATATTATTAATTTTTATTAGTGTCTACTAACTATACAGAACAATTGGTTTAATTGTGGCATTACATATATTTTGGTGGACAGACATTTTTATCATTTTATAATATCCTTCTCTTTTCTTTGTTCTTTGTAAATTTACTTGTCTTAAGTCTATTTTGCCTCCTATTGATGTAAAAATTATTGCTTTTCTTAGATTAATGTTACTATGATGCATATTTTTACATCCTTTTGCTTTCACCTTGTATCTATTGCTTTAGTTTGCGTGAGCTGTTCTGTATATAGCTTATTGTTAAGTTATATTTTTAATTTTCCACCTTCTTTTAATTGATATTTTCATAATTGACATGCTTATTAATATATCATTGCTATGCCTTCTGTTTTCATTTTCTTTTTTCTATTTATTTTTTCTGTTTTATCTTATTGTATTTTTCCCCTGCATTTTTATTTATTACTGGAGCATACATTTAGAATCATATCAGTATTTTAATTTTGCTTTGGATATCATACAAAAAACTCAAGAGGAGATGAAATGCCTAATGTATTTATCTATGTTTTTACTTATAAAATTATTTTCTTTTTCTTGCTAAAGTACAAAGATTCCTTGTTTTCTTTTGTTTAGAGAACTTCCTTCTGTCGTTCTTTTAGCATAGGTCTGCGGGCAACAGATTCTCTTTAGTTTCTTCACCTGAAAATATTTCAATTTCCCCTTAGTTCTTGGGTATATTTTCGCTGGTATACCCATTTGGGTTGACAGTTTTTCCTCTCAATAACTGAAAAACGCTACACTACTTCATTTTTGATCTCCATTTTTTGGGGGGGAAAAACAGTGCATTCAAATTGTTTATTCCCTGCTATTATGGCATCATTTCTCTCACATCATTATGTTTTATCTTTAAATTTTCAGAAGTTTGATCATATCATGCCTTAGTATAAATTTATTTTGGCTTTTTGTTTAGGTTCATCCAGCTTCTTTAATCTATTATTTTTTGTCTTTTGCCAGTCTGGCAATTTTCAGGCACTATTCCTTTGAGCATGACTTCTGTCCTTTATTTATCTTCCATTCTGCAAATTTAAAGATGTGAATGTTGGCTCTGAAACTATGAATTAATTTGATGACCTTCTTTTCCTATGAATTTTTTAATCTACAGTATATTTTGCCTGACATGATTATAGCCACTCCTGCTTTCTTTTTGTTACCATTTGCATGACTTAATTTCTTCCATCTTACATGATTTAGATTTAAAATGTCCCACGAATGCTTCATTAGTTCAGAGGAGAGTCTTTCATGGAATGACTGGATTGCAGGAACAGTATACTCATCAACAGATTAATCCTTGATGATCTCATAAGTAAATATGCTGCTAGAAGGTGAGGCCTGGCTACAGGAGGGTCACTGGGAACATGACCTGGAAGGGTATATATTTTTCTCCAGCCCTGTTCTTGTCTTCTCTCCTTCCAGGTTGCTATGAGATGAGCAGTTGTCTTCTTCCAGATCATTTGACCATGTGGTTTCTGCTATTTGTGCCTCAGATCCAAGTAATTTTGCACTAGAAACTGTCAGGCAAATAAATCTCTTTTCCTTTAAATTGCAGGTGTTGGATGTTTTGTCCCAATGATGAGAAAGCTGACTAATACATTGATATTATTTTATCTTTAGGTTTAGTAATTCTGTCCTCTATTCTAAAAATTTTGCCTTTAAACCTACTCATGGAGTTGTATTTTGTTGTTTATGGGGTGCACTGCCTTATTCCGTTCCCAACTTTCTAATTGTTACCTCTTTAGATTTTCTACTTCTTTCCTAAGTCTTTCTATTTCTTTGCTAACACTATGTTTCCATTTATTTCAAAGTTGTAAGCATGCCAAATTTGTCCATTCATCCATGGATAGGGCTCTAGGTTGATTTTATGCTACCTATAATGAATAGTGTAAACAGGCATATAGGTATCTTTTTGATATTTTGATACAACTTCTTTTGGATGTGTTCTGAATAACTGCAAGAGAGGAGCTTAAAGGATTCAAAGTCATGATAAGGAGATGGAACTATTAATTACCTTGATTTGAGTGGTGCATAATATATACATGAATTGAAATATCATACTGTAACCCATAAATATGTACAATTAAAGTAGTAATTTAAGAAGAAGTAAGTAACTGTGTATTGATACTTTTTGTGGGTCTGCTTTAAAATATTTTCAGAGAAAAATAGAGCTCTCCATCATTACAGTATATGCACCAAGGTTAGTCAGAGCATGGCTAACATCAACCACCAGATTTCACCATCAATGGGGTAGTACTCCAATAAAAATTCAGAAAATGGGAAACATAAGAAAGAAGGAAAGTCCGATATAAATTCAGGCACTCACTTAGATTATATAAAGAGATTCTATTGTTTTCAGTGTGGCAGAGCCATGCGCCATCCCGGCTGGGATATGGACAAGATTTTTTGACAGTGTTACCAAATAGTCTCTCAAATCACTGGTTTTGTTCTCAACTCAAATTGAGAGCTTTAGCCACACTGTGAAATGCACAAAACTGTCTGGGAAAGAAGTTAAGGGGGTGGCTACCGCTGGGTACTTACTGCACAAACCTTTGTTCCCCAGCCCCAGGGAAACTCCTCAGTTTCCCCACAAGGACACGGCTCAGAACCTGTGATAATAGCAGTTAACAGAACTTTCATTCACTAATGTGGAGCCTAGAACAGTCTGAGTCCTTGCTACACCATGAAAAGCTAATCTACTTTCAAAAGAAGGAGTGGGGGAGGGAGGGTCTATAGTTGGATACAGTACTATCCATTGCTGAAGTAATTCATGACCACCAAACCAATCCTACAAAGAGTACTGGAAGATGTTTCAGAAAGAGATAAACACCACAATTTTAAGCAGGTCCATGGCACAAAAAATCAGCAATGGAGTAAGAGAACTAAAACAAATTTGTAAACAAATGGTCTTAGCAGACCTTTACAGAGTGTTCCACCCAACAATATCAGATACACATTCTTCTCAGCCGCACACAGGATGTTCTCTACAATAGACCAAATACTAGACCACAGAACATGGCTAAGTAAATGCAAAGGAATTAAAATAACCCCATGCATACTATTGGGCCATAGTTCAATGAAATTGGAAATTATTGATAAAAAAATTGCAAAAACTCCATAAATATATGGAAATTAAATAACACCCAATGGGTTACAGATGAAATATAAAAATGAATTAAACAATATCTATAATCAAACAAATATGCAGATACAACTCACCAGAACCTATGGAATGCAATGAAAGAAGTCATCAGAGGTGAATTTATAGCAGTGAATTCCCACATAAGGGAACCGGAGGAGCACAAATAAGCAACCTTATTTTGCACCTCAAGCTTCTAGAAAAAGAAGAGCAAGACAAGCCCAGAGCCCAAAGAAGGGAGGAAATTATAAAGATGAAAGCAGAAATTAATGCAATGGAGACTAAGAAAGCAATACAAACAATTAATGAATCAAAAGTTGATTCTTTGAAAGGATAACTAAAATTGATAAACCCCTAACCAATCTTTTCAAAAAAAGGAAAGAAAAAACTCAAATTCATGCAATAAGAAATGAAATGGCTGGGTGTAGTGGTGCACACCTGTAATCCCAGCACTTGGGAGGCTGAGGAAGAAGGATCATTGTAGGTTTGAGACCAGCCCAGGCTACAAAGTGAGTTCAAGACCAGCCTGAGCTGTATAGTGAGACCCTGTCTCAAAAAGACAAAGGAAAAAAAGAATAAAACAGATGAAATCACTATGGAACCTGTAGAAATTCAGATCATCAAAACGTATTCTGAAAATCTTTACTCTCATAGGGTGGAAAACAGAGGAAATGGACAGATTCCTAGATACATATGAATTATCAAAGCTGAGTCAAGAAGATATAAAAATCCTGAAAAACAATATCTGCCAACAAAATTGAAATTGTAATAAAAAAATCCTTACCAACAAAGTAAAGCCCAGGTCCAGATTAATTCACTGCTGAATTCTATAAGAAATTTAGAGAAGATTTAGCAACAATTCTTCTCAAACTCTTTAATGGAATTGAAAGGGAAGGAATTCTCCCTAACACTTCATACCAAAGTGATATATATGCACCTATGTGTATAGCAAAGCAATTTGTCATAGCTAAATCTTGGAAACAGCCCAAATGGCCATTAGATGAGGAATGGATAAAAAAGTGGTGCTTTTATACAATGGAGTATTACTCAGGTATAAAAAAGATAATTTTGAGGCTTTTATAGGTAAATTGATGCAAGTAGAGACCATACTCATAAGTGAAATAAATGAGACCTGCATGTGTAAACATCATATTGTTTCCCTAGTGTAAAAAAAACCTGAAAGTGTAAATAAAACCCAAAAGGTGCAATAGATATTGTGAAAGAGAAAGAAATTGTTGAACGCTAAGAAACACCTGTGATGAGGGAAACGGAAAAGAAAGAAAGAAGGAAGGGAAAAATATACATGTATATACAAGAGTAACTGGGATAATTGTACTGCTGATTTTATTTGTTTATTGAAAGGAACAGTTAATGCTTAAATTTTTTGACAAATTTTGCATGCTTATATCTGGTAATTTGAAAACTAATTTGAAGACAACAATATGCAATATAACAACCATTGTTGTATTCCTACAGTCTTGTTTAGTGAAGCGCTATATCATTTCTAATGTTTTTTAAGAATATTTTTTATTCTAGTTAATTATTTGATCAATCTTTCATTCTTACATCTGGTAATCTGAGCAAGTTCACTGAAGATAACAATATGTAATACAACAGCAATTGTTAATTTCCTATCATCTTGATTTGAAATTCTGTATCATTTTTATTGTTTTTGTTTTGTTTTGTTTTTGTCTTTGTTGTTATTTTGTTACTGTTCTTTCTCTGTAAAAATTCTATTCTTATATTACATATTGTTATCTTCAGTGAAGTTTCTCAGATTACCAGATATAACAACCACTGTTAATTACTATCATTCCATTTTGAAACCCTGTATCATTGTTATTGTTTTTGCTATATTTTTTGTCTATGTTATTATTTTGTTATTTTTTATTCTCTTAAAATAAAATAAAACAAAAATATTAAAAATCCTACTCTTTTCTCACATAGTATACATCTGTAAACCCAAAAGTTCCAGAATTTCTTGGATCTAAGTATGTGGAGCTATGGGACTACCTGTTACTAATGAATAGAAGCAAAAATACTGTGGTTGCTTCAAATGAAAGTATTCAAGAAGCAGTTGTGTTTCTCCTGTTTTCTTTGTTCTGGCTGGAAGCAGATAACTAGGAATTCCTGGGACAATGTTCTCACTATTAGTTTGAGAGTAGAGGGTAATTTTGTTTTGTTTTGTTTTGTTTTTTTTTTTAAAAGGCTTTTAGTCATAGCATTGCCAAGCTCTATCTTGAACCATTTTCAGGCCAGAAAAATATATAGCTTAATAAACACTGTAAATTACAGGTATAAGTAATTTTTATCCAAGTTCAAAAATAAATTTATTGATAAATAAGTACACAATATAAATGGAAGCAGACATCATCTGTAAGAACAGAAAATGTAGGGGATAGGAGTAAAGTTATAGTATTTTTATACATAAGTGAAGTTGTTATCAATTTAAAAAAGGTTGAAGCTACAAAATATTGTAGGTAAGCTTTTAACTAGTGACAAAGTAAAAACCTATAGTAGATACACAAACCATGAAGTGAAATAAAACAAAGAAAATCATTACAAAGATATTTAAAAAGCAAAGAAAGAAGAGAGACATAGAACAATTGCAAGAAAATTCCTAAAACAATTCCAAAAAGGGAAAAAATAGGATTTATCAATAATGACTTTAAACCTAAATGGACTTAAATGATAAGTAGAAATACACATAACTGGCAGAGTGCTTTAAAAACAAAGTCACTGTAGAACTGTCTATATTAGAGACATGTTAGAATTTGAAACGTTGGCTGAAAGTGAAGTGATAATGAATTAGTCTTTATCATATCACTGGAACAAAATACCTGACATTTGCAGTTTAAAGGAGAGATTTATTTTGACTCAGTGTTTCAGAGAATTCAACCTTTGTATGGTCAGTTGACTCCAAGACAGAACTAACTGGTGGAAGATCATGGTATAAAACCATGGCAGACTAAAATTGCTCAAATAATTGAGATTCAGAAAATGAGAAGAGAGGAGCAGGGGACAAGAATAACCTTCCATATCATGCCCTAGTGACTTACTTCTTCTAAACAAACCCACACTCTAACAGCACATACAGCTGGGAATTTATCAGTGAATTAATCCATGGATAAGAATAGTGCCCAAATTATGAAATTACCTCCCAGAAGATCCATCTCTCAACACATGACATCCCAACGTAGCCCATCTCACTGTGCAAAACGCATTTAGTTCATCTATAAGAATCACCAACAGTCTTAGCAATTTCAGCATTCCTAAAAAATGCAAATTCAAATTCTCCTCTGAGACTCAAGGCAAACTCTGAGGTGTAAACTCTAGTAAAAAGAAAAATAAAGTTAAAAATTTCCAAATTATAATGGCACAGAATACATGTTCTTCCAAAAGGGAGGAATAGAGAACAGAAAGGAATCAGAACAAAATAAGATAAAAAACCGTGAGGGAAAACATTAAATCCTACAAATCTAAGTGTAGTGTTCAGGGCAAGCGGTGGTGAGGTTTGAACTCTAAAGTGATTGGTAAGCCCTACCCCTTTAGCTTTGGTGGTTGTAGCCACATGGCTTCTCTCTTGGGCTGTCTCTGCTCACCATCTGTTACTTTCCTCAGCATACATTCCACAACCCTGGCTGTTCCAGCTTCCTGCAGTCCCCACTCTACCTTCACACGTCACATTTTCTTGGGCTTATGGTAGAAACTATATCTCTGCCTTACTATATTTCTTGGCCTCTGAGGCTTTTCAGTGAGGTCCGGTGTCAAACCGCCATGATCACAGAACCCCCACACTCTGTATTCTTTCAGAAACAAAGCTGTTCCCAGATTAAACCATAGATAGACACCTGTGGACCATGGCTGAAGAATCTTCCATGGGTCCGGATACCTGAACTTAGAAATTCTCTTTTCTAGGTGGCCCCAAATGAGGAAAGCATGCCATCTCAAAGGACAGTCGTTTCATTTTATAACATTAAGCCTCTGATGGGTGGGATCTGATCAATTCCTAAAGCACTTTTCCTATTGTTTTCATGTAGAATACTTCCTTCATTTCAATAGTTCCCATGTTTTTAGCAACCAAACTGCTTCACTCCAACTTTGCAAGTGATTTCTTTCATGCTGAGTTGCAAAATGTTGAGGTCTTTCATCTCTATTTTTTGCTCCTTATTCTCATTGCAAATGTCACTGAAAGAAGCCAGCAGTACCCATGACACAGCGTGAATATGGGTCTGTCTTGAAATTTCCTCAGCTACATTAGTTCGCCAGATTTAAATTCAGTATCACATACCATTTTAGAAGACACTAAACATGGACAAATTTTCTTTGGAATGAAACACACATTGCTTCCAGTCAAATTTCTAATAGAGCCTTCATTTCCAAATAAAACCTCATAAGCCTGGCCTTTACTGTCCCTATTGCTACCAGCATTTCAGTCCTTTGAAATGCTGGTAGCATTTCCAATCAGTGTTACTTATAAAGCACTTCATACAACATTCTAGGACTTCTCTAGCCTATATCTCTAAATCTTTCCAAACTTCCCACAAACCAGTTCCAAAGGCTTCTAAACTACATAGTCAGCTATAGTTATGGTAATGACTCCACTTAGTTGGTACTAATTTTTTGAATTAGTCACTTTCCCATTGGAGAGACAAAATACTCATACACTTGCAATTTGCAGGAAGATGAGTTTATTTTGCCTCATATTTCAGAGGGTTAGGCGATACATGAAACTTTCTCCAAAACAGACAACATACTAGCCATAAAATGACAAAAATAAATGTAAAATAATTGAAATTATTCTATGCATATTATCAGACCATAACACAATGAAGTTAGAAATCAACAACAGAATAAACCCAGAAATTCTTCAAATGGCTAGAAAGTAAACAATTTGGTTTTTACTAAACAATTGGTTATAGAAGAAATCAAGGAAGAAATGCCTGTTCCTACAAATAAATGATAAAGTCAGTACAACATACTAGAACTTATGGGACAAAATGAAAGCAGTCTTAAGATGGAAGTTTATAGCTATGTATGCCACATCACAAAAATAGAACAGGCCAAAGTAAATAACCTAATAATTCACTTCAAGGTCCTGGGAAAAGAACAGTCCAAACCTCAACTATTACAAGGAAGGAAATTTTAAAGATCAGAAAGGAAATAAATGAAATTGAGAAAAAAATACATGCAATTTATGAATCTAAGAGTTGAATTTTCAGAAAAATGAAAAAATAGACAAACCTTTAGACAATCTAACCAAAAAAGGAGAGGAGACCAAAATAAATGCAATTAGAAATGAAAAAGGTGAAATCACAATGCACACTACTGAAATAAAAACATTATTAGCAACTACTTTCCAAACTTGTATGCCAATAAATTGCTGAATACAGAAGAAATAGATATATTTCTAGAATATATGCATTACAAAAATTGAACCAAGAATATTTAAAATCCCTGAAAAATCCAATAACAAGCAACAACATCAAAGCAGTAACAAATGATCTTCCAAATAAGAAAAGCTAAAGCCCTGACAGGTTCATCCCTGAATACTACAAAAACTTTAGAGAAGTTCTAATACCAATACTACTCAAGATTTTAAATAAAATTGAAAATATAGGAGTACTTCCAAAGTCAGGTTACCATTACCCAGAGTCCAAAACCAGACAAGTTTTCAACCTCTCCCCCCCAAAAAACTATAGTCCAATCTCTTTAATAAATATAGATGCAAAAATATTCAACAAGATGCTGGAAAAAAGAATGTAATGAATTAAAGCAACAATATACCATGACTAAGTATGCTTCATCCTAGAGATAAAAGGATGGTTCAACATATGCAAATCAAAACATGTAATAAGTCACATAAATAAAAGGACAATATGAGATGATAATTGTAATAGATGCAGAAAAAGACTTTGATACAATCCAAAATTCTTTTGTTATACAAATATTGGAGAAAATAGGTATGTGGAATGATTGATCCATTGTGTCAACTGGAGAAGTTTAGACTTTTACCTCAGCAGGGGCCCAGAGTCCTCACTTTGTAAATATCCTGAGTTTGAGAAAGAGGAGGGCATGGAGATGGTGTGAGAAGATAAACAGCATACAACTTAAGGGAGGAAAAAAGACTTGCTCCCCAACTTTTGCTCTTGTTGCTTTAGCTATGTTCTATTGCCATGAACTGTTGCCCCTATGCCATGCCACCCTGTCTTGAAGCCTGATGATTATGGAATGAAATCTCTACAAACTGAGAGTTAAATGCATCTTTCTTTCCTTAATTTTGGATGTCAGGTATTTTGTCTCAGCAAAAAGAAAAATGTAATCAAGACAGAATTTGGTAACAGAGAAGTGGGGTTGTTTCTGTGACTGTACCTGACCAGGTAGTTCAAGAACCTTTGGGAATGGATTGTGGGAAGAGTTTGGTAAGATTTGTAGATGTTGCCTGGAAGAGTAGAGCTAGACTGCCTTAGCTTGTTCTGTATGTGAGGTTCTGGTCAGATCTCAGAAGATCAGAAAGGTGACAGGGATCCTGTCAGTAAAGACCAGGCTTGGAAAGTTTCTGCGGGGTAGAAGGACTGTATTGGGTGCTGGACTCCAGATGATGTATGTTATGTTTGGCAAAAAGTTTGCCTTCATTTTGCTCATTTCCAGAGACTTTGCCTGAGACTGAGATTAAGGGCGGTGGACTAATTAATCTGGCAGAAGAAATTTCAAGGCAGTTGGATACTGGGGCAATGGCATGGCTCTTGTTTGGGGTTTTAACCAGATTGATGTTGAGAATCAGGAGCAAAAAGCCAAGCAGGATGATTTAACATGTGAGTTTTCCTAGAAAGCAAGCACCAGTAAACGTTAGGACTGCACAGATAGAGCAGAGGTCATCACCATTGCTGAGAAGGAACAGGAGGATAAAAAAGATGGTGAGAGAGCATCACGAGAAACAGTAAGTGTCCACCTTTTGCAGCCCTAAAACTGAAAAAGTGAAAGACCTTGCTTTGAGGTGAAAGCCACAGAGCACCATGTTCCAGAATGGCCACAGACACCCTATGTTCCAGGATGGAAGCAGCATAGAGAATTAGTTCCTTAGAATTGGACTCAGGGTGCACAGTAACCCAGGCACTGGACCTCTACAGCCAAGAGTGAGGAAAGCCTGGCTACCGCTCCAGCTGGCAGAAGTCCTTGGCATCACCAATGTAGCACTGGCTTTTAGGCACATGCAGAATGCAAGAGCTGTGAGGTTATGAAGGTTTCAACTTGAATTCCAGAAGCCCTGGTCAGGCAGCATGCCCCTGAGATGGTGGTGTGTGAGGCTGTAACTGTGCAGCAAAAAGTACAGTAAAGACCCCAGAAGTTTTGAAAAACCAGAAGTGTGGCTCACCTAAGGAATGCTACAAGGACTGAGCAAAGCAGGCCTAAGAGAGAAGCCATGGGAGCAGCAACCACCAGAAGTGCCATAAAGTGGAGCCATTCAAACCCGATGGATCTCACATTGTTTTAATTGGGGTGAAAATTCAGTTTGTATTTCAATATAAGGGAGGAAAAGAAGTTTGTTTCCTCCTCGTTTTTGCTCTTATTGCTTTTGCTGTCTTCTGCCTCCTTAAATTGTTGCCCTTCTTCCTAGCCACCTTGTCTTGAAACAAGTTGATTATGGACTGAAACCTCTACAAACTGTGAGCTAAATAAACAGATGCTGCAGAAACTTAATATTTACCCTGCTGAATTTTGGACTTGCTTTGGTCCCATTGTTTGCATTCCTATTTGTAACTTTTTAAATACAAATGTTTATTTCATGCCACTGAATGAGAGGTGTCTAACTTTCATCTGTATAGGAGCTTGCAGCTAGGAATTTGCCTTAAATCTCAGAGAAAACTTGGGACTTGGACTTTTGTGCAATGCTGAAAGTGTTAGGATTTTGGCAATTTTTGCAGATGAACTAAATGCCTTTTGCATAAAGACATGCACATGAGTCTTTGGGGTGCCAGGGGTGAAATATTATGGTTCTAAGGTAATATAATCTTGATAGACTTAATACTGATTCTTAAAGATTGTAAAACCTGTTATAATGTTCAAGTTGTGTAATGATAAGAATAAGCATGTCTTTGCATCTGGAAACTGGTTTAAAGAAATATGTCTGGTTGCTGAGTTGACAAGAGGTGGATTGCAATGGTTCATATATTATGTCACTTTGAGCAATTGAGATGTTTAATTCAGTAGGGGGCCAGAGTCCTCATTTTGTATACATTCTGAGCTTGTGGAAGAGGAGTGCATGGAGATGGTGTGCACCAGTAACCATCACTAATTTGTTTTAATTGGGGTGAAAATTCAGTCTGTATTACATATAAGGGAGGAAAGAGGTTTGCTGCCTCCCCGTTTTTGCTCTTGCTGCTTTTGCTATCTTCTGCCTTCATGAATTGTTGCCCTTCTGCCTTGCCACCCTGTCTTGAAGCCAGTTGATTATGGACTGAAACCTCTAAAAACTGTGAGCTAAATAAACATCTTCTTTCATAATTTTGGGTGTTGGGTATTTTGTCACAGCAATGAGAGAAAAGTAACCAAGACAGTATAGAAGGTATTTATCAAACATATGATAAAAGCCATTTATGAAAAACCTACTGCCAACATTGCATTAAATGAACAAAAACCAAAAGTTTTCCCTCTAAACTCAGGAACAAGACAAAGAGGTCCTTTATCACCACTCCTGTTCAACACAGTGCTCAAAACATTAGGAAGAGCAATTAGGCAAGAAAAAGAAATAAAAGTGATGTGTATAGGGATCAAGCAAGTCAAATTATCAGTATTTGCAGATGATATGGTCCTCTACAAAGAAGATCTCAACAAATTAACCAAAATACTCTTACAAATTAATAAATGCAGTAACGTAGCATGATACAAAATCTACACAAAAAACATTACCATTCATGTATATTAATAATGAACCTACTGAGAAAACATCAGGGAAAAATACCATTCATAACAGCACTAAGAAAAGTTATGTGCTTGGGAACTAACCTAACAAAGAAAATAAAAGATTTTTATAATGAAAATTACAGGCAGACAGGAGATCCTCACTCAGAAGGCCTGCAAACTGGTCTCACTGTGGTTTCCATGTGGGCCCTCCCTGCTCATGCCTGCACCGAGTGAGCTACTGGAGTGGGCGCTCCATGAGCTGCTGGCTCCGTGGTTCGGATCTGTGCCTTACTTGTGCCCCAACCTCCTGGAGGTCACAGACACAGGCAGTCTGTGATCACTGTCAGTGCAGCCTGTGTCTGGCTCCTGTGCGTGTCCTGAACTGATTGGAGATGCAGAATCAGGTGGGCTGCAACCCGCTGACACCACAGTTCCCAGTTGAAAGCTGCCCAGAGAACCAGGTATTTCCCATCTACTTCCTGGGGGCAGAGCAGGGGACCAACAGCCCTACCACCATTACACTGTAAGTCTCTGCCCTCCATGTGCCAGGTGCAGACAGGAGATCCTCACTTAGAAAGCCCATGAACTACTCTCACCAGGGTTCGCATGTGGGCCCTCCCTGTGCATACCTGCACCAAGTGAGCTACTGGAGTGGGTGCTCCATGAGCTGCTGGCACTGCAGTTCAGGTCTGTGCTTTACTTGCACTTCGACCCCCTGAAGGTCACAGACATAGGTAGTCTATGATCCGTTTGTGCAACCTGCGTCTGACTTCTGTGTGCGTCATGAACTGACTAGAGACACAGAATCAGGTGGTCTGCAAACTGTTGACTATGCAGTCTGTGTCTGGGTTTTGCCTGTACCCTGAACTGTCTGGGGACATAGGTTCACTGGACCAGGATTGTGCCACCAGTGCAACCTGAGTCTGGGTCATACACATGACCTGAACCGCGAGGGGATGCTGGATCAGACGGTCTGCCATCAGCTGACATCAAGGTCCACATCCGAGACCTGGGAGAACTACATACACTTCACCATCTTGGAGGAAACCCCAGACTAAGTAGTGCATCTCAGCAGACATGGAGGGACAAGCCTGACCACCAGGAAAACTAGGGACACTAACTGCCTTTGCTGAGGTGCCAGGGAATAGGGAGAGTAAGCTTTCTGCATCATGTAGGAGACACGACAAGAAGAAGGACTAAAACACAATCTTAGAACTCCACTCCACTCAGAACAAGTCCAGGAGACATTGACATAGGAGAACTTGATAAACACACACCTGAAATTGCTGAAATGATTGCAATGGAAGTAAACAAACAATTCCATCAGGCCATAGAAGAGATGAGGTCAGAAGTAATCTCTCAGGCAAAAAATGAAATGACAATAATAATGAAAGAACTGCTCAATGCATCTAAAGAAGAAACATATAAAAAAAAGAACATAGACAATGGTCAGAAACATTAAATGAAAAATATAGAAATGAATTTGAACATATGAACCAGATTCAAAGAGACATACAAAAAAATCAAAGCTTCCACTGAAATCTGACAAAGCCTCTTCGATGAAGCCAAAGATAGAATTTCAGATTTTGAAGACAGCATTGCAGCTAGTGATAGTGAAAGAAGGATCTCCTAAAATCAACAAGGAACCAGGAAAAATCAATTCAACAGCTGCAAGATGAGGCAAAGTGGAATAATGTACAACTAATAGGAGTCAGTGAGACAACAAGAGGCAACACAAACGACATAAAAATATTTGCAGAAATAATAGCAGAAAATTTCCCAAGTATGGAAACAGAACCTGATATTCAGGTAAATGAGGCAGTAGAACTCCAACCAACCACAATCAAAATAAAACTACACCCAAACATATAATAGTCAGGTTCCCAGATCTTCAGCAAAAGAACAGAATATTCAAAGCTGCTAGAGAAAAGAAACAGATTACCTGTAAAGGAAAGCCCATCAGAATCACAGCAGATTCTCAGCACAAACCATCCAATCAAGAAGAGCTTGGAGCGAAGTATTACAGGTCCTGAGGCAGAACAGCTTCCAACGAAGACTGATTTACCCTGCCACACATTCCTTCAAATTCAATGGAGAAGTAAAATATTTCCAAGACAAAGAACAATTGAAGAACTTCATGAGTACCAAACCAATGTTGCAAAGAGTACTAAAAGATATTCTAGACACATAAAAAAATGACCACAATTTCAAGAACAATAGTAGAAAGGAACCCTCAAGAAGAGCAAGCAATTAAACAGCTAGAAAAAGTAGGAAATTAACAGCAAGTAAATAACATGACAATGATAAGTGAACACATATCAGTTATAACCATAAATGTAAATGGCCTCAATTCACTAATCAAAAGAAACAGACTGGCAAAGTGGTATAAGTAACAAAATCCAATGATATGCTGTATACAGGAAACTCATTTTAATCAAAAGGTGTAGCCATTCTGTTTGCAGACAATGTAAACTTCAAACCAAGAAGAATCAAAGGAGATAAAGAAGGTCACTACATACTTGTTGGGGAAAACTTTAAGAAGATGAGATAACAACAATCAACATGTATGCACCAAATATCAGAGCACCAAACTGTATAAGACAAATATTAACAGACATGAAAATCCATGTAATTAACAACACTATTGTAACTGGGGACCTCAACAACTCTTTGACACAAAGAAATAGGTGAACTGGACAAAAAAATCAGCAAAGAAATAACAGATCTGAACCTAATCTGTGAACAAATGGACTTAGTAGATGTATACAGAGTGTTCCACCCCACCACATCAGAATACACTTTTTTCTCAGCGGCACATGGGAGTTTTTCTAAAATAGACCACATTCAAGCCCATAAGAGCATTCCTACCTAAATGCAAAAGCCTTGAAATTATCCCATGCATATTATCTGACCACAGTACAATGAAATTGGAAATTAATGAGAAAAAGAACTCCAAAAACTCCATAAACACTTGGAAATTAAACAAAATCCCAAACAACCAATGAGTCACAGAGGAAATTAAAGAAGAAATTTTTTAAAATCCTAGAAACAAAGGAAAATGTAAATACAACTTACTGGGATCTGTGGGATGCAATGAAAGCAGTCCTCAGTTTAAATTTATAGTGGTGAACTCACACATAAGGAAAACAGAAAGAGAACAAATAAATAGCAGAATGCTGCACCTCAAACTTTTAGAAAAAGAACAAGTCAAGAGGCTTCCCAGTGGGCTGCTGCCATTGCAGGCTGTGTCTCCACCCTTTGTGTGCCCAGAACACACAGGAGACTGCCTCAAGGGACCCACAATCCTGCTAACACCGGGGTTTGTGAGGGACACCCCTGCGTGTGTCTAGAGACATGGGCATCCTCAGAGCAGGGGGCCCAGGAAACTGCTGAAGCTGTGATTTGCTTCTGGGTTCCAGGGTTCACATCTGGGCAGGAGTGTTGAAGCAGGTGGTTTGTGATCTCCACAAGCACATCCCATGCATGGGTCCTATGTGCACCACGAGTGCCAGGAAGCACTGAATCAGGATGCCCATGCTCCACTCACACCACGGTTAGCAGCTGAACACCCTGAGAACCAGGTAGCACCCTAATCTACTTCCCAGGAACAGAGCAGGCGTCCTAGAAGGCTGCCTGTGCCTCCAACTTCGGTGCACCTGGGACACACAGGAGACTGTCTCAAGGGACCCACAAACCCATTAACACCATGGTTTGGGAGGGGCATCCCCGCGAGTGCCCACTCACATGTGAAGATGTGGAGCAGGTGACCCAGGAAACTGCTGAAGCTGTGATTTGTGCCTGGGTTCCACGGTTCTCGTCTGGGCAGGACTGCGAAACAGGCGGTCTGTGATCACTGCCAGTGCAGCCCACCTCTGCCTCCTGTGCTTGCAGTGAAAGGCCTGCAGACACAGAATCAGGTAGTCCACGAAATGCAGACCCTGCAGTCTGTATCTGGGGTCGGCCTTCACCCTGAACACCCTGGAGTCATAGGACCACGTGGTGTGTGATCACACCACCAGTGCAGACCACTTCTGGTTCATACTTGTGCCCTGAGCTAATAGGGAATACTAGATCAGATTGTCTGTGACCTAATGACATTATGAATGGCTTCTGAGACCTGGGAGAACTAGGTGAACTTCACCACCTGCTGGAGGAACCCAGACTAAGCAGCACACAACAGTGGCTACTGAGGGACAAGTTTAACCACCAAGAAAATTAGGGAGGTTAGTGACCTTTGCTGGGCTGACATTGAGGTAAAGGACTAAGCGCTTTACCACCAACATCAAACATGACAAGCTGAAGGACTAAAACACAATCTCAGAACTCCACCCATCTCAGAAGAAGTCAAGGAGAAATCAACATAGGAGGACTTGGTAAACACACACCTGAAATTGCTGAGATGATTGTAATGGAAGTGAAGAAACAATTCTATCAGGTCATAGAAGTGATCAGATCAGAAATAATCTCTCAGGCAAAAAACGAAATGACAATAATAATGAAAGAACTACTCAGCACATCTAACAAAGAAACAGATAAAAAATAGATGAACATTGGCAATGGACAGAAACATTAAATGAAAAATTTAGAAATAAATTAGAACACATGAAGCAGATTCAAAGAGATGTCAAGGAAATCAAAGGTTCCACTGAAAGCCGCCAAAACTGCTTGAATGAAGCCAAAGATAGAATATCAGATTTTGAAGACAGAATGGCAGCTAGGGATCATGAAAGAAAGGATCTCTTAAAATCAACAAAGAACCAGGAAAAATCAATTCAACACCTACAAGACAAGGTAAGGTGGAATAATGTACGACTGATAGGAGTCAATGAAACAGCAGGGGGCAACACAAATGACATAAAAAGAATACTTACAGAAATAATAGCAGAAAAACTCCCAAGCATGGAAACAGAACCTGATATACAGGTAAATGAGGCATATACAAATCCAACTAACCATAACCAAAAAAAAACTACACCTAGACATATAGTAGTCAAGATCGCAGATCTCCATCAAAACAACAAAATTTTAAATAAAACCTGCTAGAGAAAAGAAACAGATCATCTATAAAGGAAAGTCCATCAGAATCACAGCAGACTTCTCAACACAAACCATCTAATTGAGAAGAACTTGGAGTGAAGTATTACATGTCCTGAGACAAAATAGATTCCAACCAAAACTGATGTAACCTGTGAAACTTTCTTTCAAATTCAACAGAGAAATAAAATATTTCCATGACAAAGAACAACTGAAGAAATTCATGAGTGATAAACCATCATTGGAAACAGTACTAAAAGATATTCTAGACAGAGAAAAACATGACCTCAATTTCAAGCACAACAATAGAAAGGAACTGTCAAGAGGAGAAAACAAACAGGTAGAAAAAGTAGGAAACCAACAGGAAGTAAACAACCTGACAATGATAAGTGAACACATATTGGTTATAACCGAAAATGTAAATGGCCTCAGTTCACCAGTCAAAAGAAACAGATTGGCAGACAGGATTAAGAAACAAAATCCAATGATATAGTGTATACAGGAAAAACATTTTACTCAAAAGGAAATCCATAGACTGACCAGCAAAGGATGGAAAACAGTCCTCCATACAAGAGCAACTCAGAAAAAAGCAAGTGTAGCTATTATATTTGCAGATAATGTAAACTTCAAAATAACAACAATCGAAAGAGATAAAGAAGGTCACTACATACTTGTTGGAGAAAACTTCAAGAGGATGAGATAACAATCATCAAAATGTATGCAAGAAATATTGGATCACCAAACTATATAAGACAAATCTTAACAGACATGAAAACTCATATAATTAATAACACTATTGTAATAGGGGACTTCCACACCAATTTGAGACAAAGAGGTATGTCAACTGGACAAAAATTCAGCAAGGAAATAACAGATCTGAACGAAGCTGTGAAAAAATGGACTTAGTAGATGAATACACAATGTTTCTTTTTTTATCATAAAAATAAAAGGAGGAAAACATTAACAGACAGACAGCCTTTCACAAAATAGCAAAAGAACAGTACACAATGCAGAGTTACAAACAAAGTGGTAGGAAATTAACAATGCTTGTTGCATTACATATTGATATCTTCAAACTGGTTTCTCATTAAAACAGATAGACACATGCAATATTGATCATTCAAAGACTTATTGACAGTTTCTTTTTCTTTATAGCTGAGTAATATTCCATTATAGAAAAGTACCACAGTTTTCTTATACAATCCTCAGTATATGGACATTTGGGTTACTTCTACAATTTAGCAATTACAAATTGTGTTGCTATGAACATAGGTGCACATATATTGCTGTGATATGATGCTTTTAGATCTTCTGGGAAAATACCCAGAAGGAGAACAGCTGGGTTGAATGGGACCTCTAGACCTAGTTTGCTGAGGAATCTCCAAGCTGATTTTCACAGTGGTTTCAGCAGTCTACATTCCCACCAGAAGTGGATAAGGGTTCCTATTTACCACAGCCTCTCCAGCATTTGTTATTGGTTGATTTCTTAATGCTAGCCATTCTTACTGGGTGAAGTGGAATCTCAATGTTGTTTTAATGTGCATTTCTCGAATGACTAATGATGTTGAACATTTTCTCATTTATTTGCTTGCCATTTGTATTTCCTTATCTGAGAAATGTGTATTCTTCTCTGCTGCCCATGTTTGGATTGTGTCTTTGAATTTGGGGAGCTGATATTTTTTAATTCTCTATACATTCTAGATAGAAGCCCCTTGTCTGAAGGACAGTCAGCTAAAATTTTTTCCAAGTTTGTGGGTTTTCCTTTTACTCTGCTGGTGATTTTTTTAGATGTGCAGAAACTTTTCAGTAGGATGAGATCCCAGTCGTTGATTCTTTCAAGTGTTTCATGTGCAATTTGGTTTTTGTTGTTGAACTCTCTACCTACTCCTATGTCTTCTAGGTTTTTACCTACTTTCTCTTCCAATAGATTTAGTGTTTCTGCTTTAATATTGGGATCTGTGAATCATTTTGACTTGAGTTTGGTGCATGGTGATAGACTTGGGTCTATTTTCAATCCTTGGCAGGTAGCAAGCCAATTTTTCCAACACCATTTATTAAAGAGGCTATCATTCTTCCAGTGAGTTTCCTTGGCCCCTTTATCAAAGATTAGGTGGCTGAGTGTGTTTTGGGTTGTGGCAGTTTCTTCCAGTCTGTTCAATTGATCCTTAAGTTTGTTTTCTAGCCAGAACCAGGTTGATTTTATGACAGTGGCTTTGTAGTATAATTTCAGGTCAGGGATTACGATTCCAAGTGACTTATCCTTGCTGCTCAGGATTGCTTTTGCTATTCTGGGTCGCTTCTGTTTCCAGATGAATTTAAGGCATGTTTTCTCGAGATCTGTGAGGTATGCTAAAGGTAGTTGAATGGGAATCACAGTGAATCTTTACAATAATTTTGGGATTATTGCCATTTTCAAAATGTTGGATCTTCCTATCCATGAGCAAGGAATATTTTTCCATTTACTGAAAAATTCTTTGATCTCTTATTTCAGAGTACTGTAGATTTCATTGAATAGGTCTTTTACTTCTTTTGCTAGTTTGATTCCTAAATATTTCAATTTCTTGGATGTTATTGTGAAAGGTATGATTTCCTTAATTTCTCGCAGTCTGTTTGTTGTTTGTGTATAACAATGCTATCAATTTTTGGGAGTTGACTTTGTATCCAGCTACACTGTTGAATTTTTTGATTAATTCAAGGAGTCTTCTTGTGGAGTTTTTGGGATCTTCCATGTAAAGTATCATGTCATCTGCATATAGTGATAGTTGTACTTCTTCCTTTCCTATCATTATTCCTTTTATTTCTCTCTGCAATCTAATTGCTTTAGCTAGTGGTTCCAGAAATATATTGAACAAGAGTGGTTACAGCGGACTTCCTTGTCTTGTTCTCAATTTTAAAGAAAAACCTTTCAGTTTTTGTCCATTTATAATGATGTTGGCTGTTGGATTTTCATAGACAGCTTTGATCAGGTTATGGTAAAGGCCATCTATTCCTATTTTCTGTAGAGTTTATATTGTAAATACATGTTGAACCTTGTCAAAAGATTTTTCTGCATCTATTGAGATGACCATGTGGTTTTTGCCTTTGGCTCTACTGATACGGTATATAACACTTATAGATTTGTGAATATTGAACCAACCCTACATTCCTGGAATGAATCTGACTTGGTTGTGATGTATGATTTTCTTGATAATTTACTGCATTCTATTTGCTAGTATCTTATTGAGTATCTTTGCATCTGTATTCATGAGGGAGATTGGTCTGTAGTTCTCTTTCTTGGTTGGGTCTTTCTCTGGTTTATCTATCCATATGATGCTTGCCTCCAGAAATGAGTTAGAGAGAATTGCTTCCTTTTCGATTTCATTGAGAAGTTTGAGGAGGGTTGGTATTAAATCCTCTCCGAATTTCTTGTAAAATTCTGCTGTGAATCCATCAGGGCCTAGGCTTTTCTTTGTCAGTATGTTTTTAATCATGCTTTTAATCTCATTAATTGATATTGGTTTGTTCAGGAGTTTGATATCTTCTTGACTCAACCTTGGTAATGCATACATATCTAGTAATCTGTTCATTTCGTCTGAGTTTTGTATCCTATTGGAGTAAGATTTTCAAAGTAGGTATTAATGATCTTCTGAATTTCTGTGGAATCTGTAGTAATTTTACCTTTTCATTCCTTATTGCATGAATCTGAGATCTTTCCTTCATTTTCTTCATAAAGCTGGCTAGTGGTTTAGCAATTTTCTTTATTCTTTCAAAGAACCAGCTCTTTGATTCATTGATTTTTTGGAGGGTTTTCTTTGTCTCAATTGCATTAATTTCTGCGCTAATCTTTATAATCTCCTCCCTTCTTTGGGCTTTGGTCCTGACTTATTCTTCTATTTCTAAAAGTTTGAGAAGTATCATTAGGCTACTTATTTGTTCTCTTTCTGTTTTCCTTATGTGTGAATTCACTGCTATAAATTTGCCTCTGAGGACTGCTTTCATTGCATCCCATAGATTCCGGTAAGTTGTATTTACAGTTTCATTTTTTTGTAAGTATTTTTAAATTTCCTCTTGAATTTCTTCTTTGAGCCATTGGATTTTCAGGAGGTTATTGTTTAGTTTCCAAGTTTTTATGGAGTTCTGGGGGTTCCCTTTGTCATTAATTTCCAATTTTATTGCACTATGGTCAGATCATATGGATGGGCTAATTTCAATTCTTTTGCATTTTTGGAAGGTATCTCTATGGGCTAGGATGTAGTCTATTTTAGAGAAAGACTCATGTGCTGCTGAGAAAAAATGTGTATTCTGATGCTGTTGGGTGGAATACTCTGTATACATCTTCTAAGTCTATTTGTTCACAGCCTTGGTTCAGATCTGTTATTTCCCTGCTGATGTTTTGTCTAGTTGACCTACCTCTTTGTTTCAATGGGGTGTTGAGGTCCCCTGTTACAATAGTGTTATTAATTATATGGGTTTTCATGCCTGTTAAGATTTGTCTCATATAATTTGGAGCTCCAATATTTGGTGCGTACATGTTGATGATTGTTATATCATTCTCTTGCAGTCTTCCCCTGACTAGTATGTAGTGACCTTCTTTATCTCTTTTGATTCTTCTTGGTTTGAAGTTTACATTGTCTGCAAACATAATTGCTACTCCTGCTTTTTTCTGGGTTCCTGTTGCATGGAGGATTGTTTTCCAACCTTTGACTTTCAATCTATGGATTTCCTTTTGAGTGAAATGCGTTTCCTGTATACAGCATATTGTTGGATTTTGTTTTTTAATCCACTCTGCCAGTCTGTTTCTTTTGACTGGAAAATTGAGCCCATTTACATGTATAGTTATAACTGATATGTATTGATTTATCATTGTCATGTTATTTAGTTGCGCTGGTATCCTACTTTTTCTACCTGTTTACTTGCTTGCTCTTCTTGACATTTCATTTCCCCTGTTGTTCTTGAAATTGTGGTCAGATTTTTCTCTGTCTCGAATATCTTTTAGTACTCTTTTAATGCTTGCTTGGCACTCATGAAGTTCTTCAGTTGTTCTTTGTCATGAAAATATTTAATTTCTCTGTTGAATGCGGGGGATACTTTCACAGCATACATCAGTCTTGGTTGGAAGCTATTCTGTCTTAGGACCTGTAATACGTCTCTCCAAGCTGTTGTCGATTGGCTGGTTTGTGCTGAGAAGTCTGCCGTGATTCTGAAGGGCTTTCCTTTATAGGTAATCTGTTTCTTTTCTCTAGCAAACTTTTAATATTCTGTTCTTTTGCTGGAGATCTGGGAAGTTGCCTATTACATGTCTGAGTATAGTTTTATTTTGGTTGTGGTTGGTTGGAGTTCTACTGCCTCATTTACCTGTATATCAGGTTCTGTTTCCATGCTTGGGAAATTTTCTGGTATTATTTCTGCAAATATTCTTTTTATGTCGTTTGTGTTGCCTCCCTGCTGTTTCATTGACTGCTAGAAGTCATACATTATTCCTCTTTGCCTCATCTTGCAGCTGTTGAATTGACTTTTCCTGGATCCTTGTTGATTTTACAAGATCTTTTCTTTCACAGTCACTAGCTTCCATGCTGTCTTCAAAATCTGATATACTATCTTCAGCTTCATTCAAGCGGCTTTGGCAGCTTTCAATGGAAGCTTTGTTTTCCTGGAAGTCTCTTTGAATCCGGTTCATGCATTCTAAGTCCTTTCTATATTTTTCATTGAACACTTCTTTCCATTGCCTTTGTTTTTCTATTTTCTTATATGTTTCTTCTTCAGACTTTCTGAGCAGTTCTTTCATTATTATTGTCATTTCATTTTTTGCCGGAGAGATTATTTCTGATCTCATCTCTTCTATGGCCTTATGGAGTTGCTTCTTTACTTCCATTGCAATCAGTTCAGTTAATTCAGGCATATGTTTACCAAGTTCTCCTATGTCGATGTCTCCTGGAGTTGTTCTGAGTGGGGTGGAGTTCTGGGTTTGTGTTTTAGTACTTTGTTTTGTCATGTTTGCTCCTGGATACAGAAAGATGAGTTTCCCTCTTGAGTAGCTGCACAGGAAGGGCTACTAGTGTCCCTAGTTTTCCTGTTGATCAGGTTTGCCCCTGAGTGACCTCTGAGAAGTGCTACTTAGTCTTGAGTTTTCCGGCAGTTGTTGATTTGTATCTAGTGATCCCTGGTCTCAGACCTGGGCACTGGTGTCAGGTGATGGCCGACCATATAGTCCAACCTCCCCTTGCAGTTCAGGGTATGTGCATGGCCCAGACTTGGGTTGCACTGGTGCAACAATCCCGCTCCAGTGGACCTATTTCTCTAGGCAGTTTAGGGTACAGACATAATTCAGACACAAACTGCAGGGACTACAGTTTGTGAACTGTCTGAATCTATGTCTCCAGTCAGTTGAGGACTCATACAGGAACCAGATGCAGGCCAGATGGTTAGCAATCACAAACTGCCTGTGCCTTCAATGCCCTAGGGGGTCCTGGTGAATGTAAAGCACAGACTTGAACTGCAGGTCCAGTAGCTCTTGCAGCACTTGCTCACTCGGCGCAGGGTGCATTGAGGGAGGGGCTACATGTGCCCTCCCCAGCCAGAGAAGTCCCTGAATCTTCTGAGTGAGGACCTCCTCTCTGCCACAGGTGCAGGGAGGGCAGAGACTCAGTCTGTAATGGCGGCAGGGTCGTGGGTCGCCCGCTCTGCCCTCAGGAAGTAGATGGGAAATACTTGGCTCTCTGCAAGTTTTAGCTGGGAACCATGGCAGTGTGAATAAAACACGGACTCGTACCATGGGACCAGCAGCTCCCAGAGCACTCACTCACTCTGCACAGGGTGCACCCAGGGCTACACACCCTCCCAGCCAGAGACATCCCTGGTCTTCTGAGTGAGGACCTCCTCTCTGCCACGGGTGCAGGGAGGGCAGAGACTCAGTCTGTAATGGTGGAGGGGTCCTGGGTCCCCCACTTTGCCCTCAGGAAGAAGATGGGAAATACCTGGCTCTCTCCACAAGTTTTAGCTGGGATCCATGGTGGTGTGAGTAAAGCACGGACTTGAACCAAGGGAACAGCAGTTAGCAGAGCACTTGCTCACTCCTATATACCTAATGTTTTACCCCGCCACATCGAAATACACATTTTTTTTTAGCTGCACATGGGACTTTCTGCAAAATAAACCATATTCTAGCCCATAGAGCATACCTACATAAATGCAAAAGCACTGAAATTATCCCATGCATATTATCTGACTCTAGGTATTATTTCATTGCCATTTTCAAAGGCAATGAAATTGGAAATTAATGAGAAAAAGAACTCCAAAAATTCCATGAAAACTTGCAAATTAAACAACAATCTGCTGAACAACCAGTGGGTCACAGAAGAAATTAAAGAAGAAATTAAAAAAATCTGCAAACAAATGAAAATGTAAATGCAACTTACCAGAATCTGTGGGATGCAATGGAAGCAGTCCTCAGCAGGAGATTTATAGTGGTGAACACACACATAAGGAAAACAAATAGCCGAATGCTGCATCTCAAACTTTTAGAAAAATAATAAGTGAAGCCTAAAGTCCAAGGAAAGGAAGCGATTATAAAGATCAGGACAGAAATTAATGCAACTGAGATGAAGAAAACCCTACAAAAAATAAATGAATCAAAGTGTTGGTTCTTTGAAAGAATAAATAAAATTGATAAACCCTTAGCCAACCTTATCAAAGAAAGGAAGGAACTCAAATTCATGCAATAAGGAATGAGAAGGATGAAATTACTACAGATTCTACAGAGATTCAGAAAATCATTAATACCTACTTTGAAAATCTTTACTCCCACAGGATAGAAAACTCAGAAGAAATGGACAGATTCCTAGATATGTTCAAACTACCAAGGTTGAGTCAAGAAGATATTAAAATCATGAACAACCTAATATCAATTAATGAGATTGAAAACTTTCCGACAAAGAAAAACCCAGGCCCTAATGGATTCACAGCAGAATTTATCAAGAATTTCAGAGAAGTTTTAATACCAACCCTCCTCAAACTCTTCAATGAAGTTGAAAAGGAAACAGTTCTCCCTAACTCATTTATGGAGGCAAGTATTATACTGATACCAAAACCAGAGAAAGACCCAACCAAGAAAGAGAACTACAGACTAATCTCTCTAATGAATATAGATGCAAAGATACTCAATCAAATACTAGCAAATAGAATGAAGCAAATCATCAAGAAAATCATACACCATGACCAATTTGGATAAATTCTGGGAATGTAGGGATGGTTCAATATTTGCAAATTTATAAATGTTATATGCCATATAAATGGAGCCAAAGACAAAAAAACACATGATCATCTCAACAGATGCAGAAAAGGTTTTCAACAAAGTCCAACACAGATTCATGATAAAACTCTACAGAAAATAGGAGTAGGTGGTCTTTACCTCAACCTAATCAAAGCCATCTATGACAAAGCAACAGCCAACATCATACTAAATGGACAAAGACTGAAAGTTTTTAATTAAAATCAGAAACAAGACAAGGTTGTCCACTGTCACCACTCCTGTTCAACATAGTTCTGGAACCATTAGCCAGAGCAAGGAGACAAGGGAGAGAAGTAAAAGGAATAAGGATAAGAAAGGAAGAAGTAAAATTATCACTATTTGCAAATGACATGATACTTTACATGAAAGACCCCAAAAACTCCACAAGAAGCCTCCATGAACTAATTGACAAATTCAGCAGTGTAGCTGGATACAAATACAATGCCCAAAAATCAGTAGAATTCCTATACACAAACAGCAAACAGTGTGAGAGAGAAAGTAAGGAAACCATAACTTTAAAAAAAGCATAAAAGAAATTGAAATATTTAGGAATAAATCTAACAAAAGAAGTAAAAGATCTATTCAATGAAAACTACAGTACTCTGAAAAAATAGAATTGGATTCCAGTAAATGGAAAATTATTTCTTGCTCATGGATAGGAAGAACCAACATTGTGAAAATGGGCATATTACCAAAATTGTTGTACAGATTCACTGCAATTCTCATTAAACTACCATTAGTATACCTCACAGATCTAGAGACAACATGTCTCAAATTTATCTGGAACCAGAGGAGACCCAGAATAGCAAAAGTAATCCTAGGCAACAAGGACAACAGGCGGAATCACAGTCTGTGACCTGAAATAATACTACAAAGCTACTGTCATATAATGAACGTAGTAGTGGCTAAAAAACCGACCAGAAGATCAGTGGAACAGACTGGAAGATACAGACACAACCACAAACACACTCAGCCGCCTAATTTTTGATAAAGGAGCCAAACAAACTCACTGGAAGAATGATAGCTTCTTTAATAAATGCTGCTGAAAAAATTGTCTTGCCAATTGTCAAAGACTACAAATAGACCCAAGTCTGTCACCATGCATCAAACTCATGTCAAAATGGATCACGGATCTCAATATTAAAGCAGAAACACTAAATCTATTAGAAGAGAAATTAGTAAAAACCTTGAAGACATAGGGGTAGGCAGAGAGTTCATGAAGAAAAACCAAACCACATGGGAAATACTTAAAAGAATTAACAACTGGGATCTCATCCTACTGAAAAGTTTCTGCACATCTAAAGAAATCATCAGCAGGGCCAAAAGAAAACCCAGAACTTGGGAAAAAATTTTAGCTGACTGTCCCTTGGACAAAAGACTTCAATCTAGAACAGATAAAGAATTATAAAACATCAATCCCCTCAAATTCATAGAGCCAATCCAAAATGGGCAGCTGAGATGAATACACATTTCTCAGACAAGGAAATACAAATTGCAAATAAATATATGAGAAAATGTTCAACATCTTTAATCATTCGAGAAATGCAAATTAAAACA
>NW_004955490.1:6608871-6615842 GCF_000276665.1 Chinchilla lanigera
TACTTTTATATAACGAATATTACTCAGCTATAAAGAAAGATAAACTCGAGGCTTTTATAAGTAAATGGTCACAACTAGAGACCATACTCATAAGTGAAATAAATCAGACCTGCATGTGTAAGCATTGTGTTGTCTCAGTAGTGTAAGACCTGAAAGAGTGAATAAAAACTAGGAGGTATGATAGACATTGCGAAATGAATGGAAAATGCTCAAAAGTCTAGGGCAACTGGGGTGTGGGAAAAGAGAAGTGAAAGAAGGCGAAATTATGTATGTATGTATATACAGGATAGCTAACATAGTTGAACTACTGTCTTGTATTGCTTTACTGAAAGAAACAGTTAATGATTACTTGATTGATCAATATTGCATGTCTCTGTTTTCCAGAGAAACCACTCTGAAGATATATATACATAATACAACAAGCATTGTTAATTTCCTATCACTTTGTCTGTAACTCTGTATTGTTTGTATTATTCTTTTGCTCTTTTGTAAATGGTTATCTGGTTGCTAATTTGTTTTCCTTCTTTTATTTTGAAAAAAATTAAAAAAATAAAACTATAGAATTTGAGGAAGGGGATCAAAGAGGACATGAGAAAATGGCAAAATATTATCTGATCCTGGAACAGCAAAACCAATACAGTTGAAACGGCTATACTTTGAAAATTGATATACAGATATAATGCAATTCAAATAAATATTCCACATTTGCAGGTATTTATTTATTATTTTTGTATAGATTAACCATTTTCATATATTCTTTATAAAACATCTGTTTAAATATATGACCTTTCAAAGTAGATTATATTATCATTGATTCTTAAAGGTTTTTTAATGTATTCTGGATAGAATTACTTCATCATATGTATTGTGGTACTTTTTTCACATTATGGCATGTATAATAATCATTTTCTCATTCATTATATGTCATGTTTTGGGCAGAAATTTAAAGTTTGATGAAGTTTAATATATAAATATTTTCTTTGTGGTTATTTTTCTCTATGTCTAATAATCTTTTTTCCTTACTCCAATTGTGGAGATATTCTCCTATATTTTCTTTTACAAATTTTATGCTGTTATCTTTTGTATTTTATATTACGATTCACCTTGAGTTAATTATTTTGTGTGTTGTAAGGTAATTATGGAGGTTCATTATTTCAATATAGGTTTCTATTTTCTCCAAAACTTTTTGTTGAAAAGAATGTCATTTTTCCATTAAATTACCTTGTCATTTTGATAAAATCAATAGTCCATATTTGTAGGTCCTTTTCTGTACTTCCTAGCCCCTTTCATTGATTACATGTAGAACCTATCTACAGCCATACCACCCTGAATGTACCTGATCTCATCTGATTGTATGTAGATACTTTGTCAATAGCATACTTTCTTGTTTATAATAGCTTGTAGTAAATTTTGAAGTTAGGTAGTATATGAGCCATTGTTATTAGACAACCAGATTTAATGCAAGGCATACAAACATAGAAAAATTTACAAGACTGTCTTACAATCCCACCCACAGAATCAAGTGTAGATGAGTACAAAATGTTTGCACACGCGAGATCTTTTTCCATCTTAATACCCTTCCCTGTCTGCAGTCCCTATGCATTTCTCCCTTGTCTCCAAGGTATCCCACTCTCATACTTTTACCTTTCCTTTTCTTTGAGTAATACTCACTGTCAGCACCCTATCTTCTTTCATCATCCCTTGAACAGCACCCTCACTTCCTTTACTGTTTCTGTTCATGTTTCTTTGCCTCCTACTAGTTTTTCAAGACCTTGTTAGAGCCGCACTATCAACCGTGCAATACAAGGGCTCAGTGGTTTTGAGGTAAAGTAAAACATCATTAATTTGTTTTAATTGGGGTGAAAATTCAGTCCGTATTAAATGAAAATGAGTAATAGCATATTTCAGAAGGGTTTCAAACTAATTACTTTCAAGTATATAAAGTAATCTCAATGATTGAGACAAGATGATAAATGGCAAAGGTATATATTTAAGAGATCTGTAAGTGGTTTGAAGAAAAGGCACAGCTCGTTTACAATTTAGACTTTCAGTTTGGGATTATAAATCCTGCAGTGGAGGCTTTAACACTGTAGTAGGGAAATATTCCTCTTGTTTACCCAATTAATTTGCAAAAAGAGTTCTTTCACCATAGACATAGGTACAGTCCGTTAGAGGAGTCCAAAATTTCAGACACACTTTCTTAGGTCACATGGCCAATATGAAAATTGCCCTTTTCAATTAATTTCCAAAAGGAGTAATAATGAAGGACAGCAGCAACAATGTTATGACTTGTATCTAGATGTCTCCCTAAAGCCTTATGTGGTCATAGGTGAGAGGTTTCAAAAGTGGCTGGATTAAGGATTAGAATGTGTAAATGTAGATTAAGAGTGTGATACTGGGATTAAAGGTGTAGATAATGGAAAATGACATCCTGGATATGGGTGGCTCCAACGAATAGACTTGTAGCCTGGGTAGAATATAAGTGGAAAGAAAGAAGGCAGTCTTGCTGCTGCTATTTTTGCTGTTTGCTGTTGATTGTCTGCTCTGTCATGGACTATTTCTCTTTTACAGTGCCTCTCTGCTGTGGCTTTGTGCTTTGCTGACAATTTACTATGAACTGAAAACTCTACAAAATGTGAACTGAAATAGACCTTTCCTCCTTCAGCTTGTGGATTTTCAGATATTTTGTCTTAACAACAAGAAAAGTAACTAAGACAAAGAAATAGTCATTTCTCTGGTTCCCCTCTATGCAAGACTTACAATCAAGGAAAAAACACCCTATTGAGGTTACCTCATTTGTAAATAGGGAGCCAAAGTTGTGGAGAAAGAATTGTATTGACACAGAGCCAATACCACAGCTGAGCAGTATGCAGTCAAATAGACTTGGTTTGGAATCTACTAATTTAGAACTGCTAAAAATGAAAGAACCAGCCTGCTTTATTTTTACATCTAAAAATCCAATTGGCTAAACAAATTAGAATGGTAACTAAATTTTTCTGCAAGCATTCATAAAATTTCTTAAAATTTCCCAAGATTGTCCAATATTTTTAAAGCACTCCATTTATGTGAAGATAAACTTCCTGCCAATTTGTAAAAGCAGTTTTCCAGAGGAAGACATATAGCAAGCCATTCTTTAGTCTCTTTCACCTTATGATGTATGAAAATTAAAAAAATTCTTTTCAAATAGCTTACAACTAAGGTTTTCTAGCAATTCAAACTAGGCCCACCTCACCCTAATTTTCTTATTGCTCAGCAATGCTATATTTCTGTACAACTTGATAAGAATGTGAAAAAATAAAGAGTAAGCTGTACCTACAAGGTCTCACTGTATCAATAAGAAAATTGATATTTATCAAGATTTCTAAATTCTCATTCATCCTGACCTCCAGTTCTTGACAATATGGAGACCTGGTAATAACTGATAAAAAGACGTTATTCTATTATAATTTAAGTGGCAATCTTAAAAGGCTTCTCTGGCACTCAGAATAGAGATGTTTCTCATTGTGGAGGCGTAATACAAATTCGTGGGGACTTTCTTCAACAGCTATGGGTCTCAAATGATGTAAAACAACTTTTCCTTAAACCCATTAAATGAGGGACTGTTTCTTAATTTTTAAGATTCTCAGCTTTAACCCAAAGGAGTCACAGAAGGGCTCCTTAAAACTGTTCAGAAAACCAAAGCTAGGAAGATAGGGGAGCAGACTTTATGTACAAAGCAATAGAAGTACATTGAAAGAGATTAACTTTGAAAGTTGCTTGCAATTCTGAACAGGGTCATGGGGCTACTTAAAACTTCTGAATTTTTGTACTCTCAAGTTCATTCAAACACCATGAAAGAAAATGAGCAACAGAATTCTTCATTACCAGAGTCTACCTGAGTGAGGCTACTGAATTCATTAATATTGATCCATATTTGGCAATTTTCAAGTCAAAATCAAGAAAATACATTGTCTTTGACTTAGTTGCTTTTTTTGTTGTTGGAAGAAAATATGTGACATATACAATTTAAGAGAGGAGAGATTTATTTTGACTCATAGTTTGTAGAGGTTTCAGTCTACAGTTACCTGGCTGCAAGGCAAGGAGGCATAACAGTGTGGCATGGTAGAGGACAGATAGCCCATGGCATGGTGCCAGGAAGCATAGAGTGATTAAGGGAGGAGGGAGGGAGAGATATTCTTCCAGGCAATTCTCCCATTGTCCAGCCTCCTCTGTCAGGGTTTCACCTTCCGACATCATATTTAAATATTAACTCAGCAGTGGACAAGTCTACTGTTCAGTATCACACTTCCATGATCCGGTTCCCTCTCAAGCCCCTATGATCCCAAGAGGCTTTGGGCAACATCTAGATATAAACCATAACAGCCTTCGAGTTTCAAAGGAAAATATTCAAGAGGCCACTGGAGATAAGAATGTAATGACTGTTGGATTTTAGGAAGACAAAAAGTTCAAATGCCCCCCTCTAGCCCCTTAAATGCCAAATTATCATATTTTAATGTTAGCATAATTGAGTTTAAGGTGAGAAGGACTGTGACCATTAATTCTGATATGTCATCTTCATGGGATCAAGAAAGTCCTAACAGATTAGCAAAGCATCTTGTGGATGTTTCTTGGTGGGTCATGGAGTTATGGCCTTGGGTACTATACATGATACCTCCCCCATTCCCGTCTGGTACTGTGCCGTGCTCTACCTCCTGGCTGTTATGAACTGAGTAGCTATATTCTTCCATGTCCTTCCTTCATGATATTTTTACCTCAGAGGCAGTCAATCATAGACTGAAAATGTGAGTCCATTGCAACTTTCTCCTTTAAGCTATGAATGTCATGAATTCTGTTCAACAGGAAAGCTGACTAAAACATGGAAACCTACCAATATTTTTCAAAAAGAGTATTTACTCTTCTATTCTATGCTTTAAAGGAAAAGGGTTACATTCTAAATATATTTTTGTTCATTTTGGAGTCCTAATCATTTTCATCGGTGTATTCACTTTTGCCATTAGACTGACTCATTGATTTCAATGGAAAAATAGAACTTTGTTTACATATTTCTTCTTACAGTCTGGTATGCATAAATCTGCCAAATGATCAAGGATATTTTTTAAAGTACATGAAAAATAGTTAAATATACAAATTGAAGTTTTACTGAGTAATGAAACTATTTGGTATCATTTCAATATACACTTATTTAAAGTAGGCACACAAAATATTTGGGCTTAGGGTTAGAATTAGAGGCATTTTCAGGAGAAAGGCACCTTACAGATTATCTAGCCCAGTAATTTTTTTCCTAATCTTTGCTTCAAATTTATTCAAACAAAATCTGACTTGAAAGACCAGTATAGGGCTGGAACAAGGAGAAGTTCTCTAATTAAAGTAAGGATAGAGAGACCTGAAGCCTTGTCCATTCCCTAAAACCTGCCACCCCAAATTGTCTTACGGATGAGGTCTACAGAAACAAGGGATGTGGCCATGTTCATTCAGCCAGTGACAGGGGATCTCTCCACTTTTACATTGCCCATCTCAATTTTTTTTTACCTCCTTTCACCTCCAATAAAGTATACCTACACATACTCATACAAATCGTTCCAGTTAGACAAAAGAAGCTTCTGTATCTCATAAGCCAATAATATTTCATTGTGGCACATTTGCATTACCAAAAGGAAAAGTGAGAGGAAGTGTAAAAGAAAAAGCAAAAGCTAAGTGAATCACTAAAGGTGGTAAGACATTGTTGTGACAAAGTTTGCTGTGTGTCTGGGCTTCCTTAAGTACGGCACTGTATGTATCCTCATATTTGTCCAATATTTAAGGTTAACACTGCTAGCTTATTCTTAAAAAGTGGGCTCAGAAAATAACCTCAATAAGAGTTTCTGTTTAGACCATTTTGGTCTGGGGAATTGAACAAGCAGTATGAGGGTTAAAGGGGCTCCCACTTTTACTTAGTGAACTTCCATTTTACTGCACTTCTTTCTGAATATGTGCAGTGTTACAGAATACTTTGCTTTGTTTCCTCTGTGTCTAGGATACAGGCTTGTGCTTATGTGTGTGCATATAAGAGTGTGAGAGAGTGACAAGGACACCCACAGAAAGAAAAACATACAAAATAACATCAATACTAATATAAAGGGACAGAGAGAGACAAAACAGACAGAGAGCAAAAAATACACAGAGATACACATATTCATACACAGAAAAACTAGAGAGACTCATAATAACAGAAATGAGAGACAGCAAGAAAAGTACCAACAAAAAGTATAAACAGAGTGAAATTAAGAGAAAGTAAGATTGAGATTGAAAGAGACACAATGAAATACAGTGATGGGTCTGTACAAAGAGACACATGCATGAGACAGTGACACAGAGAGAGAGCAAGATAGATAGAGAGAGAGAGACAGAGAGAGAGAGAGAGAGAGAGAGAGAGAGAGAGAGAGAGAGAGACAGAAAAGCTGAGTGACAGAGACTGGTAGTGATGGAGAAAAACTGAGACACCTGAAAAGAAAAATTGAGGTGATAAAGGAAGAGAGAAATCATTTCCATTCTTTTCTCCCCCTGTAGAATCCTTCATTGTTAGTTTCTTTTATCATCCATATAACTTGGAAATTAAATTTTACTACTTCCCATTCAGAGGCAAACTACTCCCAGGCCAACTTTTTAATTCTGTCTATAGAAAATATGTTCTTTTTATCATTTATTTACTTTTTTTTTGGTCGTTTTGAGACAGGGTCTCGTTCTGCAGTTCAGGCTGACCTTGAGCTCACTTTGTAGCCCAGGCTGGCCTCGAACTCACAATGACCCTCATGCCTCAGCCTCCAGAGTGCTGGGATTACAGGTTTGCACCACCACGTCTGGCTTTTCTCATTTATTTACCAAATGTAATTGTTTGGAAATCATAATTATGGGAGCCTAAACTAAAGCTATAGTTGACAAAAGACTACATAATGAGTTCACTAGTTTTTTTTTTTTTTTTTTTTTTTTTTTTT
>NW_004955490.1:6616447-6617608 GCF_000276665.1 Chinchilla lanigera
TTCTTCTTCTTCTTCTTCTTCTTCTTCTTCTTCTTCTTCTTCTTCTTCTTCTTCTTCTTCTTCTTCTTCTTCTTCTTCTTCTTCTTCTTTTCTCTCTCTCTCTCTCTCTCTCTCTCTCTTTCTCTTTCTTATTGATTCAAGAGAAATAAATGCCTAGCAGAAGATGAGGGAATGAGGGAAAGGGAAAGACATGTAAAAGTGAAGCTGAGGCAAGAAACTAGCTTGGCCTTCTCCTTTTCTTCTTATGGCAGATATCTACCAGAATCTAGGCCAACTACCTATTCTATCAACTTTCAAACCTCTGCAACGCTGCTAGATGGCTCGTAGGTTAGACATGAAGCAGTCTGCAAATTATCTTTCTCTCATCTCTCATAAACATCCTCCAGAGCCCTGGCAGGCTCCAGAGCAAACAATAGATGGAGCAACAGTGGAGAAATTGAGAAGAAAAAATATTGAATATTGCAACAGAAATAGTGCAACCACATGATTGAGTGGTTGAGGGAGTGTTCCTAGACAGCTCTCCTTCATAGGACATTTGTCCATGTATAGAGATTACAGTTAAAGGCAAATATTAGAAGATGGCAGACAAGAGGCAGGCAGCACTTACAAGATACTCTAGGATATTTATCCAAACCTAGAAGTTTATATGTTTATCTGGAGATAGGGAAAACATAGAAAACCACTGGGTAGCAACTTGAGTAAGCTAAAACCATGTAAACCCAGAAATACTTGTATTTAGAAAGATAAGTAAAGTAACAGAAGTCACACCACACATCATTGAACAGATGGCTTCTCAGTGGGGTATAGGAACTTCTAACCAATGGTGTGAGGAAAACCTCACCATTCTATTATGAGTGTTGACTTTGATACTGTTCAAGCAAAAAGGACACCAGACGTCATCCACATGAACAGAGGTGAGAGTGATAATTATTAGCATTTCCACGTGGACTCAAACAATGTCAGGTTAGGGAGGTGTCTTAAAAAATCTTGCTCCCTCTGTCTTGGGAAAAGAAGATTTTTTACATCCCACTTTATCAGGTGGCATATAGTGATTGGAGTCTGGGGGGAAATTGTAGTATAAATACTCCTCAAGGAGGAATATAAGGCTTAGTTTGTGTTTGTGTGTGTGTGTGTGTGTGTGTGTGTGTGTGTGTGTGTGTG
>NW_004955490.1:6617708-6650832 GCF_000276665.1 Chinchilla lanigera
GAGAGAGAGAGAGAGAGAGAGAGAGAGAGAGAGAGAGACAGAGACAGAGAGACAGAGAGAGAGAGAGAGAGATTGCTTTTCCTTCTAGAGTGTCCTATTTTATTTTGTCATGTTTTCTCACATCACACATTGCTGCACCAGATTTTCAAACTTTGTTTATACTAGTTCATTAACTTAATTCAATCTCCTAATGTCTCTCACTTTTCAGTCATAGTCTTTACTTTGTCATTTTTCTTTCTTTCCCCTCTCATGCTTTCTCAAATCACCTCTGCCTTCCTCTTTTCTTCTATATAAATATTACCATTAAAATCTTTTTAAATTTTATTTTTCTTCCATTTGTGATCCTAGTCTAACCTACATTATTACTCTCTCATTTTTTGAATTAGTGTGAGAATGTTTTACATTATATATTAATATGTGATTGATTCTTTAGACACTGATATCATAATTATTTTCCCCTTGTAAAGGAATGCCAAAATCAGAACTTGAGTGCACTCACAGCCAGAGGCATATCAGTAATAGAAAACCATGTGGTAAAATGACCTCCATACAGTAGTGGAAGAAATATTAATCCTAACTGATTTGAAAATTTCAACACAAAAACACAAGAATCATGAGAATATAATACAAAAAGTCTCCAAAAATTCTTAACTTCTTAAAAGCTGATTCAACAGATAGTTAAGTGGTTGAAATCCCAGACAAAGAATTTAAAAACTTGTTAAAGTGATCAAAGAAAGCAAATAAGTGACAAGCGGCAATGAATGAATCTATTGCTAAAATGTTCAATAAGCTGAAAGAAGATACAAATAAACAGCTGAATAAAGGAAGACAATACTAGAAAATGAGAACTAGGGCTGGGGATATCGCTCAGCATCACAGCGCCTGCCTAGCAAGCCCGAGGTTGTGAGTTCAATTCCTGGTACCAAAAACGAAACAACAACAACAAAAAAACCAAACCAAGAATGAATTTATTGCACTGGGGATGTAGTTCAGTGGCACAGCACCTGCCTGGCAAGTGTGAGGTCCTGAGTTCAATTCCTGGTACCCACCAAAATATTTTTTAAAAAAGAACTTGAGAACTATTTCAGTAAACATATAGGGGTTCTGATAATAGGAAACACAAAAATAGAACTTTTTCTGGAGGGAATGGAACTAAGAGATCGGGTGAGGGCAGAAGTGGAGGGGTAAGCTAGGGGGAGAGAGAGAAAGGAGAGAGAAGTGGAAGGGGATAAAAAACAAGTAAGATTTGTTATATACATGTACAAACTCCCCAAAATAAAGATAATTATTATGTACTGCAAACATGTACTTATATAAATTAACCATAAAAAAGAAATTTAATGACAGATATGAGCAAATCAACACTGTTCAACAAGAAGTATTCCACAAAGAATAATTGATGTTACAAATAAAATATATCACTAGTTGAATAAAAATGGGCCAATTACAGTAAAATGCAAACATAGTAATTCATAAATAAACACACCCATCTAGGATCAAATGATTTTAATCCAATGTGGATATTAAAAATACTTTGATTTTACATGTTTGTAGTACATAATGCTTACATTCTTCATGTTAATTCAGAATATGTACACAATGCATCTTAACTCTTTTCTCATCTCCTTTCCCTCCCCTTCCTCCACCTTTCTGCCATCTATTTGTCCCCTTCCCTTTTGCCAAAAAGTCCCTATTTGCTGTTATCTTTTATTTTGCTCTTTATTTATAATTTGATTTTCTCATATAAAAGAAACCGAATGATATTCAAGCTTGTTCATCGAGTTTACTTCACTTAACATAATGGTCCCAAAGGTGAAGCCATTTTCCTACAAATGACTCAAATTTATAATGAATCATTTGTCTATCCATGGCAGAGTAGTATTCCATTGTGCACACATGCCACATTTTCTTTATCCATTCATCTTTTGATGGAAATATAGGATGTTTCCTTAATTTCATTATTATGAGTTATGCTGCTATAAACATGGTTATGCATATATCCTTGCAATGTGTTGTTTTAAAAACTTTCAGGAAGATACCTAGAAGTGTAATACCTTAGTCAAATGGAATTTCTAGCTTTGTATTTTTGAGGAATCTCCCTAGTGATTTCCATAATGCTTGTACTAATTTTCATTCCAACCATTAATGTAGAACAGTTCCTTTTGCCCTTCAACCTAGGGAGCATTTATTATTATTTATTTCTTCATGAAACCCTTTCTTTCTGGAGTAAGGTGGAATCTCAGTGCCATTTTAATTTACATTTCTGTAATACACAGAGATTTTGAACATTTTTTCATGAATTTATTGGTCATTTAAACTTTATCTTCTGGGAATTTATTCATTTCAGTTGCCAAGTTATTGATTAAGTCTTTTATTTGAAAAGGTCTAGTTTTTTTGTGTTCTTCCTATACTCTAGATATTATGCCTCTGTCCCAGTAACAGTTTGCAAATTTTTTTCCCATTCTGCACATTTAATCTCCACACTCTTTATTGTTAACTTTGCTGTGCAGAAACTTTTAAATTTGTTATTATCCCACTATTTGATTTCTTGGGCAACTGAGATTCTATTTAGAACGTCCTTGCTTATGTCAGAGAAAGAGCTGTACATATATCCAACTAAGTGAATTTCAAACTAAATTTATTCCGAAAAGACAAAGACGTTCACTACCTTCTAGTAAAGGCAATAATTTAGTATGAAGTTATAACATCAAATATCTGCATGCCAGATTTAATAAGACAAATACTACTTCACCTAAATGAAAGACAGACCCTAATAAAATCATAGTGGTCACTTTAATAAACCCACTCTCATAAAGAGATAGGTCAACCAGATGAAAAACCAAGATGGACAAAGAAAAATCAAAATTAAACTATATTGTACATCAAATGGACTTAGCAGACATTTACAGAGTATTACACTTAACAATAGAAGAGTTTCTTTCCTCTTCAATGACCCAATACAGTTTTTCCGGAACAGAGCATATTTTTGGCCATGAAACAAGTATCATTAAACATAACAAATGAAATAATCTGCATTCTATCAGATCACAATGCAATGAAGTTTCTAATGAAAAGCAAAAGAAATGAGAGCAGTTACACAAACAAGTGAAGATTGAAAAACACACTTTTGAATATCGTGGTTCATTTAAGAAATAGGGGAAGAAATTTAAAAATTGCTAGAAGCAAACGATATTGGATACACACCACATTAGAATCTGTGGGAAGCAACGAAAGCAGTTTAACAGGGAAGTTTATAGCTATAAGTGCTTATATTAGAAAAATAATCCAATCCACCCAAAAATAACAGTAATGCACTCACAGTTCTTGGGGGGACAAAAGAACATGCCAAACATAAATCCACTGGAAAGGAAAAAATATTTAAGTTAGATCAGGAATTAATGAAATAGAGAGTAAAACAACAGTATAAAGGATCAATAATGCAAGAATTAGTTCCTTAAAAAAAATAAAATTGATGGCTCTTAGTCAAGTTTAACTAAAGAAATAGGTAAAAGAACAAAATTAATAAAATTAGAAATGAAAAAGGTTAAGTTAGAACAGGTAGCACTGAAGTATAGAGGATTATTAAAACCTATATTAGGAAACATATATTTCAATAATTTGGAAAATCTAGAAGAAATTAATAAATACGTAGACACATGTTGCCTGTCAAAATTGAACCATGAAGACATAAAAATCTAAGCAGATCAATAACAGGCAATGGAATTGAAACAGTAATAAAAACTGTAATAGACTAGGAAAGCTCAGGAACTGATACAAAGTTTTACTGCTGCATTTTATCAGACTCTTAAAAAAGAATGCACACCAATGCCACTCAAACTTTTCCATGAGATGGAAATGGAAGGAGTATTTCTAAATTATTTCAGTCAGCACACACTGATTCCAAAATTGGGTAGAGACTCAACAATAAAAACCTACAGTTTAATAAATTTAATGAACGTAGATCCAAAAAGTTTAGTACAATTATTGCAAACAAACCTCAACAGCACATTAAAACATTGCACATCATGACCAAGTTTGTTTCATCTCAGAGATACAAAAATAGTTCAGCACTCATAGATCAATAAAATTAATAAGAATCAAAGATAAAACCACACAGTGATCTCGATAGATGCAAAAAAGCCTTTGCTAGGGGCTGGGGATTTAGCTCAGCGGCAAAAGCGCCTGCCTCGCAAGCGCAAGGTCGTGCGTTCGGTTCCCGGTACCGGAGAAAAACCAAAACCAAACCAAACCAAAACAAAACAAAAGAAAAAAGCCTTTGATGAATTTCAAAACCTGTTCATGATAAAAACTGAAGAAAATAGGCATAGCTCTCCACAGGCTCCATCCCTTTCACTCTGGAGTCTCAGACTGTATTGCAGACTCCGTGGCCCTGTGTAACTTCACGGAGTGGAAGGTCACAGGGAGAATGCTAGGACCCTTGCAGTCCTAAAATAGTCTTCCCTGCTGTTGGCATTTCCAACTTCCTGCATCTCCAATGTAATTCTTGCTGCTTCCTGTGTCCACATGTCATACCTATGGCTAGGAGTTCTTCAACTTCAGGGCTTGGGAAGAACACATTTTTGGACCTCCTTGCAAAAAGCCATTGAAAAGTAAGACCACAGTTCAGAAGAAAAGAATAGAGCTAAGTAGTCAAGAAGATGCCTCCTTTTGATACTGTTATAAGAGTCTGTATGAATCTTCTAGAAAGTATTGACCATTTTGTGAAAGAGTTCATTTCATGAGTGTGCTTAATTGTAAAATAGGTAGAGTGTGACCACATGAAAAAGATCATGGCCTTTCATTTAAAGGCAGCACACAGGAAAGGTCAGTTACAAAATAAAATTCCTGAAATAAATGAAAAATGAGAAATTGTCACAGAATGCAGCTGAAGAGGCAAAAGAAATTAAGATGAGAAAAGAAGGGAGAAAGAGAGATATAGAGGACCTCCCCAGGAGATCCAATCTATGTGTAACAAGAATACCTGAAACAGAGGACAAATCAAATGAAGTTGAAACAATAAATATGTAACTAATTGAAGAAAACTTTACAGAGCTGAAGACTGAAGTAGGTCTACAAATGAAGAAAATTCAAAGGGAACCTTTAAAATTTAATGAGAGGAAAGTAACATCAAGGCATACCCTCATGATGTTTAAAATTTCAAGGATAAAGAAAAAATATTTTGCATGTATCCAGACACAGAAAGGACGTTATTTATAAATGGGAAAAAAATTCAGACTGACCTCAGATTTTTCTCTTATAATTCTAATTGCCAGAAGACAATGGAGCAACATCTATAAAGTTTTAAGGGATAATAATTTTGAACAAAGAATTATAAACTCTGCCAACTTAGCATATATATATGAAGGCAACCGGAAGACGTTCTCAGATACCAAGGGTTTAAGCAAGTTTATTGACCAAGAACCTTCTCTGAAAGATTTGCTGAATGAATGACTGCAGCCAACATAAAAGTTAGAGTAGAGAGATAATTTTGTGGAACGTCTGATGGTTAAAATTGATTAAAAACATAGAGGTCTAAAATTTTTACATATACGGTAATAAACCTAAATGCAAAATATATTCGTAAATAAATGCACCTTTAAACTGTCAAACTGCATACCAAATATGCAATGTAAATAAATAGTATTTTATTTTTTCATGTAATCTAATAAAGGTGAATGTTGCTAAGCTAAATGTAAGTTAAATAAAAGTACTTTGTCACTGGGCACAAGACAAGTGCAGAAATGCATTCTAAATGTCCCCCTGACAAAACTGGAATAAAACACAGTACTAATTCCTTTAAAGAAACTAACAAGAAAGTTAATATTAAAATGTAAGGAGAAAATTTTCAAAGTACTGGTTGGAGAGAGGTTGGGTATGTTTAAATTACTGATTAGGAAGCCAGTAATTCCTGTATCAGATAGCAGATTACATATGTTAATTCATCATTGAGTTATGGACAAAAGTAGATTATATGCATTCCAAGTTTCTGGAATAGAAAACAAATAAAAATTCAAGAAAAAGTAGCAAAAGAAAGCTATCAAGGAAGTTAAAATTTACATAAAATATATTGACAGAGATAGAGATGAATTATACTCATAAACTGGTTAAATTCCTGATAATATGATCCAATTTAGTAAGAAAAATCAATCTTTGATTTGAGATAATCACATTTGTTTAAAAAAATTTAAAGGGGTTTAAAAGTAGTAGAAACTCTCTAGGTTATAAAAGTGGAGAGTAACTTTTTATTGGGCAGAAATAAGGATGGTACAAGAAATCTCACACTTAAGAGGTTATGTGAAACTCATGTACAAGATTTTTGTTCAGTACCTTCAGAGGGATGCTAGTTTCACCGCTGTAAACATATATTTTAGAATAGATTCAAAATTAGTGATTTTGTCTACTTAAATTCATTTACAGTCTTTCAATTAAAGAGAACACTTGCAGAAGGAAAAAAAGACCTATAGCTACATAACAGTAGACATTGTATTTCAAAACTCTTTTGATTTCATAATTTATAAATGTAAAGTTTATTCCAACAGCATAGAAGATGAAAGTAAATTGAACTGTTATATAGAAACATTTTAACATTTATTTAAGTAGTACAGTATTAATTCAAAGTAGGTGATATGTTATATGTCAGATATACGGATTGTAGTTTTTAGAGTAGCCATAAAAACACAAAGATGTCATTCATGTGCTAACAATAAAATTGAATATGAACAATAAGGATAGAATGATTTTGACTCAAGCTAATAAGTTATATTTGAGAAACTCACAGCTGACATCACCCTAAATTGGGAAAAACTGAAAGATTTCCTCTGAAATCAGGAATGAGATATGTGTGTCTATACTCACAACTCTCATTTGATACAGTACTTGAAATATTAGCAAGGACAGTTATAACAGTGAAAGAAATAAAATGGAGGCAAATGAAAAGGACAAAGTCTAATAATCCTTATTTGAAGAAGACATAATTTTTTCATTTGAAGGCTCTGAAAACTGCACTGAAAAACACTTAGGTATAACAAGCAAATTCAAGAAAGTGGCACAATACAAAATCAACATGCACAATCAGTAGCCATTCCTATACACAAATAATGAATCATCCAAGAAACAAATAAAGCAATTGCACTTATAATAGCTTAGCAACACCTAAAAATCAAGCTAACTTTGAAGGTGAATTCTATAATGAAAATTATACAAAATGGAAGAAAGAAAAAAGACAACATTAGAAAATGGGAAGATCTTTGTTTATGAACCAGCAAAAGCAATATTGTTAAAATTGCCATATTACCAAAAGTCATCTACATATTCAATGCAGTTTCTGTTGAAATACCAACAACATTCTTAGGAGAACTGCAAAAATAATCCTAAAACTCATACAAAGCAAAAAAGACTGAGAATTGATAAAAGAGACCTGAGAAAAATGAGCAATTGTGCAGGCATCACATACCTGTTCTCAAATTATACTACAAAGCCATAGCAACAACAACATGGCATCGGCATAAAGATTACATGTTCAAAGGGCTTAAAGCCCTCAAAGAAGAAACACACAAGAATTTAGTAAGATGTTTATCAAGCTTAAAGAAGATTTTATTAAACAGATAAAGAATGCACTGATAAAAATTTGGGTGGTGTAAGAAGAAACACACAATAAACTAATTGAATTGAATAAGACAAGGTATGAATGACACATTGGTAAAAAATTAGAAATTATGAAAAGAAAGCAAACAAAAATACAAAATACAAAATGTTCAATAGAAAGTGTGGCTAGCTGATTCAAACAATATGAGGATAGAGTATCAGAAACTGAACATGAGATGGAGGAATAAGTTTATAAATAATACCATAAAACTACAATAAAGCTAAGTGTAACAGCTGCTAGATAACAGAAAAACACCCAATTCAGAATTGGAGGAATAAAGAGAAAAACTAGAAGGTTATCCAAACAGTATGCAAATTTATTCACTAAAGTTATAGCAGAAAAATTTCTAAATCTAGGGAAATAATTCAATATTAGTATAAGAGATATGTAAAACCCACATAGTCACAACTAGAAAGGAACATGTCCATGACACACCATAATAAATATTCTAGAAATTTAGCAAAAGAAGAGAATACTGAAAGTTGTTAGGCAAAAGCAGAAAATTAGCAAGTTACACACAAAGGCAAAACTATCAGAAATATGATGGGTTTCTCTCTACAATCCTGAAAGGCCAGAAGAGCTTGGAGCAAAGTTTTCAAGTCCTGGAAGAAACCAAATGTCAACCAAGGTTTCTATATCTTTGAAGAATTAGCCGTCAAAATTGGTGTAGAAGGAAAGATTTTCCATGACAAGAATACCAAACAACTATAAAAGCATTATTAAAAGTACACAAGGGAATCCTGGACAGAGGAGGAGAACTAAAGCACCAAAAAGACCAGAGGAAACTATACATCCAACTAGGATTGTAGTAAAACAAAAACAGAAAGAGAAAGGAGTCAGCACTAGAAAAAAATCAATGACAGAATTTAGTAAACACACAAACAGCCAGATAGTATAATAACCAAAATGCAACCATATATCACATACAAGAGACACATTTCATCCTCAAGGAAGCTCATAGACCAGTGGTGAAAGATATAAAACAGTACTTCAGGAAATCAGGGCCCAAAGAAAAGCAGGGGTAGCTGTACTTTTTTATAACATGGCAGAGTTCTAGCCAGAACAGGTAACAAAAGACAAAGATGACCACTACATAACAGTAAAGAGAACAATTCAAAATGAAGATATAACAGTTACAAACAACAGAGATATCTCAACTGAAAGTTGGCACACCTAACTTCATAAAATAAAAACTATTCATCATAGAGGGATAGATAGATAAATACTAATGAAATCATAGCAGAGGACTTCAACACCCCACAGTAAGAGAGGTCAACCAGAAAAAAATTATCAAAGTAACATCAGAGATATACCACAACATCTAACAAATGGACTAAATAGAATATTTGCTCTATCCAACAAAAAATGCACTTTTTTCTCAGCAACCACATAAAATTTGGAAAATAAATCATACCTTAGGCCAGTAGTGGCAAAACTATGGCATGTGTACCACAATGGACACACAGAGCTCTCTGTGTTGATAGGCAAACCAAATGACCCTAGCTAAGGTTTGACAAATTATCAACATGCATAAAACAGCAAAGCTCACATTAATTGTGCAGAAGCCCACCAAATATAAACTTTTACTTCTCAATACAAAGATATTTGTATATTTGAAAGTTCTGTTATTGTGCTTTTGTTATAAAACAAAAGATGCCAATGTAGATGGTTTTTCTGAATTAAAACCTCAGTACTGAGGTTTAATTACAGGGTTGGCACTTTGTGATAAGTCAGTGGGTTTCTGGCTGCAGTTTGGGCATTCAATCTGTTTTGCCATCACTGTCCTAGGCCATAAAATATGCTTAATTGTGCTGTCAAATCATAGTGGAATTAAGCTGGAAATTAACAGCAAAAGTAACCACACAAATAACAGAAATCACACAAAATCATACAGATTAAACATATGTTACCAAATAATTGTTAGATCACAGAAGAAATCAGGCAAGAAATAAAGAAAATTCTAGAATCAAATGACAATAAAGCACAAAACAAAGCACACATTTTGTGTAAGTCACAATGAAAGCAGTTATAGGAGGAACCTTATAACTATGAATACACATATTAAAAGAACTAGAAATTACCAATTTAATAACTAAGTAATACACCTCAAGATCCTAGAAAGACAAGAAAAGTCCAAATCTGAAATTGATAGAAGGGAAGATATTATGAAGATTAGAGTAGAAATCAATGAAATTGAGATGAAAACAATATAAATGATCTATGAATCAAAGAGATGATTCTTTGAAAGGATATCCAAGACTGATAAAACTTTAGCCAAACTTATTCTAAAAAAAGAAAAATTTAGTTTCTGCAACTAGAAATAAAAATGAGAAGCCACAGGTGACACCCCTGAAATCAAGAGGATTATTAAAAAGCTACTAAAATATATATTTCAGTGAATTGGAAGACCTAGAAGAAATGGAGAAATTCCTTGACATATACAAATTGCAATAACTGAACTAAAAATATAAAACTCCGAATAAGCTAATAACAGGTAATACAACAGAGTCAGAAGAAAAGCACAGGACCCAAGTATGCAAATACTTCTCAAACTCCTCAATGAAACTGAAAAGAAAGGTATACTGAAAAATTCATTCTTAGAATTTATAATTATGTGATAACAGTAATAAACAAGGACTTAACCAAAAATGATGGAAAACTACAGGATGATCCCACTAATGAACATAGATGCAAAAATCCTGAACAGAATCCATACTGGGCTACATAATGAATTGAAGACTAGCCTCTGAACAACATAATGGGACCCTGTCTGAAAGAAGCAAACCAAACAAAAATCCTTACTAAGATGCTAACAAACAGAATGCAACAAAGTTTTAAAAAATGATACATTGTCACAGAGTTGTCTTCATCCCAAGGATGCAAGGATGATCCAACTATACACCACATGAAAAGAAACAAGAACAAAAATCACACGATCATCTCAATAGATACAGAAAAATCAAATAACAAAAATCCAGTATCTATTCATAATAAAACATTAATGAAAATGAGTATAAGTAATGAAAACAGGAGCTTTTTCCCATCTGATAAAAACTGTTTATGACAAATTCACTGCAAATATCACACTAAGTGCAAAAAACTGGAAGATTTTCCTCTAAAGTCAAGAACAGGAGATGACTGTCCACTTTCACTACTCCTTTTCAGTATAGTACTTGAATATTTAGCCAGAGCACTTAGACAAGAGAAAGAGATAAAAGTGATATGCATAGGAAATTAAGTCAAACTTTCATAATTCACAGATGACATGATCCTTTACTTAGAATACCCAAAATACTATACCAAAAGACTACTAGAACTAATAAACAAATTCATCTAAGTGGCAGGATACAAAATCAATTCATAAAAATCAAGTTTTCTACACACTAACAATAAGTATACTGTAAAAGAAAATCAGAAAAAAAAGCCCATTCACCATAGCTATTGTCTTAGTTAATTTTCTCATGGCTGAGACAAAATAACTGACGCCCACAAGTTAAGGGAAGAAAGGTTCATTTAGCTCATAGTTTGTAGAGATTTCCATCCATAATTGTCTGGCTCCAACTCAGGTTGGTGTGGCAGACAGGCATTGCAGAGGAGAAACAGTTCTTTATGGCTGACGGTACCAAAGCAATCAAGCAAGTAAAGGACAACCACAGCTCTTGCTATCCCACATATCTTATCCAGGCTATTTAGGGTAGGTAGCACTCACACCATTAATCCTAGTCCTAGCATCACACACTCTAGATCCAGTTGCCCCTGAAAAATCCCCACTTATGAGTGCATGAGGCTTTGCAGAGTCATCTAGACACAAGCCATAAGAGCTACAGAAAATGAAATACTTATCAATTAGCCTAACCAAGGAAGTAAAAGATCTTCATAAGAAAAATTATGGTACCCAGTAAAGAGAAATTAAAGAGGACATCAGAAGATTGGAAGACATCCCCTGTTCCTTGGTAGGTAGAATTAATACCATCATATTGGCCATATTGCAAAGCTTATATATACAGATTTAATGAAATTGTAATCAAAACACCCAAAGCATTAATTACAGAACAAAGAAAAAATCCTAGAATTTATATGGAATCAGACAAGACTCAGAATAGCAAAAGCAATTCTAGATTTTTTTTTTTTAAAAAAAGCAAAGCCGGAGGCATCACAATCCCGGATTTTGTGTTATATTACAAAATTACAGTGATGAAAAGCAGCATGGAACTGGCACAAAAACAGACATGTAGAGAAACGGAACAGAAGACAGCATGCGGGAACAGCTCCCGGTGCATTCAGCCATCTAATTTTTGACAAAGTATACGAACACGTAGGCTGAGGAAAGACAGATACTTTAACAAATTGTTCTGGGAAATCTCATTATCCACGTGCAGAAGATGGAATCTAGATGCACATCTCTCACTATGTACTAAAATAAAATCAAAATGGATCAAAGGACAAAACATTACAATGAAAACACTTACTTTGCTGGAAGATAGAGTAGGTAAAATTTTTGAAGACGTAGGCAAGGATTTTCTGAGCAGAACTTCTATGGCACAGGAAATTAAACAAAAAATCAACAAATAGGATTATATTAGATTTAAAACTTCTGAACAGGAAAGGATACACCAAAGTGAATGAAGAGATCTAGAATGCATAAAGAAATATATGAAAAATATTCGACCCCACAAAATGAAAGAACCAAACAAAAAATGGGAACTAAAAACGAAGAGACACTTCTAAGAAGAAGAAATAGTAGTGGCCAACAAGTACATTAAAAATGTTCAACCTCTATGGCCATTGCAGAACTGCAAATTAAAACAGTATTGAGATTTCCTTTTAGTCTAACAAAACTATATTCGCAAACTAAAAAAAGTCATTAATATTATAAGGATAAAGGAACATTTCTATATTGCTGGAAAGTGAGCTGCTAAAACCACTATGGATATCAGTATAGAAATTTCTCAAAAATAGAAATTTCTCTAAAATAGAAATTTCTCAAAACTAGAAATTTCTTTCAGCTATATATATCTCTTCTGGGTAGGTTTCCAAAAGAGTTTAAGACAGCAATGATGCATGCATATCATGTTTATAGCAGCACAACTCACAATAGCTAAAACTTGGAAATGGCCTATATGTCCATTAACAGATGAATGGAGAAAATATTATATATCTATATCTATCTATATCTATATCTATATAGTGGTATAATATTCAGGCATAAAGGAGGATTAATTTGGCTTCCAAAAAGCTGTGGAATGTTAAGTAGCAATAACAGACTTGCAGAAATGTGGAATACAGGCACTGAAAAACTACTTGTGGAAAGAAAGAGAAAAGTAGATCCTGGGAAACAGAAGGGATCTGGCAGAAAAATTAAAATCTATAGAAAATTGAAAAGACAGTATACAACATGGAGAAGTGGAGGCAAAGTCTGCAGTTTATCTCTGACTCCTGGCTCATGGCATGAAGGGAAGGGAGACCAAGCCTACAAAGACAAAGAAAAGGTTAGAGACCTCACTGGCTTTCAGTAGAAGCACAGTGGTAGAATGGACTATCAGGTGCTGTGAGCTGCAGAAAGAGCATGGGATTCTGCTCCCATGTGAGTCATGCAACAGGAAAGAGCTGGTGAGTTACTCAAGTCCAAGTGGACAGAGTGGACAGAGTGCTTGATCAGACTCCATCTCGAGGAAGGGCTGATTGGTTGAATCTAGAAATCAGAGCAGCCATAGGATAGCTTCAATTTACCACATTGTGCTAAATGTGCTACATTCCTACAGTGACTGGGTGAGACACAACCTAGTAGGCAGTCATAGTCAGGGAACTGCTGTCAGGCTGGAAAGTGAACACCTGAGTGGTTTAAGCTAAATGTCACAGACTCCAGCCCCATGAGGACAGGCCAGACTCAGCCTGAATTGTTCTGGATTAGAAATTCATGGCATTGGCACCTTTGCCCTAATTCAGCTGTCTGCTGGTGATGATATCCATCATGGATCTCTGGTTTGAATGCCTTCTTCATCTAGCAGTGCAAGCAGGGTATCTTTCACTTGGAGACTGCCTCTAACTTTTAGATACTGGAAGAAAACCACAAATTTAAAATAATAAAAAATTTCTTCCTTTTACTGCTTTTTTGTTTGTTTGTAGTTTTGGGTTTTTTAAAATTTTTCTTTGGTTCATTTGTTAATATTTTAAAGAGAGAAGAACAAAAACAAAGTAACAAAGACAAAGACAAAGACAAATCAACACAAAAACTATAAAAATGATACAGAATTTTAAAACAAGATGATAGGAAATCAACAATGGTTGTTGTCTTACTTATTGTTCTATTTAAATTAGTTGCTCAGATTCTTAGATATAGCTATGCAAGATTGATCAAGCAATTAAACATTAACTGTTCCTTTCAATAAACCAATAGGAATTAATACATTTATGTTAGCTATCTTGTGTGTGCTTCTGTATATATTTTTCCCCTTCATTTTCTCTTTCATTTCTCTTTCCCTTATCCCAGTTGTTCTTTCCTATGAGCAATTTTTTTCTCTTTTACAATATCTATTGTACCTTTCAGTTTTATTCACTCTTTGAGATTCTTACACTAGAGAGATAAAACGGTGTTTAAACATATTTGTCTTACTTAGGGTTATCTTGTTATTGTTTGTGTTTTGGTGAGGGGATACATTGGCTGTAGTTTTCTGTTTTGTTTTGTTTTTGTTTCTTGGTTCTTTCTTCTTTCCTTTCCTTCTCACTAGTCTATTGGCTCTGGGGCAATTTCCCTTTGTCCCTCTTTGGTCATCTTTTTTCTTACTTCTTTTTTCTTTATTTATGTTTTCCTCTTCCACTTTTTATTGTTTCCTCTTTAAATCTTTCTCTTACATTAGGAAGTATGATAGACATTGTGAAATGAAAGGAAAATGCTCAAAAGTAAAGAGCAACTGGGGGGAGGGAAAGAGAAAAGAAAGAAGGGGAAATTATATATGTATAAGATAGATGTGTACAGGATATGTATATATGTATAGGATAAGATGTTACAAGATAGCTAACATGGGTGTACTACTGACTTCTATCGCTTTACTGAAAAGAACAGTTAATGATTACTTATTTGATCCATCTTGCTTGTCTCTATTTGTTTTCCTGAGAAACCACTTTGAAGATATCAATACATAATACAACAATAATTGTCAATTTCCTACCACTTTGTCTGTAACTCTGTATTGTTTGTATTGTTATTATGCTGTTTTGTAAATGGATGTGTTTATTAATATGTTTTCCTTCTTTTATTTTTAAAATAAATTTTAAAAAATAAATAAATTTTTCTTTTAGTTTTACTCCCTATGTAATTTCTTGATTTATTTTCCTTCTGTTAATTTTATCTGATATTTCTCATCAGATTTTTTTCTCTTACTTTTGTCTAATTATATAAACATTCTTCTATTTCTCAACAGGATTTTTGTGGCATTTCTCTCCTCATATCATATAGTTTGAGGTTTCACAATCTTCTTACATTCCTCTTTTCCCAGACCCTATATCTTTAATAATATGATAGAGTTTTGTTAATAACAAAAGTTTAACACGGTAAAATTACTATTGAAATCCTTTCTACCATGACACAGCTGTCACTTTTACTTTACATTAGCTCTAAGTCAGCACCTGGAATATCTCAATATTTACATACTAAATGTGAATTTCTTCTCTAGAGATAAGGGTGGTACATAACTGCATCTTATGATACGTTAATATCCAATTTGCCTTGGAGAATGCTACTGTAGGTGATTAAATTGATATTACCAAAGTCACATAATTTTCACTATTTTTATATAAACTAACTTTCAGGATATCTTTGTGACATTAACATTATTACAGCACATTTCTGGATAACTCCCTTTTGGGGCTATTTACACTGTGTCCTCCCATCCCATATTAACCAAGGTGGTCAGCTCTGGAGACCAAGGCACTAACGAAAAACATCACTAAAAAGCATATAACGGTACCGCTATATTAGCAACATAGTCTTAATACTAAGTGTCCAGAAAAATTCAGCACCAAATGAAACACAAAATAACAGAAATATAAAACAAGAAAACAAAATGCCACCCCAAACCTCTACCTTCCCCTAAGCCAATTAATAGGGGCACTGAGGAGCAGAAGAGTATAAGCCACACATCTGAATTGCACAAAAGTGTAAGAGATGAGGTTAGAAATCAGATCCAAGAAGTATACCAAGGGAATCACAGAAAATATTACTAAACAAATAATGGAAGCAATAACCAAAATATGATCCAGGAGCATTCAGAACTCACTAAAAATAGCTAGGTGAATGAAATCAATTGACACAAAGCATGAGTGATCAGTTTACCAAAGAACTAGAGTCCATGAAAGGGTATCAGTCAGAAAGCAAAGAAATTAAAAATTATATTTAACATATGGGCAACAGAAGCAACCAATGTGAGCACAGAATTTCAGAACTAGGAGACAGGGATACCTTTAAAATCCAGCTACTCAAAGACACCTTAAAAACAACAAGAGAGTTTAAAAAATTGATCCAACAGCTGCCAGATGATGCAAAGAAAAATAAGCTAATAGTAATTATAATCAGTAAAAAAATCAGAAGAGAATACAAGTGTCATAACAGCCATGCTCACAGAAATAAATGCAAAAAATTTCCCAAACACAGGGAAAGAAATAAACACGCAAATAAGTGAGGCATATGTGTCAAACCCCAAGTAGCCATGATGAAGAGCACCACTATGTGCCACATTACTCTCAAAATATCAGAAGTCCATCACAGGGGAAAATCTTGAAAGCTTAGAGAAAGGTAATATATCAAATGTAAGCGAAAAGCCTTAAAGTTACAGCAGACTTCTCTACACAAAAATTAATAGCCAGGAAGGCTTGGAGTGAATAATTTCAAATTCTAACAGAAAACTACTTCCAACCCCAACTTACACATCCTGTGAAAATTTCCAACAAATCTGATGGACGTATAACGTGCTTCCATGAAAAGCAGAACCTCAAGAAATTTATGACCACCAAATGAAGAGCACAAAAATTTCTCAGGGAAATACTACAATGAGACAATGAAACCAACACTGTCAATAAATTAAAAAGAATTAACATGATTAGCAAGTTGAGCAGCTAAGCAAAAGGGGAAAAAGGAAACCAGATGGATGAAAAAAACTAATGACAGGAATGTCAGTACACTTTTCTAATAACGCTTAATGTTAATGGTCTCAGCTGCACAGTCAAAAGACAGATTTCCAGTATGGATCAAGAAATAAAATTCAACAATAAGGAGTATATGCCTATACTTCATAAAGAAAGAAATTCAGATTAAAAATCAAAGGATGTAGCCAGGTATGGTGGTGCATGACTGTAATCCCAGCACTTGGGAGGCTGAGGCAGGAAGATTGCTGCAAGTTTCAGGACAGCCTGGGTTACGTAGTGAGTTCAATGCCAGCCTGCACTACATAGTGGGGCTGTGTCTCAAAAAACTGAAAAAGAGTTTAAAGGATGGGAAACATTATTCCATGCAAGAGAAACCCAGAATAAAACAGGAGTAGCTGCCCTTATTTCATAGAAAGTGGATTTCTAGCAAAGACTGATCAGAAGAGTTAAATAAGATCAATACCTATTGATTAAGGAAGATATAACAATTATATACATACATGTATCAAATACCAGCAACCCAAATAATAAAACAAACATGAATCTTCATGAAAAATTAGATATATCAATATGATTACACCAGGAGAATCATACAGACAAAAAAATCAAGACAGGAATTTCAAAGTTGAACCAATCCTTCAAACAAATTGACTTACTAGATATCTACAAGTGTTTCAGACAACAATGGAATACACATTCTTCTCAGCAACACATTGGACTTTCTCCAAATAGTCCATAATAGTCCATAACGCATACTTAAGTAAATGGAAAAGAATCAAAATTATGCCAGACATATTATCTTAGTGCACTTAAAACAAAAATCAATGTCAAAGGAAACCATAGAATCTGTGGAAACACATGGAAATTAAACAATAACTTCTTGAATAATAAATGCATCTAAGAGGAAATTAAGGAAAATTAGCCCTATAATCAAATATAAATGGCAGTATGAAATAATGGAACCTATGGGATAAAATGAGAGCAGTCCTATGAAGGAAATTTATAGAAGTGAATTCCCAAATCAGAAAAACACAGGAAGCACAAATAAGTAACCTAAATATGTATCTCAGTGTCCTAGAATAACAGCAACAGTCCAAATTCAAAGCTAGTAAAAGGCAAGAAGGTATAAATATCAGAGTAGAAATTAATGAAACTGTCAATGAGAAATACAAAGAATCAGTGAATTGAAGAGTTGGTTCTTTGAAAGAATAAGAAAAAAAAACATGCTCTTAGCCAATCTTACCAAAACAAGACCCAAAATCCATGCAATTAGAAATGAAAAAGTTGAAACCACAGCAGATTCTGCCAATATACACAATATCATCTGTAACCACTTAGAGAACCTGTACTGTAATAACATGGAACATTAAGAAGAAATTGATATATTCCTAAATGCATATGAACTACTAAAGTTGAAACAACAAGATATAAAAACATGAGTGATGCACAATATCAGCCAATGAAACTGAAGAAATACTTTTCTAAAAAACCCTACCAAATAGGAAAAGCCCTGATTATGAAGTGTTCACTGCCACATTCTAAAAGAACATCTGAGGTCTAACATTAGCACTCTTCAAATTCTTTATAGAATACCAAAGAGTACTTCTAAAGTTATTCCTAGAAGCAAGCATTACACTGATATCAAAACCAAAAAACAACCCAATTAAAAAAGTTATTCTTCGTCAATCTCTTTAATGAACATAGATGAGAAAATCCTCACTACTATGACATTGGAAGTAGAATGAAGCATATCATCAAATAGAACATGCATTGTGAACAAGTACAATTTGTCTAGAGATACAGAAATGGTTCAACATATTCAAAACAATAAATATAACATCATATAAAAGAAGCAAGGACAAAACTCATATGATTAATACAATAGGTGCAGAAAACATTGAGCATCATGATAAAACCCTGGGGAAGTAGGTATGGAGAGTCTTTATTTCAATCTGATAAAAGCCATGCATGAAAAACAAATAACCAATAACATAATAAATGAAGAGAAACTAAAAGCTTCTCCTCTAAAATTAGGCAAAAATAAAGGAGGTTTGGGAGCAACCCACTTTCCAGGCCACCTTCTGTTCCTCTTACACAGAAACTTTCTTTCAACAAAGTTTTCCTACTCTTAACCTCCACTGTTCCTAGAATTCATTCCTTGATTTTAGAGAACACGAACTTGTTTCAGATATCTAACAGGTTGGGAGTTTTTTCCCCTTTATCATTTGGAGGTCTTCCACCAAGATAATTGAATGGAGATGGGAAAGTCAGTGCTAAAATTTCTTACTCCTTTGGAATGTATTCTGAAGCCCTGGAAAATGTTCGATCCTCACACAATGAAATACAGCAGTTTAGTATTTTTTCTGCACCTTTGCGTGGCTGGTTGAGCCTACACTGAGAACCAAAGTGGAATATAGAGACATAAAACTATATGTCTACCCAAGACAAAAGCACCTGGCATCTATTCAGGGCCTTTGGATAGAACCTCTGTGGAGTATTTGTAACTGATGATCACAACTATGATCCTGTTCAGCCTGAAGAGGCCAGACAGTCATCACCCCATTCCCCTCATGGCAGTTAGAAGTATTCTTGAGAGAGGAGAGCTATTATAGACAGCTAAGTTAGATAAAAAATATTATAGGGAGCCAGACAGGGCAAAGACCTTGAAAGGTCAATGCAGAAGATATATGTAGCTAAAGACAAATTTACTGAAGGCCAGGCTTCTAGAAAAAGAACTACTCATCCATATACTTTCCCTAGGGATGAATAGCAGTGATTTATATTTTAAATAGGCATCAATCACCTTTGGGTGGAGGACCAAAACTCTTTTACCCACCCCTTCCGGGAAACTCCCTGTCCATTTATGTATTCTTGTTATGTGACTTGCTTCCCAACTGGATTCCTATTTAATCAATATTACCCAAGTGATTATACTTTTTGTAATTTTTATTGGTTGGCCATAGTTTGGTCCCACTTCACATCCACCCTGTGATTTCCCATTGGATCAATATTACCTCAGCAACTACACTTGTAATATTATGAGTTGACTATAGTTTTGTCCCACTTTAAAACTGCCTCAACTCGCGGTTTTGCTCAATAAAACACCTTTGAGAAGTGGAGTTGGTGAGCAACCCACTTTCTTGGACCCTTCTGCCCCTCTTAGACAGAAACTTTCTCTCTTTCAGTAAATACTTCTTATTCTTAAAAAGGAATATCTGCTCTCACCACTGATGTTCAATATAGTTCTTGAAACATTAGCTATTTCAAGTAGGCAAGAGAAAGAGACAAAACTGATAGGAAAGAAAGAAGTGAGTTATTATTATTTACACAGTAAATGATCTTCTACAAAAATGGTCCCAAAAACTCCACCAAAAGATTCTTAGATTTAATGACCAACTTCAGTAGTATACAAGGATGCAAAGTCAAGAACAAAAAATCAGTAGCATTTATGTACACAAAAATAAGCTCTCTGAAAGTAAAATTAGAGAAATAACATTTTTTCAGAATAGTATGAAGAAAAATGAAATATTGAAGAATTAACCTAACCAAGCAAATGGAACACCACAGCAATGAAAATTATAGCATTCTGGAAAAGGAGATTGAAAAAGCTATCAGAAAGTTGAAAGAGGTCCTCTGTTCCCGAATAGGCAGAACCAATCTCGTCAAAATAATATATATAAATATTTGGATGTGTTTTTATGTGTTTTGGGCCTGCTAGTTTGCCTGTTAATATGTATTTATGATAATAAACTTGATGAGAACTTACAAGATCTCTTTCTACTTTCTGATAGCTTTTTCAACTGCAAAATTAAAATTAAAAATGTAGTGCAGAGTAAAGAAAAAAAAGAATTGATATGTGTTATGTACACGTAAAATTTCCCACAGTGAATGTAATCATCATGTACTGCAAACGTGTACTAATCCAAATAAAAATGATAAATAAATAAATAATGAAAACTATGACTATTTTGAGTTATTTTTGGGAAAATGGATGCTCCTTGTGACTACAATATTGAGCATAATAAATCAGACATAGAAGGTTAAATATCAAATTTTTTCTCTTATATGAATAAGAAAACGTAAATCATTTAAATAGCAAAAGAAAAGATAACATAGGAAACAGAGAGATAGACAATTTACAAATAAACAGAGTATCGAAGATTGGAGGATGATGGGTGGGAAAGATGAAGAAGGAGAAATAGAATGATAAAAAGAGATCTGTGTGCATACCACCTCCCCAAGATGAATGTACTCAATGTTTATTGCAAACATGTGCTAATAAAAAGTCTAAAAGAAAGTGTGAGTGATAACTGGGAATGCAGTGGGAAAAGAAATCCTCCTACACTGTTGGTTGGGAATGTAAACTAATTTAACCACTATGGAAATCATTATAAAGATTTCTCAAAAACCTAAAATGGATGTACCATTTTATCCAAGTATGCCACTACTCATTGGTATGTATCAGAAAGTTAAAGGTAGCATTCTTTAGTGATAGAATATACCAATACAAGCCTCATTATTCTGAATTGCTAATAAGCATCAATAAAAAAGAAACGGAAATAAATGCTTACGTCTACCACAAAAATGTGTTCAAGGAAGCTTACTCTAGCTTTATTTATATTATCCCAAATCTAGAAACAGTCCAAGTATGCAAAAATAGGACAAATGAGTCACGGGTAATTTTCTATTCAAACAGCAAAATACTACACAGAAATAAGAAATGAATCATTGATACATAAAACAACATGGACTAATCTTAGGAATAGGGAGTGAATGAAAGTAGCCCGATACAAATGAGTAGAGAATATGTGATTCTACTCATATGAAGTTCATGAATAGTCTGAAGTAATCAATGGGGATAGAATACTAAGTGAAGGTCTTAAATATGAGGGACTTATGAAAGACTTCTTTGGTATTAGAAATGTTTTATATCTTTTTGAGGAATCGGAAAAGTATATCCTGCAAGTTAAATAAAGTCACTACTTATTATTGTGTGGCCTTGTTGCTAAGGATGCTACTTATATTTTAAATGGTTGAAAAATAGGATAATGCCTCATGATGCTTGATATATTAAATTCAAATTTCAATGTCCTCCATAAATATTTATTGTCACACATCTACACCCACTTTTTCTATACTTTCTGTTACAACTTTTATGCTTCAGTGTCAAAGCTGAGTAGCTGTGGCACATAGCTTGCAGACCCTAAAATATTTACTCTCCAGTCTTTACACAGAAGTTTGATGACACATAATCTATGTTGTTGTTACATAGATGTAGTTATATGGAAAAACTCGCTGAGCTGTACATTTAATGTTAAAACACTTTATGCACTGTACTGAAAATATTGTTTCAAAAATGAGATTAATTAGGGTACTTGCTCTAATGCTTGATGCACATTAGGTTCAGAAGAGAAAAGTTGAATTTGGTCCTGTTTTAACCAACTTTCTTATAGATGAGACTCATGATTTTATTCATCTCTTCATGTTCAAGGTATTCCATGAAGCAATATTAGCATCAGGCATGATGCAAATTGATCAAGTATAAAATTTCTTCCCAATAATTAAATTCAGTATCGTGTCTTGCAATTAGAAAACACGTTATTAATATATCATGTCCTACTCTCTCTCTAAGAAGCAAAATAAAACAGTAAAATTACAAATGATTTGGCTCTCACAGAAGGACTAGTTCTCATTGATAGTACATCTCTGAGTCATACATTGAATCACTGTTGAAAGTCATCATGACTTTTCTGAACAGGCATTTGTATTATTAACTAAAGAACTGCTTTAAAAATTCTCTGTACTACTTTCATGGGAAAATATCTGTCACTAATGACAATGATAAATGTATGTGATAAATATTTCTTGTTGGAAGCTTGTAATGATGCATTTTCTTTACATTGTCAAATTTGTTCCTAGCTTTTGCTTCCTATTTGGCTTTTCCCACTACTTAAATACTGAAATAGATGGGAAGGAGGAGTATTCTATAGGTAAAAATGAAAAGGTGAGATGGAAAATGTTTCTATAAGAGTTTCAGGTTGGGATATGCATGTGTTTCTGAAACACAGTACAAGTTTAAAATGACAGGCTGGCAGTCAGACAAGCCAGTGACAAACTTTTCATTAAATCTTGGCTAAATTTTACAGTTGTGTTGTTGTAGCTGGTACTATTGAGACACCTACACTTGTAAACTAAACAATATGAATGTGATTGATATTATCTTTTTCTATTAATAACACTGTATTCATCATCTAATCTGTATTCAGCCTTGGGTCTTCCAATCAAGCAAATTTCACTTGTGCTGCAATGTCTGGTAGCTTTTAAACTAGCAGGACTCCTTTAATCTATTGCCTATTCTTTTCTTTTGAACTCTGATTACTTACTCAACCTGTTGAAATCTTGAAAGACTTAACTCCTCTGTGAAATCACTCTGGCTGATGAAAGAAATTCATTATTACACGGGAACATATCCTATCATGGGTCATTGGAGAACTAAATGAGATAATGCATGTAAATTTCCAGGAACTTATTAGTACCCTATGATGGATACTGATGTCGTCTTCTCTTTTTGGCAAGGCTAGTAATCGAACACAGGCTCTCACACATGCTAGGCAAGTGCTCTAACACTGATTGATATTACCAACTTCTGACATCATCATTGTAAGAAATCCTTTTGGCTCCTATACTTGGTTTGACAGTAGTTAAATCTTGGTAGTGAGAGGAGGAACAGTTGCAATTTTGTCGAAGAAAACTTTCTGCCATTATGGAAAATTTGTATATCTGTCTGTCCAATTCGATATCCTGTAACCACACAGAGGGCTACTGAGCAATTAAGATATGCCTACTGTAACTGAAGAACTGAATTTTCATCTAATTTTATTTGAATTTAGTAATGAAATTCAAGTGTAAATCTCCCTCATACTTGGAAATATAGCCTTAAGGATCTAAATTTTAGGTTTTCTTTTCTTTCTTTGAGTCATGGTCCCTTAGTAATTGAATGAAATATGTTAAAGATTCTGACTAAGATATTTTTTCCTTGTTAAAATAACTTCACTGAAATATAATTCATATACAATACTATTAATCATTTTAAACTATACATTAAATAAGTTTAATGTATTTACAGATAAGTGTGTATTAATTACATCTCATCATTGTGACCAAAATATCTGACATGCACAACTTACAGGAGGATAGGTTTCAAATTGGCATATAGCTTCAGAAGTTTCAATCCATGATTGACTGGGTCCGAGGAAGAAACATAATGGAAGAGCATAGTGGAGAAAAGCTGCTCACCTCACAGGAATCAGAAACAAGGAAAGTGAAAGAACCAGCACAAGTGATGATGTCCCAATATATCCTTTAAGACCATGCCCCATGTGATCTACTTTCTCCAACTAGTCCTCACCTCCTAATAACTCTTTCAGCCAATGAACTCATCAATGAATTCATCCATTTGATGAAGTTAAACCAACTGTGACCCAATCATTGCCTCAAAACCCATCAGCTCTAAACACATACATCATTTAGGGAATATTTAAACCATAAGAAAGTGCAACCATCCCCAGAGTAAATTTTAAAATATTTTTATCACCTAAAGAAGAAACTCCATACCCTTTGCCAAATCCATGAATGTGAAGATATACCCTTATATTTATTTTAAGAGTTTTGTCCCATATGAGGGAGCTGACCCACACCAGTGTCCAACTGCAGGAGAGCAGACACAAAACAGCAGAGATAAAAATTAACAAAAGACAGTCTCAAGGAACATCAGTATAGTAGAGAGGTAAGCAGCAGAGAAAGAATCTCTCTGAAAGTTACTATTCATATGCTGGAATATAGCAATGTGAGGAAGATTAAAAAGGAGGGAAGTGAGTCGCCTGCACCCAGGAAGGATCTGCAGCCTGAATTGAAGCACATAGAAGGAATGAAGAGAGAAACTTCAATGAAGAAATAGGAAGCAGCTGGCAGCACCTTCTCCTTGAGACTGGACTCACTGTACGAGAGGATCTGGGGTCAAATCTGTGAATACCCGGTGACTGCTAGTGACCACAGAGGGTTCTACAGAGAGATACAGCAAAGGAGGAGAACAGTAGATTTGAAGGTCTTCACTATCTGGTGGTGAGTGCTGAGGGCTCAGTCATACCACACGAAAGGACAGTTGGCCATGAGCCATCTTGGAGAGGGGCTGACTGAACACAGAACACAGAGTTCCTCCTGGCTCTTACCTGGGTTCAGGACCTCTTCAGAAGGTGCAATGACTACTGTGGCTAAATGGATCTGGTCTCAGCCCCTAAAGCCAGAAAATAAACAGAACTCCAGGGGAATTAAAAGTGGAAGAATTGATGAGATTATCAACTACTGCATCATAAAGCTACTGGTGGCTTGATGGGAGAAATCAATATAGATCTGGACTCTGCCTCCACACAGTGTCTACCAGTGACAGCAGAGAGAAGCCTGGAAGTAGTCTTTTTCTTCTCTCTCTCTCTCTTTCGTTTTTGTTGCTGTGGTAGTGATTTTGTTTTTCTGTTTGGATTTTCTTTTTGTCCTTCATTGTTTGATCTTGTTTTTATATGAATGTGAATGTGGTTTCTAGCCACATTGCAGTTGTTGTTCTCCTCTGTTCTTCGTTTTCTCTCTTCCTTCTTTCCCTCAAGTATTCTGCACCAGTTTCTCAAAGTTAGCATGATCTTTCTCTGTCCTCCAGCCTTACTTCTAATCTCTTCCTGTTCTACTTCTGTTTTCTCTCTAACCACTTTTAAATTTCAAATCCTGATATATATATATATATATATATATATATATATATATATATATATATATCAGTTATAAACATCAATACTAATAGTCTCAATTCCCCAATCAAAATACATAGACTGGGAGAGTGGATCAAGAAGAAAGATCAAACAATATGCTGCACACAAGAAAAACGTTTAATTTAAAACAAATTCATAGAGTGAAAGTAAAAGGTTGAAAAGTAGTACTCTGCAACAGGAACCCAGATGAAAGCAGGAGTAGCTATTCTATTTGCAGACAAAGTGAATTTCAAGCCAAGACTGGTGAACAGAGACAAAGACAGTAAATATATCCTTGTAAAGGGAACAATTCAAGAGGAACAGGTAATAATCACAAATATGTATGTAATAAACGCTAATGCATCCAACAATATGAAACAAATATTAATGGACATGAAAAAGCAAATAAGCATTAATTCAATTGTATTGATGGATATCAGTACACCACTGTCACAAAAAGGACAGCTTAACAAGACAAAAAAAATCAACAATGAATTATTAGACGTGAACCAAACCTTTGAAGAAATAGACTTTGTAGATATCTACAGAGTGTTCTACAACATGACATCAGAATATACATTCTTCTCAGCTGCACACAAGACATTCTTGAAAATAGACCATGTAATGGCTCATTGAATATTCTTAAGTAAATGTTAAGAAATTGAAATTATCCCATACATATTATCAGACCATTGTCATTGAAACTGTAAATCAATGAGAAAACAAATCACAAGAATTTCATAAACACATGGAAATGAAGAACCAATCTCATGAACAATTAATAGGTCACAGATAAAATTAAAGAAAAAATTAGACTGTTTCTACAATTAAATGAACTTGACAATACAACATACCAGAACTTATGGGACACATGACAGAAGTACTAAGAGAGAAATTTACAGCACTGAATACCCATAGGAGGGAAACAGCAAGCACATAAAAACAACTTAATGGTGAACCTCAAACTTTTAGAAACAGAACATAAGCCCAAGCCCAAACCTTGTATGATGAAGGAAATTATGAAGACTAGAGCAAGAACTAACACATGGAGACTAAGGAAACAATACAAAGAATCACTGAGTTGAAGAGTTGGTTCTTTGAAATATTAAATAAAATTGACGTACCCTTATTAAACCTTATCAAAACTGGAAAAAAATTGAATCTGTGCAGTTAGGATTGAAAAGGGTGAAATTACGATGGATGCTGCCAAAATCCTGAAGATAATCTACACCTATTTTGAAATCTTGTATTCTAATAAGATGGAAAAGGCAGAAGAAATGGACAGATTCCTAGATACATATGAATTACTAAAGCTGAATCAAGAAGATATTAAAATCATAAATAAACCAATATCAATGATATTAAAGATGCAATTAAAAACCTACCAACGAAAATAGCAGAGACCCTGACAGATTCAACAGTTAATTCTACAAGAAATTTAGAGAAGACCTAATACCACTACTCTGGAACTACTTAACAAAATTGAAAGAGAAGTAGTGATCTCAAATTAATTCCTGGAAGCAAGCACTACCCTGATACCAAACCAGAGAAGGACTCAGCTAAGAAAGAGAACTACAGGTCAATCTCCATAATGAACATAGATGCAAAAAATCCTCAGTAAGGTATTGGCAAACAGAATGCAGCAAATCATCAAGAAGATTGTACACCATGACCAAGTGGGATTCATCCCATGGATACAGGGTTGATTCAACATATATAAATCAGTAAATGAAATACACTGTATTAACAGAACCAAGGACATAAAGCTTATGATCATCTCAATAGATGCAGAAAAAAGGTTTGACAAGGTTCAGCACCCATTCATGATAAAAATCAAACAGAAAATTGGAATAGATCTTTATCTCCATGTGATGAAAGCCATCTACAACAAACTAACGGCCAACATCATACTGAATGGACAAACCTGAAAGCTCTCACTCTAAAATCAGGAACAAAACAAGGATGTCCACATCTCCACTCTTATTCAAAATAGTTCTGGGAAATTTATCCAGAAACAAGAGGAAGAAATAAAGGAATAATGATAGGAAAGGAAGAAGTTAAATTATTATTCTTTTCAGACAACATGATACTCTATATAGAAGACCTCAAAAACTCCACTGAAATGCTACTAGGTTTAATAAGAAAATTCAGTGGCATAGCTGGATACAAAGTAAACACTGAAAAATTAAAAGCCTTCTTGTACACAAATAAAAGAACTACTGAGACAGAAATTAGGGAAACACCATCTTTCACAATAGCATTCAATAAAATGAAATACCTAGGAATCACTTTAACAAAGGATAAAGATCTTCACATTGAAAACTACAGTATTCTGAAAAAAGAGACTGAAAAAAAATTCATAAAATGGAAAGATATCCCTTACTCTTGAGTAGGAAAAACCAATATATTGAAAATGGCCATACTTCCAAAACTTGTTTACATATTTAATGCAATTCCATTGTAAATTCCAACAACATATCCAACAGATTTAGATAAACAATCTTAAAATTCACTGAAACTCAGAAGTGGCCTAGAATAGCAAAGGCAGTTGTGAGCAACAAAGACAAGGCAGAAAGCATTACAATCCCCTACTTGAAATTATACTAATAAGCTATTATGATAAAAATAGCACAGCTGTGGCAAAAAAGAAAAACAAAACAAAACAAAACAAACAAACAAACAAACAAAAAAACAGACCTAAGGACTAATGGAACAGATTAGAAGATACTGAAGCAACTCTAAACGTGCTCACTTACCTTAATTTTTATAAAGATGTCAAACTTTGCACATGGCTTTGCACATGTCAAAGATTAATATTTGACCTATATTCTTCACCATGCATGAAAGTAAGTTTGAAATGGATCAAAAATCTAAATATTCAAATAGAAACATTAACTCTGCTGGAAGGTAGAATAGGTAAAAGTCTTGAAGACATTGGTGCAGCCAAAGACTTCATGAATAAAACCCTGATTGCACAGGAAGTATCAAAAAAGATCTACAACTGCATTTACATCTTATGAAAAAGCTTTTGAATAGTAAGAGAAAACACTAATGGAATGAGGGGACAACCCACAATGTGGGAAAAATGTTTGCCTGCGGTTCCTTAGAGAAATGATTAATATCAAGAACATATAAATAACTAAAAGAGGACATCTTTAGGAAGCCCAGAGAGTCTGGGTTCTGCCTCCCTGACCAGTATGCAAGGCAGGGGAAACTTCAAGCACCCTCTGAGGCATCGGTGGCTACCTGCCACACCCACAGTGTGTGAGCCTGGGCTTGGCTGAACCCCAGGCATCTTCAGGAAGCCCCGTGAGTCACAGCTTTGCATCCTTGACCAGCATGCAAGGCAGGTGAAACCTCAGGCACCCTATGGGGCCTAGGAGGCTCCCGCCATACTTATAGTGTGTCTTTCGGGGCTGGGCCGAATGTCAGACACCTTTAGGAACCAGGTGAGCCACTCTGGTGCCTTCCCCACTAGGGTATGAGGCACGTGGATCCCTGGACAACTTCTGGGCCTTGGTCGTCACTGGCAGAACAACTCACACCCCCTGGTATCTCAGATGAGATCTCAACATAGTCAGTGGCCTCGAGGACTTCACCCTCACCCCTCCCCTTCCAGGCTCTGTCCTGGGAAAAATCTGAAGCCTCGGTTAACCTACCTGCATGCGCCCTACTCTTGTGGAAGCTACGTTGAACCCCAGACAGGCTCAGGAAAGCCGGTGAGCCTCCCCGCCCTTCCTACACACTCCTGGGGAGCCAATTGAAAGCAAGAAAGGTCTGGAGCATCTGGGACGCCACCTTGCTACCACGCACCAGCACAGGAGCTACACTGAGCACTGGGGATCATCAGACTCTTGCCCTGCCACTAACACACAATCAGGACAGTGAGACTGCACTATAGGGAGTCTCTAGTACTTCAAAAATAACAAAATGCAGGAGCAAAATACAATTCCAGACCTCCACACTGCCCAAAACAAATCCGGGAGGCCTCAACACAGAAGAGCCTGGAAGTCACACACCTGAAATTTCTGAAATGATAGCAACTGAAGTAAAAAAAAAACTCCATCAGGCCATAGAAGATATCAGATCAGAAAAAAATGTCTCAGGTGAGAAAAGAAATAAGAACAATAATGAAAGAAATCTTCAGCATATCCAAAGAAGACATAGACAAGAAAATAGAAGAGCATAAACAACTCAATGAAACCTTCACGGAACGATATGGAAGAGAACTAGAAGGTATGAAGCAGATGCAAACAGATATCGAGGAACTTAAAAATTCCATTGAAAGCTTGCAAAACTCCTGAATGAAGCTGAAGATAGACTTTCAGACCTTGAAGATAGCATTGCCACTAATCAACGTGAAAGGAGGGATCTCTTAAAAACAGCAAGGAATCAGGAAATAACAATTCAACAACTGTATGTCTGTTAATGTTTCCCTCCTTTTATCCTTAAAATAAAATTAAAAAAAAAAACAGCAAGAAATCAGGAAATAACAATTCAACAACTGCAAGATGAAACAAAGAGAAACAATGTCAGATTAATAGATATTAATGAAACAGCAGGTGTCAAAATAAATGACATAAAAAGACTATTTGCAGACATAAGAGCAGAAAATTTCCCAGGCATGTTAAAAGAATCAGACATCCAGATAAATGAAGCATACACAATTCCAGTTAATAATAACCAAAATAAATCTACCCCCAGATATACAGTGATCAAGATCCTGGAAACTCAATAAAAGCTCAAAATATTAAAAGCTGTTAGAGAAAGAAACAGATCAACTACAAAGGAAAGCCTATCAGAATCATGGCAGACTTCTCAACACAAACAATCAAGGCAAGAAGAGCTTGGAGTGAAGTAGTTCAGGTACTGAAAGAAAACAACTTCCAACCCAGACTGATGTACCCTGCAAAGCTATCTTTCAAATTTAATGGAGAAATAAAATATTTTCATGATAAAGAACAACTGAAGAAATTCATGAGTGTCAAACCAACCCCACAAAGAGCAGTAAAAGATGTACTAGAAAGAGATAAAACAGGCCACAACTTCAAGAACAACACAAAGGAACCAACAGCAGAACAAGCAATTAAATAGAGGGAAAAAGGAGGATCCAACAGAAGAAAAATACCATGACAAAGATAAACCAGTACTTATCCCTTATAACCATCAATGTAAATGGTCTCAATGCCCCAACCAAAAGAAGTAGACTTGCAGAGTGGATCAAGAAACAAAACCCAAACATATGCTGTATACAAGAAACACATTTAGCTCAAAAGGAAATTCAAAGACTGAAAACTAAAGGATGGAAAACAATACTCCATTTGACAGGAACCCAGCAAAAAGTGGATGTAGCTATTCTGTTTGCAGACAATGTGAACTTCAAACCAAGAACAATCAGAAGAGATAAAGAAGGTCACTACATACTTGTGAAGGGGAATCTGCAAGAGGAAGAGATAACAACTGTAAACATCTATGCACTAAATATAGGAGCACTCACCTATATAAGACAAATTCTAACAGACATGAAAAATGAAACAAGTAGCAACACAGTTATAACCGGGGACTTTAACACACCATTTTCACAAAGAGATAGATCAACTAGACAAAAAATTGGGAAAGAAATAACAGAGTTTAACCAAACGTGTGAACATATGGACTTAGTAGAACTTTACAGAGTGTTCCACTAAACAGCATCAGAATACACAATCTTCTCAGCAGCACATGGGACATTCTCTAAAATAGACCATGTACTAGTACACAGAACATGTTTAAGTAAATGCAAAGGAACTGAAATTATCCCATGTATGCTATCAGACCATAGTGCAATGAAATTGGAAATGAATAATAAAAGAAAACACAAAAACTCTATAAATAGTTGGAAATTAAATAACATCCTCCTGAACAACCAAGGGGTCACAGATGAAATTAAAGTGGAGATTAAACACTATTTACAATCAAACGGAGATACAATCTACAGGAACCTATGGGATGCACTGAAAGCAGTCCTCAGAGGGAAATTTATACTGGTGAACTCTGACCTTAGGAAAATAGAACAAGCACAAATAAACAACCTTATGCTGCACATCAACTTCCTAGAAAAAGAAGAGCAAGTCAAACCCAGATCCCAAAGAAGGCAGGAAATTTTAATTTTCAGAGCAGAAATTAAAGCAATGGAGACTAGTAAAAAATACAAAGAATTAATGAATTGAACAGTTGGTTCTTTGAGGGAATAAATAAAATAGTTAAACCCCTAGCCAACCTTATCAAAAAAAAAAAGGAAAGAAAAAAGTGAAATAAATGCAATAAGGAACGAAAGGGTTGAGATCACTACAGATCCTGAAGAAATTTAGAAGGTCTTCAATATCTACTTTGAAAATCTTTACTCTTATAGTACGGAAAACACAGCGGAAATGGAGAAATTTCTAGATACATAGAATTACCAAAGCTGAATGAAGAAGATATAAAAATCCTGAATAACTCAATATCAGCCAATAAAATTGAGAACGTAATTAATAACTTGCCAATGAAGAAAATCCCAGGTCCTGATGGATCCACAGCTGAATTCTACAAGCAATTTAGGGAAGATTTAACACCAATTCTTCTCAAACTCTTTAATGAAATTGAAAGGGAAGGAATTCTCCCCAACTCATTCCTTGACGCAAGTAGTATTCTGCTACCAAAACAAGAGAAAGACCAACGAAGGAAAAGAACTACAGACCAATCTCCCTAATGAATATAGATGCAAAAATTCTCAATAAAATACTAGCAAACAGAATACAAGAAGTCATCAAGAAGATTATGCACTATGTCCAAGTGGGATTCATACCAGAAATTCAGGGATTCTTCAATATATGCAAATTAACCAATGGAATACAACATGTCAATAGAGTGAAGGACAAAAATCACATGATCATCTCCACTGATGCAGAAAAAGCCTTTGATAAAGTCCAACACTCATTCATGTTGAAAACCCGACAGAAAATAGGAATAGATGGCCTTTACCTCAAGCTGATCAAACCATCTATGATAAACCAACAACTAACATCATACTAAATGGTCAAAAACTGAAAGCTTTCACTTTTAAGTCAGGAACAAGACAAGGATGCTCACAGTCACCACTTCTATTCAGTATAGTTCTGGAAATATTGGCTAGAGGAATTAGACAAGAGAGAGAAATCAAAGGAATAAGGGTAGGAAAGGAAGAAGTGAATTTATCATTATTCACAGATGACATGATACTCTACACAGAAGACCCCAAAAACTCCACCAAAAGGCTCATGGATTTAATAATGAAATTCAGTGGCACAGCTGGATACAAAGTTAACACTCAAAAGTCAATAGCATTCCTGTACACAAGTAACAAACAGACTGAGAGAGAAATTAGGGAAACCACACCTTTCAAAATAGCACCTATAAAGATGAAATACTTAGAAATAAATCTAACAAAAGAAGTAAAATGTCTATACAGTGAAAATTATAGTACTCTGAAAAAAGAGATCGAAGAGGATATCAGAAAATGGAAAGATATTCAGCACTCACCGAT
>NW_004955490.1:6658457-6667581 GCF_000276665.1 Chinchilla lanigera
ACTTTGTTTGTAACTCTGTATTGTCTGTATTGTGCTTGTGATATGTTGTAAAATGTTGTATGTCTGTTAATGTTTCCCTCCTTTTATCCTTAAAATAAAAAAAAAAAAATCTGCATCTGAGATGAATATACACTTCTCTATGGAAGAGATACTAATGGTGAATAAATACATGAAAAAATGTTCAACATCATTAGTCATTCGAGAAATGCAAATGAAAGCAACACTGAGATTCCATCTTACCCCAGAAAGAATGGCTATCATCAAGAAATGAACCAATAACAAATGCTGGAGAGGCTGTGTGGAAAAGGAACCATACTCCACTGCTGGTGGGATGGTAGATTGGTGAAACCACTGTGGAAATCAATTTGGAGAGTCCTCACAAAACTAGGATTAGAAGTGTCATTTAACCCAGTTATTCCCCTTCTGGGTACAGTCCCAGAAGATTTAAAGACATCATACTATAGTGATATATGTGCACCCAAGTTTATAGCAGCACAATTTGTTACAGCTAAATCTAGGAAACAACCCAGATGCCCATCCAGTGAGGAATGGATTAAAAAGTTGTGGTTTTTCTATATAATGAAGTATTACTCAGCTATTAAAAATGATAAACTTGAGGCTTTTGTAGGTAAATGGATGCAACTAGAAACCATACTAATAAGTGAAATAAATCGGACCTACATGTGTAAACATCATATTGTCTCCTTGGTGTAGGAACCTGAAAGACTAGGTAAAACTCAAAACGTACAATAGATGATAGGAAAGGGAAAGAAATTGCTCAAAGGAAAGAATGGGAAGAGGGAAAGAAGAAAAAAGAAGGAAGGAAGGCAAAACATAAATATATCTATGAATAGCTGCGATGAGTGTATTGCTGTTGTCTGATGGTGTATTGAAATGAACAGTTAATGCTCACAATTTTTCATGTTCTGATTGACTGTGCACGCTTGTGTCTAGTGGTCTGAGCAACAGATTTGAAGGTAACAATGTGGAATGGAATTACAATGGTGAACTCCTACCATCTTTTCTAGTGAAACTCTGTATGATCTCTAAGATTTTATTGAAGAATTATTTTCTTATTCTCTTTAATGGTTTGAGCAATCTTTCATTCTTACATCTGATAATCTGAGCAATGTAGTTGAGGACAGCGATATGCAATGCAACAACCACTGGTGATTTGTATTTATTTGTCTTGAGACCCTGTATCGCTTTGAATGAATGTTCTTGCTTTGATTTGTTTATGTTTGTAATACTGGTATGCTGATACTGTTCTATTTCTTTGTTTGTGTCTCATGTACTGCTCTCTTTAAAATATAAAAAAAAAGTAATGAAAAAGGAGATCAAAGAAGATATTGGAAAATGTAAAAATATCCCTGTTCTTGATTTGCTGCATATATATAGTGAAAATGGCCATACTTCCAAAGCTACTATACAGATTAAATTCGATGTAATCCCAATCAAAATACCAATATCATATTCCAAAGAACAACAATCCTAAAATTTATATGGAACCAAAAAATAATGCTAAAATTTATATGGAACTAGGCAGTATCTCAAAGGTCCAAAGCAATTCTGGATAGAAAGGCAAAGCATGGGCATCAAAATCCCCAATCTGAAGTTATACTACAAACCTACAGTGATTTGAAAAGCATGAAATGCAAAAAACAGACAAGATGATAAGTGTAAGTGAATAAAAGACGCAGAAGCAACTCCAAGCACACTCAGATATCTTATCTTTGACAAAGGGGCCAAACACCTTCATTGGAAGAATTATAGTCTCTTTAATAAATAGTGCTGGAAAAAGTGGGTTTCCACAGGCACCGGATTAAACATGGAATGATATCACTCACCATCCACTAAATTAAAATCAAAATGCGTCAGTGATCTAAATATAAAAATAGAAACACTTAATCTGGTCGAAGTTAAAATAAGTAAAATTCTTGAAGACATTGGAACAGGTAAAAACTTTATGAACAAAATCCTAATCACACAGAAAGCTTTACAAAGTATCAACAACTGGATCAAAAAAGCTTTTGCCAAGCAAGTAAAACCAGCAATATAGTGCAGATGTAACCCACATAATAGGAATCCTCAAATGGGAAGGGCAAAAAGATTGCATGGAGTGGAAGGGAATGGGGTAATAAATAGAATCATGATATATTATGTACAGATACTAATGACCTTTGATAATGTGATTATTACGTATGGCAAATATGTACTAAAAAAGATGCACTACAATAAAGCAGAACTTAATTCCTATCATTTTCTTTTGAAACCCTGTATCATTTTTATTGTTTTTGCTTTTGTATATGTTGTTGTTATTTTATTGTTTTTTATTCTCTTTAAAATAATAAAAAAAAACAGAAACACATCTTGCTGGAAGACAAAATAGGTAAAATTGTTGAAGTCATAAGCATAGACACGATCTATAACAACAGGAACACTATTATACAGGAAATAGTTCAACAAGTCAACAAATGGGATCATATTTAGTTAAAAATCTTCTGTACAGCAAGTGAAACACTAAGAGAATAAACAGACAACCTATAGAGTGTTAAAATGAGAGTGTTAAAATAATACAAATAATTTATTAGATGGAGGACTCACATTTAAAATGCATGAAGAACTCAAAAAAATTAAAAAAAAACACAAAATAAATAACCAAATCAAAAATGGGCAAGCAAAATGTATAGACACTTCATGGCAGAAGTAGAAATAGCCAATAAATACACGAAGAAATGTTCAGCATCAGTGGCCATTAGAGAAATGCAAGTTAAAATACTGAGATTATGTCTTTCATAGAAAGAATGGCTGTCAGCAGGATTCAAATAATAATTACCTGCAACTCCTTGGGGGAAAAGGAACATTTCTACACAATTGGTAGGAATATAAGCTAGTATGACCACTATGCAAATCAATATAGAGATTCTTCAATAACCTGAAACTAGAAATTCCACTTGACCTAGTTCTTCTCGTTTGCAGCATCTTTCTTTCTTTTCTTTTCTATCATTCCAGTGATAGAAACATACTCACATTTATAGTAGCAAAATTCACAGTAAGTAATATTTGTACCTGGCTTCTATGTTTGTCTGTCAACAGATGAATGTATCAAAAATGTGGTATTTACATGCAATGGGGTACATTCTGCCATAAAGAAGGATAAAAATGAGTCATTTATAGGAAAGTTGGTGCACTTTGAGACCATAATATTAAATCAAGTAAATCAAAAACAGAAGAATAAGTATTAAATAGCTTCTCATATGTGAAACTTAAAGTATAAAGACTAGACTAAATGACAGATATCCGGAAGTAGAGAGCTTGATCTGTCTCCAATGGGAAGGGGATCAAGAGATGGAAGTAGTGGGAGGGAAATGTGGGACAGGGGGTAAAAAAAGAACAAGATGTGTCATATATATGTACCAACTGTACACATGGAATGTAAGTATTATGTACTGGAAATATGTACAAAAACCTTAAAAAAGAAGGGGTATCAAGAGATGGGTAAAGAGTGGTGGGAGAGAAGAAATGTAGATGAAAAGGAAGATAAGATGCTTTATGTACATGTACCAACTCCCCACAAGAAATGTATATATTATGTACTACACATATGAACTAATAAAAAGTTTTTAAAAGTTTTATAGTTTCTGTGTCTTAATTTGTGAATATACTGTGAAAGAGGCATCCATTTTTGTTGTTTTGCAGGTTGCTATACAATTGGCCCAGCACCTCTTGCTGAAAACACTTTGCTTTTAGTACTGAATGATCTTGTCATATTTTCCAAACATCAGTTAACCATAAATACCTGGGTTTATTTCTGTACTTTCAATTTCATTCTTTTGGTTTATATTTCTATCTTTATGCCAGTATGATACGGACTTGATATCAATGCTTTCTTGTAAGTTTTGGAATTGGGGAATATGATTCCTACATCATTCTTTTCAAGATAGTTTTGGCTATTCTGCTGTCTTTCTTAATTTCAGATTTAGTTTATCAGTTTCTAGAAGGAATTTTCTTGGGGCTCTAAAAAATAATATTGAATTGAATCTCTAGAACACAGGTTAGTGTTCAAATAGTTTAGATTTTTATACTAAGGAAAAGTTAAGGAAAAGTTCATAATACTTTGCAGTTTTCAAGGTGCATGTTCTGCATTACTTTTTAAATTTTCAAAAATTTTATTAGTACACGTTTATAATACATAATGATTACATTTATTGGCATAGATTGGTATGTACATGACACATTTAAATACTCCTTTCCGCTTTCTTCTACCTCCATTTTTTGACCAGTGTGTGGTTCATTTATTTATCTTGTAAGTCTTTGTAAAGTTAATTATCATACATACAAATTAACAACCAGAGTAATAGACACCAAACCTAAAACACATAGATAGTTATACAAAATCAAGGTACACTATTAGACTATTAGATACAGTGTCCATTCTTTCTGGAGTCAGATGGAATTTCAGTGTTGTCTTAATTTGCATCTCTCAAATAATGAGTATTATTGAACATTTTTTCATGTATTTATTTGCTGTTTATATTTCTTCATCTGAGAAGTGTCTATTTCTGGTGCTTCGTTTTTATTGGGTCTTTAAATGTGGAGAGTATAATTGATTTTTAGTTCTTTATAAATTATAGATATTATTCTTTTGAGGAGTAAGTGGCAAAATTTACCATTCTGTATATTGTCTCTTCACTTTTTGATGCTTTCCTTTGCTGTGCTGAAGATTTTCCACTTGATATGACCCCATTTGTTAATCCTTAATATTATTTTTCTGTGCAACTGAGTATCTGTTCAGAAATTCCTTGCTACACATACATCTTCAACTGTTTTACCTATTTTTGTTTCCAGCAGAAAAGGATTTCTGTTCTAATGTTTAGGTTATTGATCTATTTGGATTTTTGTTTCTCGCACAGTGAGAGATGTGGGACTAGGTTCAATGTTTGCGATGTGAATAGCCACTTTTTCCATCTCCATTATTTAAAGAGGCTATCTTCTTGACTCAGCTCTGATAGTTTATATGTATCTAGGATTCTGCCCATTTCATCTCAGTTTTCCATTTTATTAGAATAAACTTCTTGATGTAGTTATACATGATCTTCCAGATTTCTGAAAGATTTGTTGTGATTTCACTCTTTTCATTCCTAAATGCATGAAATTGAGCCTTTTCTTTCATTTTTTGATCAGGTTGGCTAAGGGTTTATCAATTTTATTTAATCTTTTAAAGAATCAACTCTTTTATTCATTGATTCATTCTACTGTTTTCTTAGTCTCAATTGAATTAATTTCTGCTCTAATCTTTACAATTTCTTCCCTTGTACAAGCTTGGGGATTCACTTTTTCTTCTTTTTCTAGAAGGTTGAGATTCAACATTAGGTAGTTTGTTTGAAAGTTTTCTGTCTTCCGTATATGTTTATTCACTGTTATAAATTTCCCTCTTAGGATAGCTTTCTTTGGGTCCCATAAGTTCTACCATGCTGTATCAGAATTATCATTTAATTGTAGATACTATGTAATTTCTTCTTTAACTTCATCTGTCATCCATTTGTTGTTCAGTAGGGTTTTATTTAATTTCCATGTATTTATGAACTTTTTGTGGTTTCTTTTGTCATTGGTTTCCAATTTCATTGCACTATGGCCCTATAATATACATGGTATAATTTCAATTCCTTTACATTTGCTTAACATGTTCTATGGGCTGGTATGTGGTCTTTGACAAAGAGGTTGAACACATTCACTGGGAAAAGGATAGCCACTTTAATAAATGGTATTGGAAAAACTGGCTTTCTAAATGCTGAAGACTAAAACTAGACCCACATACATCACCATGCACTGAACTAAAATAAAGAATGGATCAAATATCTAAATATTAAAAAAGAAACACTCAATTTGCTGGAAGATAGAATAGGTAGAACTCTGGATGACGTAAGTGCAGGCAAAGACTTTATAAACAAAACTGCCATCTCACAGAAACTATCACAGTGAATCAACACTTGAGATCTCATCTTATTAAAAAGCTTTTACACAGGAAAATGAATCACCAAAAGAGTGAAAAGAGACCACAGAGTGGAATAAATTTATACCAGTTCTTCTTTAGGCAAAGAACTATTATCTAGAACATATTAAAAACTAAGAATAAACAGACCATCCAAACTCAAAGTGCAATGTAAATATGGGCATCTGAAATGAACAGACATTTCTGAGAAGTACAAATGGCAAGTAAATATAGGAAAAAATGATCAACATCACTGATCATTTCAGAAATGCAAATTAAAAGAGTGCTGAGATTCCATCTCACTCCAAGTCAATGGCTACTATCCGGAAAACAACTAATAACAAGTGCTGCTGGGGCTGTGTGGAAAAAGGAACAGTTCTCCACTGTTGGAGGGAGAGTAGGCTAGTGCACCCCCCGTGGCAATCAGTGTGAAAATTATTCAAAAAACTAATATTAGAGGTCCCATTTCACCCAGCTGTTCACTTTCTGGGTATCTTCCCAGAAAAATTAAAAACATCACATTACAGTGACATATGTTCCTTCATGTTTATAGTGGCAAAATTTGTAATAGGTAAATCTTGGAAACAACCTAAATGCCCATCAGTGGAGGAATGGATAAAAAAGTTGTAGTCTCTTCATTCAGTGGAGTACTACCCAGTCATAAAGAAAGACAAATGAGACTTTTATAGGTAAATGGATGCAACTTAACCCCATAAGCATAAGTGAATAAATCAGGTCCACATGTGTGAACATTGTATTGCCTTAGTAGTGTGAGAAGCTGAACGAGTAAATGAGATCCAAAATTGACAATATATATTGTGAATTAGGAAGAAACTGTAGAAGAGAAAAGAGATACTGTGCAAGAGAAAAGAGAAAGTGATAGTCATATAGGTAGTTTCTCTTAGTTCACTGAAAAGAAAGGTTTGTTGAACATTTTAATGTTCAACATCATTAGTCATTAGAGAAACGCAAATTAAAACAACACTGAGATTTCATCTCACCCCAGAGAGAATGGTTATCATCAAGAAATCAACCAATAACAAATGCTGGTGAGGCTGTGGGGAAAAAGGAACTCTTCTGCACTGCTGCTGTGAGTGTATACAGGTGCAATCCCTGTGGAAATCAGTCTGGAGATTCCTTAGTAAATTAGGACTAGAGATCCCATTCAATCCAGCTATTGCCTTTTGAGTATTTATCCAGAAGAACTACAAACATCATACCACATCAATATATATGCACCCATGTCTATAGCTGCTCAATTTGTAAGAGCCAAATTGTGGAAGCAACCCAAATGTCCATCCACTGAGGAATGGATAAAAGAGATGTGGTATTTTTATACAATGGAATATTACTCAGCTATAAAGAAAGATAAACTTGAGGCTTTCATACATAAATGTATGCAACTAGAGTCCATACTCATAAGTGAAATAAATCAGACCCTCATGTGTAAATACTGTATTGTCTGACTAGTGTAGGTACCTGAAAGAGTAAATAAAATCTGAAAGGTATAATAGATATTGTGAAAGGGAAAGAAACTACTCAAAGGGAGGGAACAACTGGGATGAGCAAAAAGAAAAAAGAACGAAGGGAAAAATATGTATATATATATATATGTATATACATACACACACACACAGGGTGAGTCGTACTACCTATTTTTATTACTTTATTGAGAGGAACAGTTAATTTTTAATTGTTTGATAACCTTAAATGCCTATATTTGTTTAACTGAGTAACCAATTTGAAGATAACAATATGTACTATGTAATACAATATCTATTGTTAATTCTCCATTACCTTGTCTGAAAATCTGTACTGCTTCTATTATTTGGATTTTGTTTTGTTTATATCTGTTTGTTAATATGTTTTTGTTCTTTATCTTTAAAAATCAAAAAAATTAAAAAGAAAAGCTTGTGCTAATATTGTTTAGTCAATATTTCAAGCCTATATCTTGTACTCTGAGTAACAACTATGAAGATAACATTACACAGTGTATTAATTATTGTTATTCTACCATTGGCCTGTTTTAAAACTCTTTTATTGTATTTCTACTTTTTTTCTCTTTAAAATTAAACAAATAATTTGGACTTTAGTTATTCTTTTTGTAATGCCTTTTTCTACATTTAGAGGGGAGGTAATTCTGACTTCATGAAATGATATTTGGAAGAATTACCTCTTTTCTACTTTTTGAAAGTGTGTGTGATGAATTGGTCTTAATTATTTGAAAGTTAGATAGAATTCAGTGGTGAAGCCATGTGAGAATATTTCTTTGTTGGTAGTTTTTTTGATTATCTACTACTTTCTTCACTTGTTAGAGATATACTGAGATTTCCTACTTTTTGAGGTAGTGTTCATAGCAAGTGTCTTTCTCAGAATGTGTTAATTTCATGTGTTATATTCAATTTGTTGAAATAAAGTTGTTTATAATATTCTCCTATAGTCCATTTTTCTCTGAAGTCAGTAGTGTTATCTGGTTTTATTTGTGCTTCTGGTTACTTGTCTTGTTTCATGTTTTTCTAGGTTAAAAAACTCAAATTTTGTCAACTTGTTTAGCTTTACAAGGAACAGTATGATAATTTCATTAAATTTGCCTATTTTAAAATAGTATATCTCATCAATTTTGCTTTATTTTTTCTATTCCTCAGTTCTACTTACTTTAGGTTTTCTTACTTTTTTCAGCTCATTAAGGTATAAGGTTGCATTTGAGATCGTTTTTCTTTTTAATGTAAGTATTTGCAACTGTAAGCTTGCCTTTAAGAACTGTTTGAACTGTTTCACAAATTTTGGTATTTAATGTTTTGGTTTTCATTCATGTCAAAGTATTTTTTATTTCCCTTTAATGTCTTGTTTGATCTGTATGTTACTTAGGAGCATGATGACACTTTTACACATGATTGAGCTTCCTAAAGTCTTTCTTTTACTGAGGCCCAATTCACGGCACAATCATCAGAAAACACATTTTATTTCTATCTTGTAAATTTATTTAGGTTTGTTTTATGATTTACCATAAAGTTCATCCTGGAGAATTTGTTGTGTAGACTAGAGAAAGATATGTTTTATATTGTTGTTGAGTGTCTTATAGATATCTGTTGAGTTTAATTGATTTATAGTATGTTTATTTTTATTTTATTT
>NW_004955490.1:6668161-6681414 GCF_000276665.1 Chinchilla lanigera
TGCTGCTATGAACATAGGTGCACATATATCACTGTGATATGATGTTTTTAGATCTTCTGGGAAAATACCCAGCAGGGGGATAGCTGGGTTGAAATTGTCTATATCCTCATTTATCTTCTGTCTAGTTCTATTTATTATTAAAATGAATCATTGAAACTTACATAATTATTACTTTTGACCTGTAAAGTTTTCCCTACACTTTTGTATGATTTTGCTTAATGTATTTTGTTGCTGTTGTTTATCAGTTGCATACATGCTCATAAATATCTTCCTAGTGAATCAATGTTTTTGTTATTATGACATTTTTATCTTTAATAATATTCTATTTTAATGGCATTTTTTATGATATTTGTCTAGCCACTCTAGTTTTCCTGTGTTTACTATTTGCATTATATTTCTGTTTCATTGAGCTAGCTGTGTCAACAATGGTTAGGTTCCCTTAAGTGATACTCCTCGAAAACATGGGTGTTCATCAGGAGAGGGTGGAAATAGCTGAAATTCTCCTGGCTTGCCTCTCGTGGTATGGCACCTCTGCCTCATGGATCAAAAAAGGGCTATTGAGGCCCAAGTATTTTCAGTGTGTCTCAGGGAGGGGCTAAGCTAAGGAAGGGAGCCACCACCTCTCCAATATATTGCCCACAATGTAGGTTCAGCAATGAGGCAGCTTAAGAAAGTGAGAAACAATGATATTGTGTTCTTGAGAATTAAATTCTTTTGCTGGGAGCTGATGTAAGAGGGAGTCAGTATTCATTTTTTATGATCTAATTTAATTGTTTGAGCTTTAATTTTTTTTACTTCAGTACTTGTAGTATATCAAGTTTACATTCATTTTAGAGTGTAGGCTCATGTACAATGACGTAACTTGATGCTTTTTTATTCCCTTCTCGTCACCCACTTCCTCCCTCCATCTCTAGATCCACTCTCCCCATTATTATTACTACTACTACTGTTATTAGTTCATGCTTATGAGATAGAATACTTACATTTGTTGTGGGTGTTTGGTTCTTGACAGTTGTAATCTGGAGTAGAATCTTGCTTCACTGAGTGGAGAAGGGAGAGAAAGAGAGAGCAATCTTCATTCAAATTGCAGATATGTTTGCCAAATTTCCATAAATTTTCTTGAATATATCTTTCCTCATTTTCTGATTGCCCTCATGAGGATTTAGAGAGGCTTTAAATAGTTGTTTATTTCATATATATTTTTTACTATTTTAATTAAGAAAGGGTTAGTCAGGCTACGTGTGTTTTCATACCAGAAGTCAATCGTCTTGGAAACTCACTTAAACACATAAAATTAAATGCATAGGATTTCAAGGACAACCCTGAAACAGTTTTTAAATTATTTTAAAATAAATTTGTGATAACTTAATATTTATTTCTTTGATAATACATTAAACAATATGTGATGAATCCACTAAGTATCATAATTTCAAAATAGTAATGAAGATGAACTGTATTTCCAAATATCTATGAATTCTACGATATGTAAATATTTATGTTATCCCTGGACCAATTTCAGATATGGTTAACAGTAATTATTTGTTGTATATATTCCTAATTAAAGAAAATACTGTGTTTCAAATACAGATTAGTGAAAATATGTAAAGATGTTCTTTACAAATTTGTGGCCTCCTGAATTATATTTATTAACTTTTTAGAAAATTCATGGACCCCCCCCCCCATTCAGAACCAGTGTTTCCAATTCTCCTTGTAATGGGAAAAATGTTTGGGTAGGTGTCAGAGACCTCATCCTATTCTATGACCAGTAAGTCACAATTAACACAAAACTAAGATTTAGGACATTGTGAAATCTAAATATCTTTATTGCTAGTTTCTCTAATCTCCATTTCTTCGTATAAACAGCTAAATGTTACCTACATTTTAATCATTTCTTCTCTATTGTGTTTTTTCTCCTTCATAGCCAAGCTATCTTTTCTCTCTAAAATGGCTCAAAATGTTTCTGATAAATTCTCCATTCTCGTTGCCATGGACACCTTATTTATCCCCTCTTCAGACTTCTTCAGAGTCCTAAATTGCTTGCTATCAAGAATGGAGCCTTATTATCCTTGCTTGAAAAACTCATTGTTACACCATTTTAACTCCATCTGAGCTAGCCCAGGATCTAACATTCATTCTAGGGTCATAAGTTGAAAGCACTTGTCAGCTCCCTTTTCTCAGTGGAAAGTTCTAGCACTAGAACCCAAGGGAAAACCGCTATTGTCAAAACCTCAAGGAGATGTCACTCTGGACAAATTCGCATTACTGTTGTCCTTTGTGATTTTGACATGGCACTATTATTTGGGACACTCTTATTCTGATCATTTGTTTAACCATTGTACATCTATCTAACCAGCTTCCTCCCATTCTTCCTTTGAAATTTTGCCTAAAAATATCTATTTTTGAAAGTATGTCCTTCACTTTCTTTTACTTCTGAAGAAAATCAGTGATTAATTCATAAATCTAGCTATTGACATATGTCCCAAGAAAATTTCTCTAGTCCATGTTTGTGCATCAGAAAATTTCAACATGTAGTCACTGACCTTACTTGCTTTTATAAATTTACCAACTAAATAAAGATCCACATATATACACTATTTTCTTAAACTATTTGATTTCTCAATTTCTTAAGCCTACAATTTCATTTTTTAGCCAAATTTTGTAGCAATAGTATAAGAGGTTGTCTTTAAAGAGAGAAGAAAATGAGCATAAAATGATGGGTAAAAAGAACAATGAGTTATTATATCCTTCATTTGATAATGTTATTATTTGTTTTATTAAGTAAAGTCTTCTGCAGGCAAAATGCCACTATTGGGGAATAGTAAACATAACACCACCATTTCCATGCCCAGGGAGAGGGCCCATTGTAATATTGTTTAGATTGTTATTTGATTACACAAATTCTCTACAATGATTACTACATATAAAGACACCCCACATGCTTACCTGTATGTATGACTGTCTCTTTGTATACTAATACTACTTGATCCTGAGGAGTTTGTAGTATGTCAGGAAGAGGAAGAATTAAACCAAACTTTTTCTAGACTTTTTAGTACTCATTGAACATTATATCAAATAGAAATTTTTGTTCCTTGTGACACTCTTAACATATTTTTCAATCACCTTTTTTTCCCTAAAAATAACACAGACACACACACACACACACACACACAGAGACACACACACACACACACCTAATCCTGCAATGAATCTTGTAAGCATGAGACTTCCCATTTTTTTTCTGGTTCCAATACATTTATTTTTTTTTACTAACTAACTCAATAAATAGATATTTATCTCTGGTATTTGCCTAAGGTAGGAATTGGAGTTTTAGCACAAGCTTTAGTACAACAATTTTCTGTTGTAATAAACTAGTTGAAGATTTTCTGAATTAAGTATAAGGTAAAGTCAATGGGTGGGAGGAGGCCAGAAAGATGCTAGTTTGTTTTTGGGCATTTGAGCTTTAGACCCTAGTATAATATTGCAGAGATGTCCAAAAAGATGTTAAAAGTTCAAGTACATCTCTGTCTTTCACAAGTTTCATGTTTTACATCAAAACATCAGGATTACCTTTTAGATATACGCAGCAATGATCAGTGTACACAACTTTACTTAGACAACTGCATAAAACAACAGAATCAAAACATTAAAAATATAGGAAGCAATTACTATTTTCTTGTTTATGGTATTGTATTGCCTTTGTCTCAGACTTTGACCCTTAAAATGCTTAAATTTTGAAACTTTATCACTCTAAGTAGCATATTTTTGGCACTCACATTGTTTTATAACAAAATGTTGGCTTACATCTATATAATTATAACATCATGAGACACACACCACTTCTGTTCTGTTTTCCAGAAACAACAATTATTATTTCTGTTTTTTTCTACATATAAACATTTCTTCCAAGCTCTCGAGTTCAGTTACTTTGCAAGGAAGTTGAAATCTGGTGGCTGATCTCTTTCAGATAAAAGAAGAGGATATTTAATAATTTTTGAGAATTAAGCACATCATATTTTTAATGACACTAATAAAGTCAACAGGATTGGGTAATCCAGTTGTATGTCTCCCAAAAGAAATGTATTTAGTGCCCTCTTTACACATCTTCCATTACATAGGTAATTTAGGAAAAAAGCCTCTGCTTTTACATGAATTACTTTAGATTGTTATGTGGTTGTTTTCAGCATGAATTGTCTAGGCTGATGCAGCGAGGGTCCATGAAAGAAAAGCAGGCTGGCTTCAAATAGATGTGGGAGTGGGATTTTATGCATTAGGTACATGTTATTCATCACTGCTGCCTTTGATGTTTGCAAAGACTACATTTTGCAGGGAGCAAAAAGGCATAGTAGATAGAAGCACTTACAGATTTTTGCACCCAAATATAATTGATAATAATAGGATGAGGTACTCCATAGGCTTTGATGAAGTGCATACCCTGGATGAAATATTTTAGTGAGTCTAGGTTCAGTCCTGTGCTGATTATTTTCCAGAAACATACTGACTATCTTTCAATAGGTATTATGAAAAATATTAGTCATGAAAGGTAATTTAAAAAGCAAAACTTGTCTGGTAAATGGATCAAAAACAAGACAACCGGATGACTGAAGCTAGTCCTATAGAATTTTAGTATAGGGAACTATTAAGGGAATGGTCAAGTAATCAAAAGAGGTCACATATTGGGCTCCAGTTAAAGGCCAAGTTATGTTGAATTTTATTAAAGATAAGGAATGAAGAACCTTGAAATATTTTTAACGTATAATAGTTAAATTAAAACAAGAAGTATGCTTTGTGGATAGCAACATGTAAATGAATTCATAAGTCTGCTGTATGGGTTCTGCATTTGCAAAAAAAATTTGGAGGCATAGGTCATGAGTGGTATTACCTCTCTGGACTGAAGTGTAGGGACAAGTATGACAACAATCCTGCTGGTTGCCTTAATCTGAGGGGAGCAATGCCCCCGTTACTTTCCAACATTTGCTACACTCATCTAAGAAATCACAAAAAATGTAATTTTTTCAGTCTTGTCAATTTTGTCCACGGTGAGAGGTTCACAAAACAACAGCTTGAATTTAAGAGCAATTATTATTCATCTTAAACCTCCACATTGGTAAAAATATCATACTTGAGAAACTGTAAGTTCTGAAATGTAGTTTTTAAATGCACATACATCTTTCAGTAATACTCTACTAATAATGTGTGCATTCAGGTGATAAACTTGGAATGAATGCAGCAATATACGGTTGGGTAACACTATAAGCTATGGTCAACATTGAAAATAGTAGTGAAATCCATCCTTGAATTATAGAAGTCCAATGAGTAACTTGGAGAAGACTGTTCATAATAGGAAGACTTTTAGTATAAAGCAAAGTTGAAGGTTGGATCAGGTTGGAGAATATAAATCAATTCATCTGTTCAGCTGGACTTGCAGAATGTAAATATTAATTATTGCAATAAACACTGAGCCATCCACTGGGGTCATGTAGTCTTCTTTGTCCTTAAAATTAATAACATTGATTATAATCATCCACACATTTGAGAGATTTTTTTAGTCCTGTTGAGTTGGAAATTTTGCCACGAAGATCTTTTAAGAAAAATCTTATCATCTATGTCAAAAGTTATAAAAATGAGAGAAGGGGCAATAGTAATAGATCTTCCCAATGACATCATCTAGTTAAAATGGGAGCACAATGTTCAGGTAAGTACACTGAGGTGAGGTGATAGAGGAAGTGACATAAAATGAGGGATTTTCAAAACTATGAAGAAGGAGGACTCAGTTTTACACAGTATAGCTTTGAAGTTATTTGCCCTAGTGCTACAGTCTTTTGTGTAATACATCCTGAATTACATTAATTTCCCCACTAAATAGAGCCTTGAATTTGAGCTTTCAGAGAATGTTAAATTTATCAATTTTGCTTCCTCTTAGATTTATTTTCTGCAGTGGTGTACTAGTCAGCTATACCTTTGCTGAACACAATATCTGACACCAACTTAAAGGAGGAGAGGTTAGATTTGGCTTGTGGTTTCAGTCCTTGGTCATCTGTCTGCAAGGTATTAATATCATGGTAGAGGGGTATGATGGAACAAAAATGTTTCATGTATGGCCCCTGGGAAACAGTGCAGATGAGCCACTGAATGCAAGAGATGTGGAACCAGACAGATCACAAGACCACACACCAATGAGCCACCCAGACACAACTAGTAGTGTGTTCTACAAATCTTTAGCGTGGAGTCCAAAGCCTGTCTAGTTGAAATTTGACCCTGACCAACATATTTCACTCCTTTTCAGCTTCCTCCCCAAATACATCTTCTTAATCCATACTTACTCTGCAAGTAAGGACAATAGCAAGTTCTTTATTCCAAATAACATTGTGTACCTATCCTCTGGAAATCAGAAAGACAGTAATCTCTTTCCCAAAGTTTCAAAAGTTCCAGTTATTTTCAAAAGTACAAATCTGAATCTCTTCTGAGACTTAAGGCAAACTCTTCGCTGTCCCTATAAAAATAAGAATTAAATTATGTTATCTCAAGTTACAATGGCACAGAGTAAAAGTTCCCATTCCAAAAGGGAGTAATAGGCATTTAGAAAAAATTCAGACCAAAGCAACATTGAAGCTGAGTGGGCTAAACATTAGATCCTGTAGCTCCATGTCTGGTATCTGGAGTACATGGTGGTAAAGAAGTGAGTTTCATAGGGCTTGAATGACTGCACTCTTATGGCCTTGCCAAATACCATGCACACTTCCCCTTACGTTGACTGTCTCTACTCACAGACATCAGCTTTACTCAGCAAACATTCTACATTACTAGTATCTCCAACTTACTGAGGTCTCCACTGGACCTCTGACTCCAGTCCCATAGCTTCATGCACTACCCTCTTGGAGGCTCCTAACCTAGACTTCCAGGCCTTTCTTTAAAATCTATGTGCAAGCTTCTCTACCTCACAACTCTTGCATTCTGCATGTCTCTACAAGCAGCATCACATGGCCAATGCCAAAGTCTACTGTTGGTTGAAGCACTACACAAAACTCCTTGCACCATGACTATAACAACCTATAGGTATCTGAATGGTTGTACACATGTTGAATTCAATGCCAGGATGGTCCTTCTCCAGCAGAGATCTCAGGGACTCTTTTCTCAAATAAACGGCTTATACTTTTGAATATTTTGGCCTGTGATGTGTAGGGTCTTGCTGATTCTTGAGATTCCTTCAAGTCATCTTTCTTCTTTTTCTTACAAAATATTTCTTTTCTTTTTAATCACACTAATCTTTGCAGAAGCCACACTTCTTTTGGTCCCAACTTTACCTGTGGCTGTTTCTGGGACAAAATTTAAGTGCTCTTTGAGTTTTTCTGCTCTCCACTGTACCCAATTGTCATTATAAATCTTGCTAAAATCAGCAAACAGTACCCATGCCTTAGCCTGAATTCTGGACTATCTTGAAATTCTTTCTATCAGATTAATTATTTCAAAATCCTTAATCTCAGTTACCTGCAAAGTCTCAAGAAATGGGGAAAATGTGGACAATTTTTCTAACACAGTGTAGAAACATAGCTTCTAGTTTCACCACCAATGAAGTACTTTTTTTCCCAAAACAAATCTGAACTTAGCCTTAACAGTCTGCATTTATATCAGCATTCTGCCCTCTTAAGCTCTGACCAGAATCACCCATCAAACTCAAATCAAATATTGTGAACAATATTCTAGAGTTTCTCTAGCTCACACAACCAAACCTTTCTAAATTCCTCCCATGTGCCAATTCTAAAGGTTTCTAATCCATATGGTCATGTACAGCCACAGCAATGACCCCAGTTCTCCAGTACTAATTTTCTGTATTAATCAGCTTTCCATTCTGTTGGACACCATGCCCACATGGGCATGGAAGAAATACTTATTTGGCTCATAATTTAAGTCTATGAATGGCTCACCCTAAGGCAGAAACATCATGGTGGAAAGTCATGCTGGAGAAACAATGCTTAATTCATGGAAGCTGGGAAGCAGAGCATGGGAAGAGTGCCATAATGAAGGGCAAGGGATCAGACAGAGGACCCAATGCCAGGCCTCTGTGCCCTAATCAGACACACCTAGAAGTGTGCTTCACCAATTCCTAGAGTAGATTCCAAAGCCCATCAATTTGAAACTCCACCCTACCTGCCACAGTTGATTAATTTTATGTATCCACTTGAATGGGCCATGTGACTGGGCAAAAATGCTGATATTTGGTCAAACATGTTGGGTACATTTGTTCAGGTGTTTTTAGATGGGATTAACATTTTAATTGGTACAGGGAGTAAAGTATATTACCCTCCCTAATGTGGGTGGGCCTCTTCCAAGCAGTTGAAAGCCAAAATAAAATAAAAAGACTGATAATCCTGCAAGCAAAAGAGAATTGCTTCTATTTTTTTTTTTTTTTTCCTCCGGTACCGGGAACTGAACTCACAACCTTGCGCTTGCCAGGCAGGCACTTTTGCTGCTGAGCTAAATCCCCAGCCCCGAGAATTGCTTCTAAAAGCCTGATTGTTTTCAAACTGGGACATTGGATTTTTCTTGCTTTTGCACTCACATGGAAACACCAGCTCATCCTGATTCTTCTGGTCCTCTACTGTTTCACTTTCTATACCACCATTTCTGCTGGGCCTTAGCTTGTTTCTTTACACCTCAGATTGTGTGTGTATGTGTGTGCGTGTGTAGACTAAAGAGTATACTCCTCTTCTTACTAAATTGAGATCCTCCATTTATATCCTATAATCTAACATCTCTAACATTTTCTAGCTAAACAAAACCATTGCTAAGATCTTGCTCCATGCATCCCAACCCCATATCATACCATGTCAACTCCCACCCTATTTTCTTTTTCATCAATACATTTCACAAGAAATTATGTGTATCTGTGTTTTCAGTGCTTCGTTACTCACTCATTACTTACTTTGAAATCAGGCTCCTCTTCTCAAAAAATCACTAGTTTTTAGGAATTCTTTCCTAATCACCAATTTATCAGTATGAATTCTGAGAAGAAGTAAGACTATAAAACCAAGCGTCATGTAGGAAGTGCACACTGATGAGCTATTATCATGAAAATTTTAGAGAACAGGGGGAAGAGAAAGAAGAAATAAAATTTACTGTGAGATACTAAGGTTGATGGACACTTATGCTTCAATGACAAAAACCTGAGAAGGTCTGCAGTTTCAAATGAATAAAACAAGTAGAGATGAAAAGCAAATAAAGTGACATGATGATTAATAGAGCAAGGACAAGGGAAGTTGAAAGGGAGAGAACTCCAGTACAAAATATATAGGAATGACTCTTTCTATAAGCCTAGAGTGAAAAAAATAAATGGAATACTTGCAATATCTGTCACTATTCCTCTTCTCATAATATGTGATCTTCTTAGCCCTGTCATCATGGAAGTGAGGGAACCCTAAATTCTGCAACCAAAATTGAGGGAAAATTTGAATACAATTACATTTTTCCTATAGGAGAAATAAACCTCTGAATCCTGACTTGGAATAATTAACAGTGGAAATAATTATTATTCTCTTTAGCAATATTACAGAGCTACATAGCCTTTAAAAATCTGGTTTGTGAATAAAATCACCAGTTATTGCACTGTTTGTATGTGGAAACTATCTAGCTTCTCTAAAAATCCTAGTAATCTGATTGAGAATTGCCTCTTGATAACTAGAAGATTGTTTACCTATTTCAGGATATTACCATTGGAGAAAAAAAAAATCTGAGAACTCATACAAAGAAACTGCTTTCAAATTAACTTCAAAACTACACAAGAAAAACAGTAATATTGATTTGTAAGCACTCTTTAATTTAATCACAAAGTGGTATCACTTATCTCATTTAGATATTTTTTACTCACCAGCGTGGACTCCAAATGACTCTTCCTTGTTACTAAAGCCAGTTTCTTCTTCACAGTAGAAATGTTTTCAACCTTTGAGGAATTGCCAAAATGGATCATAGGCTGTGGGGACAATGTTGAAGAGAATTTCCAAACATTGTTTTGAACAATGGTAGCCACTTCAGATTATGTTTATAGACCCCCAAAAATATCACTCAGCAGGCACAAGAGATCATTTTGTTTAGTTCTGATGTATTTGTTTGAAATATTTTTCAGTCATGGACTGTATTTTAGGACATATGCTAGTTGTATATTCATAGATTAGTTCATTGTTTCCCCAGCTGAATTGTAAGTACAAGAGCTGAGGATTGTTCCTTTTTGGTGCCGTATATATATTTCTAATTGGAGCCTTGGAAAGAATTGGCATTTAATGAATGTTTTAGATTGATAATATGGGTGCATCTTGTTTTGAGTCTGATGTTTATGGTCTAGGCATGTGAATAACATTGAGTCTCATCTGGCTTATTTTAAACAGAACACAGTACATGTAATAGATAAAACTTGCAAAAAACTAGAAGGAAAATGTGGAAGGGACGGTGGCATACTTCCAAAATTAGCTTTTAACACAAACTAAATTAGAGAAGGAGAGAAGACCCTACAAGTTGGGAAGAGTTATTTCACATTTTGGGCATAAGAACAGAACCACATACTGAAACGACTTAATCTGATGATTTGGTGTAACTCATACTACAAGCTATTACACTTTTCTCCCTTCATTAATGAACCTTCCCAGGTCAATTCAGATGCTATCCTGTTGTCCAGCCCCACATCTGGCATCTAATTAATTGGCTTTTACTCTAGAGACTTTATTGGAAGTGGCTCCAAATCTCTAAAACAAGCTTACTATATCATTGTCAATTTTTGGAGTTTGTTTTATAAATGTCCCAAACACATCCCCAAAAGTGACATTTTACCAATTTATGAAAGTTCTCCAAAATTTCAGGTTAACAAAGCTAGGATTCTAAAGAAAAAAATCCCATGGAATCATATTTTAATACTTAGGTCATATTCTTTAAACATGCAAATGAAATCCGGGTTGTTATTGAAGAGACAAAATGAAAAATGATGATGTTGGCAAGAGCAAGATTACGAATATTCATGAAGGAAGAAGAGAATGTATTTCCTTAAAATATAGTGTTTTCCTTCCCAGAGGAAGCCATCTGGCCTATCTGATTGCTAGTTAAAATCAATTAGCACAAAATGGAGGTACTACTTTATTGGGTTTCACTGCAAGCCTTCTGATTTTATCCTTAATCTTGTGGCTTCTTTGCAAATATTTTCTGTTAATGGTACAAATTGAAAACAACAACAGTAACAATTTATGTTTAAAGAGAATAGAGTCCACCAGAGTTCAAACAATCATTCCTCATTAATAACTCTAATCATCACCTATCCCAGGGAGATATGGACAACTAAAGGCTATTCATGCACACAGGCTATTCCGTTGGTCTTTGGAACAGACTGGCAGCCTGCTGACTGATTATATTTTGGCTACACTGCAAGCACCTGATGTCTTGGGAGTCTCTCAAGGGAAGTGGCAACAGTATCAAAAACACTGATACCTCTGATTCACATGCATTTCCTCAGTGTATCATGATGACATTAGAGTAAAGAGGTTCACACTGCTTTAGAGTGGATCACAAGAATAACACTAACTCAACGTATTTATACTTTGTATTCACTGGTTCAAAACTTCAAGACCCTTAGAAAGTGCCAGTTCTCAGTGTTTTTGTCCAATCTCTCTCTTCTCATCTCCTTGCCAGTGAAGTCTTTCCCTTCTTAGTCCAAATTTCCTTCTTAATAAGACATTTCCCCCGATTATTGTTCCCCCAGTCCCTAATCATTTTCTCCCATATCTGCGCTACAATCTTTCCTTTAATAACTCTTCATTGTGTGGGTAATTAATTTAATCCCTTCTGCAGAAGATAAAAGGAAGAAGCACCTAATTACACAAATTTTAATGAAATATATCCTTTACCGAATTTGTATGCAATCATGACAAATTAAATATACAATTAGAATAAAGGAAGGCAATGTTTCTAAATGTGTACCATTTGTAATAATTGCATTGGTATTACATGGATTAATATTTTCATGTTAATAGTTATACATTTATTTTATGTCTATACTATATATGTGTATATATATATATATATATATATATATATATATATATAATCTTACTAAGGAAATGGGATTATTCAGATTCTATTACCTAGGAAAAGATGAAGATTCTAAAAAGGAGAAGAGCCTAATGCTTAAAGTAAAAAAAAAATAGATGTTTACTCAGATATGTCAAAATCTTGATAACATAGAATATGTCAAAAAAGACACAAAATTTTAGAACGACCTTTGTTGTGGTTCAGAACTCTCCCACATCTTTTTTCTTTTTTATTACTTTAAAGAGAATAATAAATAAAGAACAATAGTAAAATACCAGCAACTAGACAAGAATAAAACAAAGCAAAAACAATAAAATTGCTACACGGTTTCAGAACTAAATGATAGGAATTAGCGGTGGCTGTTATATTACATATTGCTATCTTCAGCGAAGTTTTTCAGATTACCAGATATATCTTGAAACCCTGTTGTATGTTGACTGTGTGGCTTTGATCAAGTCTTACTCATTGAGTCTCAGTTTCTTCAATCAGGAAATGTACTGGTAATACCATCATGTTACAAGGTTATAAAAAGAGGCTTAACCCTTCTTCCCAAGAAAAATAATTATATGAAAATTAGGAATCTAGACTTAAAATTAGTCTTTCAATCAAGATACTGTATAAGGAAGGAAAAGTATAGTTCTTGGGAAAATATAACAACATCTGATGGGCACAGGGATTACAGAAGGGTATTTTGGGAGGAAGTGGTAATAGAGGTTTTGCTCAAATTTCCAGGACATTAGAAGTTATTATTACTTGGGTAGATGCTGGAGGAATAGTTTCAGTTGCATAACAGATTCTCATCTCGTCCTTTCAATAAATTTTGCATATCTCCACAAGTACTACATTTGTTTAAAAGTTAAGTATTTCACTGGGCATGGTGGTGCACACCTATAAACACAGCACTTCGGAGGCTGAGGCAGGAGGACTGTTGCAAGTTTGAGACCAGCCTGGGCTACAAAGTGAGCTCAAGGCCAGCCTGAACTGCACAGCCAGACCCTGTCTGAAAAAGATAAAAAAGTTAAATATTTCCATGACTGTTTCTTCTATCAGTTAGTAATCATCTTTAGAGCAGCAACTATGTCTTTTCAGGTTTCACAGTTGTTGGCCAAAAATAATTGCTTAATTAATGATGCTGAACTAAAATAAAAGGATGATTTTTTTTTTTTTTTTTTTTTTTTTTTTTTTTTTTT
>NW_004955490.1:6681514-6699345 GCF_000276665.1 Chinchilla lanigera
TTTTTTTGGTTTTTCTCCGGTACCGGGAACCGAACTCACGACCTTGCGCTTGCCAGGCAGGCGCTTTGCCGCTGAGCTAAATCCCCAGCCCCGATTTTTTGTTTTAAATTTTAAATCCTTAAAATCCTGGTAACTTGATAATATAGCATATTATGAACTGAAGTTCATATTAGTGATAATTAGGGAGAGCTGAATTAGAATGAGTTAGAGATATCTACTTGAGTTTATTCCCTAGTACCAGAGAACTGTTAGCATTTGGGAATGAGTTAGATATTATGAATATGAAAGACCTCTAAGTGAACCATAAAGACCGAGATAGTCCATATAATTCAAGTGAATACCATATTTCCCCTAAACAAAATAATCGCTTTGAGAGCTATCAGAAATCCATGGGGATAGAAAAGAATACTTCTCCTAGATGACGTATTTCATATCATATTCCTATAGTTTACTTTCATAAAAGTAGACTATTATCACATCCATAATGAAATTTAGTAATTGTGAAATGATTCTTCCAAACACTATGTCTCCCCAAATCAGCTACTCTACTTCCCCTTATGATTTCAGCTAAGAAAGAGGATGTAATTATTATTTGTTATGCCTTGTGTCCAGATGTGCCCCTATAGTTTCATGTGGCCTCGGATGGGGCTTTTCGGAAGTGGCTTGAACTACGGTGTGTGAAGCTGGGATTAAGGATGTGATGCTGGGAGTAAAGGTGCTCTATCCTGGGTGTGAGTGTTAGCCATCCATAAGGCAGGTAGCCTGGATGGAATATAAAAAGGACATAAAGAGGCTGCTTTACTACTTCTTTGCTTTGCTGCATTCTGCCTGCCCCGCTTTGCCATGAACTCCTTTTCTGCGATGTCTCTGCTATGCCATCCTGCCTTGGAGCAGTTGACGTTGGATTGAAACTTCTTTAAACTGGGAGCCAAAATAAATCTTTCCTCCTTTAAATTTGGGTGTCAAGTATATTGCTTCAGCAAAAAGAAAAGCATCTATGATATTAGTGGCACTAACTTTTGGAGCAAATATCAAGGCTGCTAAAACATGGAATTATCTTTCACTAATATTTATTATCAAGAAAAGAAGGTCCTAAGAACACTTATGATGATTATGTTATAGTAAAGTGTCTACAGAAAAAGTCATACTCTTCACCTAAATATCAACCAATTAATAAATATATTTAAAGGCTGAAGTATTGTTTCATTTTTGGAGTTAGAAGAAAAACAAATTACTCCAATAATATTCCAGGCATTTGAAAGAATCTCTACAGGTATTTGTTTATTATGCAAGCACAAAATATTGAGGGTGAAAATAACATCTAAGATTTTTTTATTTTAAAGAGAAAAAATTAAAACCAAATTTCAAAACAAGATAATAGGTTAACAATGGTTAATACATTGTGTGTTGTTATCTTTAAATTTATTACTCAGAGTACAGGATACTGGCATTTAGTTTTCCAAAAATATTAGTAAAAACTTTTCTTTTCTATGAAGTAAGAGAAATTAGTAATATAACTATCTTAACTACCACACACACACACACACACACACACACATATATATATATTTACTGTTTGCTTTTCCTTTCTGTCTTTTCTCCATTATCCCATCACAGTTTCCCAGTTTCTCTTTCCTTTTTGAGTTTCTTCCCATTTTACAGTATCTATTGTACATTTTTGATCTTGTTTTCACTTTCAGGTTCTCACACTGGGGAAACAATGCAATGTTTATACATGTGCATCTGGTTTATTTCACTTATGAGTATGATCTCGAGATGCATTTGTTTACCTATAAAAGTCTCCAGTTTATCCTTATTTATGGATGAGTACAACTTTATTGTATAAAAAGACATCTTTTTTATCTATTCCTCAGTTGATGGCCATTTGGGGTGTTTCCAAGATTTAGCTATGACAAATTGTGCCACTGTAAATGTGGGTGCTCATGTATCACTGTGGTATGATGTTTTTAATTCTTCTGGGAAGATATTCAGAAGGGGAATAGCTTGGTCAAATGGGAACTCCAATCTTAGTAGTTTGAGGAATCTCTGTTCTGATATCCACAGTGGTCGCACCAGTCTACACTCCCAGGAACAGAGGAAAAGGGTTCTTTTTCCCCACAGCCCCTCCAGCATTTGTTATTGGTTGATTTCTTGATAATAGCCCTTCTTTCCAGGATGAAATAAAATCTTAGTGTTATTTCAATTTGCATTTCTCGAATGTCCAGTGATGTTGAATATTTTTTCATATATTTACTATCTAGTTGTATTTATTCATTTGAGAAGTGTGTATTTATCTCAGGTGTGCATTTTTGGATTAGGTTTCTAAATTTGGGAGGTTTAATATTTTTGAGTTCTTTGTGTATTCTCAACAGCAATCCTTTGTCTGAGGAACAGTTGGCAAACATTTTTTCCCACATTTACTGTTCACTCTGTTGGTTTCTTTTGCTGTTCAAAAGCTTTTTAGTAAGATGAGGTTCCAGTTGTTGATTCTTTGTGATAGCTCCTGTGAGATTGGTGTTTTAGTCATAAAGTCTTTGAATACACCCATGAAGTCTTTGAATACACCCATGTCTTCAAGAGTTTTACCTGTTCTATCTTCCAGCAGATATAATGCTTCTGTTTTAATATCTATATATTTGGTCCGTTACAAATTTAGTTTAGTACATGGTGAAAGATATGTGTTTAATTTTATTCTTTGGCATATGCAATGCCAATTATTCCAGCATCATTTATTAAAGAGGCTACCTTACTTTCTGTGAATGCATTTGGCACCTTTGTCAAAGATAAGGTGAATGAGTACATATAGAGTTGTTTCTGCATCTTCTAATGTATTCCATTGATCTTCAAATTTGTTTTCTTTGCAAGTAACATGCTGTTTTTATCACAGTAGCTTTATACTATAATTTTAAGTCAGGGATTGTGATGCCTTCTCTCTTGTCCTTGTTACCTATACATATTTTTTTTTTGCAATTCTAGGTCTATTTTGGTTCCAAATGAATTTTAGTATAGTTTTTATTCTAACTTTGTAACATATGCTATTAGAATTTTGATCAGAATTGCATTAAATCTCTATAACAGTTTTGGAAATATGACCATTTTCACTATGTTTGTTTTTCCTACCCAAGGGCAAGAGATATCTTTCCATTTTATGATATCTACTTCAATGTCCTTTTCTGGACTACTGTGGTTTTCAATGTAGAGATCTTTTACATGCTTTGTTAGATTGATTCATAGGTAACTAATTTTTTGGATGCTATTGTGAAAGGTGCACTATCCCTAATTTCTCTTTCAGTGAGTTTGTTATTCATGTACAGGAATTCTATTGATTTTTGAGTGCAGACTTTGTATCCAGCTATGCTACTGCATTTGTTCATTAAATCTAGCATTGCTATATTTCAGTTTTTGGGGTCTTCTATGGAGAGAATCACGTTACCTGCAAATAATGATAATTTATCTTCTTCCTTTCCAGTCTTTATTGCTTTTGTTTCTTTCCCTTGTCTAATTACTCTGGCTAAATTTTCAGCACTATCTTGAATAAGAGAGAGACAGTGTATGACACTGTCTTCTTCCTGATTTTACAGTGAAAACTTTTAGTTTTTGTCCAGTTAGTATGATGTTGGCTATTGCTTTTTCATAGATGGCACATTTATGAGATTGAGATAAAGATCTTCTGTTTTCATTTTCTGTAGGGATTTTAACATGAATGTGTGCTGGACTTTGTCAAAATATTTTGTCTGCATCTACGGAGATGGTCATGTGATTTTAGTTCCTGGTTCTGTTAATGTGGTTTATTACATTTATTGATTTGCATGTGTTGAACCATCCCTGTAGCCATGGGATGGTACCCACTTGGGAATGGTGTGTAAACATCTTGGTGATTTTCCCCATTCTGTTTGCCAGTATCCTTTTGAGAATTTTTGCATCTATGTTCATTAGAGAGATTGCCCTTTAATTCTCTTTCTTACTTTGAACCTTCTCTGGTTTTGGTATCAAGATAATGCTTACATCCAGGAATGAACTTGGGAGTATTGCTTCCCTTTCAAATTCATTAAATACTTTGAGAAGTAGTAGTATTAGGTCTTTTCTAAATTCCCTGTAGAATTCAGCAGTGGATCCACCAAGGCCTGGGCTTTTCTTCGTTGGTAGGTTTTTACTTTCATCTTCAATTTCACTGATTAATACTAGCTTATTTAGTATTTTTCTATCTTCTTGATTTGGCTTTGGTAATTCATATATATCTAGGAATCTGTCCATTTCTTCTGCATTTTCCATCTTATTAAAATGCAACTTTGCAAAGTAGGTACAGATGTTCTCCTGGTTTTCTGCAGGGTCTGTTTTCATTTCATCCTTTTCTTTCCTCGTTGCATGGATTTAAGTCTTTTGTTTTTCTGATAAGTTTGGGTAAGGATTTGACCATTTTATGTAATCTTTCAATGAACCTTCAATTCAGTGATTATCTTGGTTTTTCCATCTCTAAGGCATTTATTTCTGCTCTGATCTTTATAATTTCCCCCATCATATGAGCTTTTAGTTTAGCCTGCTCTTATTTTTCTAGAAGTATGAGGTTCACCATTAAATTGTTTATTTGTGTTTGATCTGTTTTCTTCATATGGGTTTTCACTTCTACAAATTTCACTCTTACTACTACTTTCATTGTGTCACATAAGTTCCCATGTGTTGTGTTGTCATTATCATTTAATTTAACAAATTGTCCAATATCTTCTTTAATTTCATCTGTGACCCACTTATTTTTCATGAGGTTGCTATTTAATTTCGATATGTTTATGAAGTTTTTGTAGTTTCTTTTGCCATTTATTTCCAATTTCATTGCACTATTGTCTGATGATATGCAGAAGATAATTTCACATCTTTGCATTTACTTAAACACATTCCATTTGCTAGTATGTGGTCTATTTTGGAGAATGTCACATGTCAAGCTAAGAATAATTTATATTCACAAGATGTGAGGTGGAACACTGTGTAGACATCTACTAAGTCTATCTGTTCAAAAGTTTGGTACTTTTGTTATATTTTATTGTTGAATATTTGCCTGTTTCATCTGTCTTTTGTGACATAGGCCTCTTGAGAACCCCTAATACAATTGTATTAGTGCTTAATTGATTTTTCATGCATGTTAATATTTGTTTTATATAGTTGGGTTCACTAATATTTCCTGTATATATATTTATGATTGTTATATCTTCATCTTGGATGGTTCCCTTTACAAAGATGAAGTGTCTTTTTTTTATCTCTCTTAATCAAACTTGGATTGAAATTCAGGTTTTTCTCTAAATAGAATAGCTACCCCTGCATTTTTCTGGATTCCTTTCAAATGGAGTATTATTTTGCATCCTTTAACTTTGTCTATGAATTTCTTTTTGAATCAAATATTTTTCTTATATACACATATTATCAGATCTTGCTTCTTGAGCCATTTTATATTTTCAGTTTTTTATTATAAAGAGAAAAGAACAGAAATAAAATAACAAAGACAAAAATCAAACAACACAAAAGCTATGAAAATGATACAGAATTTCAAATTAAGATGATAGGAAATCAACAATGGTTATTGCATTACTTATTGTTATCTTTGATGTAGCTGCTCAGATTACCAGATATAGGAAGATTGATCAAAACACATTGGTTTTTTGGTGAATCTTAAATATTAACTGTTCCTTTCAATAAATCAATAGAAATTAGTAGTACAATTATGCTCGCTATCTTGTGTATATATACATATATTTTTCTTTTCCTTCTTTCTTTTCTCCTCTCTCTTCCCAGTTTTTCTTTCCAATTTCAGCAGTTTCTTTCCCTTTCACAATATCTATTGTACCTTTCAGATTTTTTTATGCTTTCAGGTTCTTACACTAGGGAGACAATACTATGTTTACACATGTGGGTCTGATTTATTTCACTTATAATTATAGTCTCTAGTTGTATCCATTTACTTGTAAAAGCCTCTAGTTTATCTTTCTTTATAGCTGAGTAATACTCCATTGTATAAAAATACCATATCTTTCTTATCCACTCCTCAGTTGTTAAGCAAGCAAGTAAACAAAGAGAAAAAGTAGGAAACCAATAGCAAGTAAAAAACATGACATAAAGCCAAAGCATACTACGCATAACCATTAATGTAAATGGCATCAATTCACCAATCAAAAGAAGTAGATTTGCAGAGTGAATCAAGAAACAAAATCAAAACTACAATGTAAACAAAAATGACAGTTAACTCAAAAGGATATTCATAGACTGAAAATCAAAGGATGGAAACCAATCCTCCATGCAACAGGCACCCCAAAAAAGCGGGGGGAGCTATTCTGTCTGTAGACAGTATGAACTTCAAACCAAAAGCAATCAAAAGGGATAAAGAAGGTCACTACATACTGGTTAGGGGAAAATTGCAAGAGGAAAAGATACCAATCATAAGTATTTATGCAAAAAATATAGGAGCACTGAATTATATAAAACAAATCTTCACAGACATGAAAAAGAAATAACTAATAAGACTATTGTAATGGTGGGCCTAAAAACCCCATTGACACAAAGTGATAAATGGATTAGACAAAAAATCATCATAGAAATAACAGATCTAAACCAAATCTGTGAACAAATGGACTTAGTAGACTTTTACAGAGTGTTCCACATCACAATATCAGAATACACATTCCTCTCAGCTGCACATGGGATATTCTCTAAAATAGACCATATTCTAGACCATAGAGCATGCTTAACTAAATGCAAAAGAACTGAAATTATTCCATGCATATTATCTGACTATAGTGCAATGAAATTGGAAATTAATGACAAAAGGAACCACAAAAACTCAAAGAACACATCGAAATTAAATAACAACTTCCTGAACACACAATGGGACACAGAGGAAATTCAAGCTGAAATCAATCAATACTTACAAACAAATGAAAACATAAATATAACTTACTGGAATTTGTGGGATACACTGAAAGCAATCCTCAGAGGGAATTTTTATAGTGGTGAACTTACATATCAGGAAAATAGAAAGAGAAGAAATAAATACACTAATGCTGCACCTCAAACTTTTAGAAAAAGAACAAGTCACTGCAATCCAAAAGAAGGGAGGAAATGATAAACTTCAGGGCAGAAATCAATGCAATTGAGATGAAGAAAACACTACAAAAATAATGAATAAAAAGTTGGTTCTTTGAAAGAATAAATAAAATTTATAAACACCTAGGTACATTTATCAAAAAAAAAAAAAGAAAAAAACCCCTCAAATTCATTCAATAAGGAATGCAAAGGGTGAAATCACTATAGATGCTATAGAAATTCAAGAGATCATCAACACCTACTTTAAAAATCTTTACTCACATAGGATAGAAAAATCAGAAGAAATGAACAGATTCCTATATATGTTTAAATTAACAAAGTTGAATCAAGAAGATATGAAAATCCTGAATAAATAATAATATCAATTAATGAAATTGAAAATATGATTAGCAATGGGCCAACAAAGAAACACCCAGGTCCTGATGGATTGGCAGAAGAATTTAATTTAAAAGATTTAATGCCAATTCTCCTCAAACTGTTAAATGAAATTGACAAGAAAGCAATTCACCCTAATGCATTTCTAGAGGCAAGTATTATCCTAACAACAAAACCAGAGAAAGACCCAACCGAGAAAGAGAACTACAAACCAATCTCCCCAATGAACATAGATACTAGCAAACAGAATGCAGCAAATCATCAAGAAAATCATACACCATGACCAACTGAGATTCATCCCAAGAATGGAGGGGTGGTTCAATATCTGCAAATCAATAAATGCAATCATATACCATATATAAAGAATCAACGAAAGAAAACCACATGATCATCTCAAGAGATGCAGGAAAAGCTTTTGATAAAGTCAAGCACTCATTCCTGTTAAAAACCCTATGGAAAATAGGAATAGATGGTCTTTACATCAATCTGATCAAAGCCGTTTATGACCAGCCAGCAGCCCACATCATATTAAATGGACAAAAACACAAAGCTTTCACTTTAAAATCAGGAATAGAACAAGGATGTACACTGTCAGCACTCCTTTTCAACATAGTTTGAGAAACATTAGCCAAAGCAATTAGCCAAGACAGAGAAATAAAAGGAATAAGGATAGGAAAGGAAGAAGTTAAATTATCATTATTTGCAGATAACATAGTACTCTACATGGAACACCCCAAAAACTCCACCAAAGGACTCGTAGAATTAATAAACAAATTCAGTAGCATAGCTTGATACAAATTCAACACTCAAAAATCAATATAACAACCACTGTTAATTCCTATCATTTTGTTTTGAAACCCTCTATCACTTTTAATGTGCTTGCTTTGTTTTGTTTATGTTTGTGATATTGGTGTGCTGCTTTTGTTCTTTTTTGCTTTTACTACTTTCTTTAAAATAAAAAATAAGAGGGAAAGAATAATAAACAATCAATATACTTCCTATATACACACAACAAACACACTAAGAGATATATTAAGGAAACCATACCTTTTACCATTGCATCCAACAATTGAAATATTTAGGAATCAATCTTACAAAAGAAGTAAAAAAGCTATGCAGTTCAAAGTACAGTACTCTGAAAAAATAGATCAAAGAAGATTTCAGAAAATGGAAAGGTTTTCCTTGCTCATGAATAGGAAGAACCAACATCGTGAAAATGGCTGTACTCCCAAAATTGTTGTATAGACTCAGTGCAATCCCATTTAAAATACCATTAGTATACCTCACAGGTCTACAGAAAACATTTGTGAAATTTATGTGAAACCAGAAGGGACCCAGAATAGCAAAACAAAGGCAAGGCAGGTGGAATCCCAATCCCTGTCTTGAAATTATACTACAAAGCTATTGTAATAAAATCAGCATAGGATTGTCAAGAAAAACAGGTCTGGGGATCGATCAGTAGAGCAGAGTGGAAGATGCAGTCACAACCACAAACACATTCAGCCACCTTATCTTTGACAAAGGGGCCAAAGAAGTTCACAGGAAGAAAGATAACCTGTTTAATAAATGGTGCTCGAAAAACTGGCTTAACACAGACAGAAGACAGAAACTAGACCCATCTCTATCACCATGCAGCAAATTGAAGTCAACATGGATTAAAGATCTAAATATCAAAACTGAAACATTGAATGTACTGGAAGAGGAAGTATGTAGAAATCTTGAAGACATATGGGTAGGTAGTGAGTACATGAAGAAAAACCAAATTTCACAGGAAATTCTTCAAAGAATCAACAACTGGGATCTCATCTTAATGAAAAATTTTTGCTCATATAAACAAATCATGAGCGAAATAGAAAAAAACTGAGAAATTGGGAAAAAGTTTTAGCCAGTTGCCCCTTAGACAAAGGATTTCATCACAAACATATAAATAATTAAAAAAATCAGGCCCCCAGAAATTCAAAGACCAAATCAAAAAATGGGCATCTGAGATGAATACACACTTCTCAGAAAACAAAATACAAATGATAAATTAATACATAAAAGTGTTCAACATCATTAGTCATTGGAGAAATGGAAAGTAAAACAACACTGAGATTCCATTTTACTCCAGACAGAAAGGCTATCATCAAGAAATCAACCAACAACAATTGCTGGAGTGGTTGTGGGAAAAAGAAACCCCTCCACTGTTGGTGGGAGTGTAGACAAACACTGTGGAAATCAGTCTGGAGATTTCTCAGTGAATTAGGTTTAGAGGTCCCATTCAACCCAGTTATTCCCCTTTTGGATATTTTTCAAGAAGAACTAAAAATATCACACCACAATGATATATGAGCACTCATGATTATAGTAGAACAATTTGTAATAGCTAAATCATGGAGACAACACAAATGCCCATCAACTTAGGAATAGATTAAAAAGCTGTGGTGTTTTTATACAATGGAGTATTACGCAGCTATAAAGAAAGATAAACTCAAGGCTACTATAAGCAAATAGTCACCACTAGCAAAGGTACTCATAAGTGAAATAAATAAGACTCACATGTGTAAACACTATATTGTCTAACTAGTATAAGAACTTGAAAAAGTAAATGAAATAAAAAAATTACAATAGATAGTGAGAAAGGGAAAGAAACTAGTCAAAAGGAAAGAATGAGTGGGACAAGGAAAAGAAGAAATGGAAAAAATTAAATATATATATATATATATATGTATATATATATATATATAATTGCCAGCATAATTGTACTATTAATTTGTATTGCTTTCTTGAAGGAAAAAGTTGATATTTAATTGTTTGATTATTCTTGCATGTCTGTATTTGTTTATCTGAGTAGCCAATATAAAAATAACAATTTGTAATACATCAACCGTTTTAATTTCATTTTATCTTGTCTGAAATTCTGTATTGTTTTTATGTTGTTTCATTTACATCTGTTTGTTTATAATTATCTCTGAAAAATATTTGAAAAGAAATCTTTCTTTTCATGATCACTAATTGAAGACTATCTTCTATATCTGAGTTTGTGTCCTGACATTGGCTTAATGTGCTGCACATACTTTCAGTGGAATTGCTATTCTCCTGGATATTGGTTTTAATCTGCTTTATGGATTCCATTTCTTTCTTATGATGAGCATTCATGACTTTCATAATTCTCTTAAGTTCCTCTATTTTTTTGTCTGTATCTACCCTAGAGTCTCTAAGCATGGTTTTCTTTGTGGACAACATCTCTGCAGTTATCTGAGAAATTATTTCAGTTTGATGTTTTTCTAAAACCTCATTCAATTTGTTTGCTGTTACAACTTCAGAGAGGCCACATGGGTGGTATTTTTATTGTCCTACCTCATTTCTCTCTGGGTTTGCACTTTTGGCTATAATGGTACCAATGACAATAGCATCACACACAGCATAAAAAAAATCACAAACTGTGCTAACCATTAATTTGCTAGCTTTATCCATATGTACTAGATTTGTGGCTATATAACAAAATCTAAAATGAACCAGAATATAGTTTTTATTGTTTTTGTCTTTTTAAAATATAAAAACCCCCAAAATTGTATGAGGTATAAAAGTTCTTAATGTGTCAATTTTGCCCTCAGGGGTAAAAATTTAAAGTGATTTTGGCAGAAAATAGAGAAGTGGAAGAAGAGGAAGAGATTAGAATTAAGTTTGGAGGCCAAAGTGGTATCATGCTAGCTTTGGGAAAGTGATGCATAAGACTGGAGGGAAAGAGAGATGGAAAAGTTAAAATGAACAGAACAGAAACACAAACACAAAGAGGCTATAAACCAGGTTTACACTCATATAAAAAAAAAATCAATCAGTGAAGGATAAAAAAAAACAGAACACAAAAAAGCAAAAACAAAACCACTACAACAATATAAACAAGAGAAAGAGAAAAAAGCCCAGTCCAAGAATTTTCTTTGCTGTCACTCTAGGCAATGTGTGGAGACAGAGTTCTGATCCGTGCTGATTTATCCCAGCAAGACAGCAATAGCTTTTTGGTGGAGTAGTGGATAATCTCAGCGCACCTACACCTCTGGCCAAGACCAGATTCATTCCACCTGTAGCCTTCCATGGGCCTGAGACTAGCTAAGAGCCAGTAGATGGAGCTGGCAGCCACTATGTGCTCTGAGCTCCAGCAATCCCTCTGCAAAATGGTTCTCAGCCAATTGCTCTCTCACATTGGATGACTGAGCCCTCTGCCCACACATCCAGCTAGTGCAGTCATTCATATCTCCTGCTTCCCTCCATTGCTGAGTCTCTCTGTGGAGGCTTCTGTGGTCACCAGCACTTATCGTGTGTTTGTAGGTCTGAATTGTTCCTTTTTGCTGTGAGTCCTGCCTCAGGGAGAGGGCTCCACCAGCTGGCTACTTCTTTTCCATTGAAGTTTCACTCTTCACTCTCTCTGTGAGCTTCAATTTATGCCTCAGATCCCTTCAGGGTTCAAGGGACTCAATTCCCTCCTTCTTGTCTTCCACATGTTGCTATATTCCATTGTCTAGATGGTGTCTCTTACAGGGGCTCTTTCTTTGCCATTTACCACTCCAGTCTTGGTCCTACTTCAACGTCTAAGATTCTTTGTAATTTACTTTTATTTTAAAGAGAAAAAAACCAATAACAAAATAACAATAATACAAAGAGAAAACAAAACAAAACCCATAAAAACAATACAGGATTTCAAAGCAAGATGACAGGAATTAACAAATTTTGTTATCTTACAGATTATTATCTTCAACAAAGTTGCTTAGATTATCAGATGAATGCAAAATTGATTAATTAAAAAGAATACAAAGTAATAAAACATTAGAAATGACACAGAGCTTCACTAAAAAAGATGGTAGGAATTCAGCAGTTTGTCATACTGCATATTTGTCTTCAAAGTAGTTGTTGAGATTAGCAGATATAAGCACGCAAAATTGGTCAAGAAAAAAATTTAAGCATTACCTGTTCCTTTTAATAAATCAAGATACATCAGGAGTAAAATTATCACAGCTATCCCTGTGTGTATATATATATATATATATATTTTTTTTTTTCCCTTCCTTATTTCTTGCATCCTTTCCCTCATCCCAGGTGTTCCTTCCCATTGAGCAATTGCTTGCCTTTGACAATATCTATTGTACCTTTCAAGTTATCTTTACTCTTTCAGGTTGTTACACTAGGGAGGCAATGTAATGTTTACACATGTGGGCCAGATTAATTTCATTTATGTGTATAGTCCCTAGTTACATCCATTTACCTATAAAAGCCTTGAGTTTATCATTTTATAGTTGAGTAATACTCTATTGTATAAAAATACCACATCATGGGGGCTGGGGATCTAGGTCAGCAGCACAAACACTTGCATGGCAAATGCAAGGTTCTGAGTTCAATTGCCAGTACCCAAAATTTTGATGGCATTGAATCTGAACAATAATTTTGGGAGTATGGCCATTTTCACAATGTTGGTTCTTGTTATCCATGAGAAAGGGATGTTTTTATTTTCTGAAATCCTCGTTGATTGCTTTTTCAGAGTATTGTAATGTTCACTGTATAGATCTTTTACTTCATCTGTTAGATTTACTCCTAAGTATGTCATTTTTTTGCACATTACTCTCTTAGTGTGTTTGCTGTTTGTGTACAAGAATGCTATTGATTTTGAGTGTTGACTTTGTATCCAGCTATGCCACTGAATTTGGTTATTAAACCTACAAATCTTTTTTTTTTTTTTTTTGCAGGGGTACTGGGAATTAAACTGAGGACCTTGCACTTACCAGGCAGGCACTTGTGCTTCTGAGCTATATCCCCAGCCCCTAAAGCGACAAGTCTTTTGGTGGAGTTTTGGGCATCACCTATGCAAAGTATCATGCCATATGTGAATAATGATAATTTCTCTTCTTCCTTTCCCATTCTTATTCCTTTTATTTCTCTCTCTTTTCTAGTTGCCTTGGTGAATATTTCCAGCACTATAATGAATAGGAGGGGTGACCACGGACATCCTTGTCCGGTTCCTGATTTTAAAGGGAAAGCTTTCAGTTCTTGTCCATTTAGTGTGTGTTGACTGTTGATTTGTCACAGACAGCTGTGACCAGAGTGAGGTAAAGTCCATCTATTCTGATTTTCTGTAGGGCTTTTATCATGAATGAATGTTGCACTTTATCAAAAGCTTTTTCTGCATCTACTGAGAAAATCATGTGATTGTTGTCTTTGGTTCTATTGATATGGTGTATCACATTAATTGATTGGCATATATTTAACTATCCCTGCATTCTTGGGGTGAATCCCACTTGGTCATGATGTATAATCTTCTTGATGATTTGCTGCATTCTGTTTGATAGTATTTGATTGAGAATATTTTCATCTATGTTCATTAGTGAGATGGGCTTGTAGTTCTATTTTTTGGTTGGATATTTCTCTGGTTTTGGTAACAGTGTAATACTTGCCTCCAATAATGATTTATGGAGACTTGCTTCCCCCTAATTTCATTAAAGAGTTTGAGAGGAATTGGCATTAAATCTTCTCTAAGTAACTTGTAGAATTCAGCTGTGAATCCATCACCACCTGGGCTTTTTTGATTGGTAAAGTTTTTATTACATTCTCAATTTTCTTGGCTAATATTGAGTTATTCAGGAATTTTATATCTTCTTGATTCACTTTTGTAATTAATATGTATCTAGGAATCAGCCCATTTCCTCTGTTTTCCATCCTATGAGAGTAAAGAATTTCAAAGTAGGTATTGATGGTCTTCTGGATTTCTATGGGCTTTTTAGTAATTTCATCCATTTCATTCCTTATTTCTATGAATTTTAGTTTTTCTTATCTTTTTCTGATAAGGATGGCTAGGGGTTTATCAATTAAATTTATTCTTTCAAAGAATCCACTTTTTAAGGTTTTTTTATTTTAAAGAGAAGAAAACAGTAACAAAATAACTACAATGAAGACAAAAACAAAACAACACAAAAACAAAAAAGGATACAGGATTTCAAAACAAAATGATAGGATTTAATAATCGTTGTTATATTACATATTCTTATCTTCAGCAAAGTTGCTCAGATTACTAGATGTAAGACCACAACATTCATCAAACAATTATAGACAAGAACAATTAAAAAGAAAAGAATAGAAATGATACAGAGATTCATTAAACAAGATGGTAGGAACTCAATAATGGTTGTTATATTGCATACTGGTTGTCTTCAAATTAGTTATGATTACCAGATATAAGCATGCAAAATTGGTCAAGGAAAAAAATTTTAAGCATTAACTGTTCCTTTCAAAAAACCAACAGACATCAGCAGTACACTTATCCCAGGTATCCTTCTGTATACAAATGTATAATTTTTTATTTAAAAGAGAAAATAGCAAACACAAAATAACAAAAAAAGACATAAAACAACATAAAAACAATAAAAATCATGCAGAAGTTCAAAACAAGATGATAGAAAATTAACAATGGTTGTTATATTACGTATTATCTTCAAAGTGGTTACTCAGATGACCACGTACTGGCATGTAAGATTGATCAAACAATTACATATTAACTGCTATTTTCAATAAACCAATAGAAATTAGAAGTACAATTAAATTAGATATCTTATGTATATAGATACATATTTTCCCCTCCTTCTTTCTTTTTTTTTTTTTTTAATTTTTTTTTATTTAAAGGATAAAAGGAGAGAAACATTAACAGACATACAACATTTTACAACATATCACAAGCACAATTCTTTCTTTTTTTCTTGTTTCCCTCATCCATGAAGTTCTTTCCTATTTGAGCAGTTTTTCCCTTTCACAGTATGTACTGAAACTTTCAGATTTTATTGAATCTTTGAGGTTCTTTTACTAGGGATATAATATTACGTTTACACATGTGAGTCTTTTATTTTGCTTATGAGTATGGCCTCTAGTTGCATCCACTTACCTATATAAGCCTCTAGTTTATCTTTATAGCTGAGTAATGCTCCATTATATAAAAATACTATATGTTAGGGGCTGGGGATTTAGCTGAGCGGCAAAGCGCCTGCCTGGCAAGCGCAAGGTCGTGAGTTCGGTTCCCGGTACCGGAGAAAAACCAAAAAAAAAAAAAAAAAAAAAAAAAAAAAAAAAAATACTATATGTTTTTTATCCATTCCTCAGTTGGATATTTAGGCTGTTTCCAAGATTTAGCTATTACAAATTCTGCTGCTATAAACATGGGTGCACATATATCTCTGGAATGCCCATATCTACCTAGTATGATGTTTTCAGTTCTTCTGGAAAAATACCCAGGAATGGGATAGCTGGATTCAATGGGAAATCTAATCCTAGTTTACTGAGGAACTTCCGGACTGATTTCCACAGTGTTTGCACCAGTACACTCTCACCAACAGTGGAGAAAATTCCATTTTTGCCACACCCCTTCCAGCATTTGTTATTCGCTGATTTCTTGAGGATATCTATTCTATCTAGAGTGAAATGGAATCTCAGTGTTGTTTTCATTTGCATTTCTCAAACGACTAATGATGTTGAACATTTTCGCATACATTTATTATTTGTATTTCTTCATCTGAGAAGTGTGTATTCATTTCAGATGCCCAGGTTTTGATTGGGCCTTTTAATTTTAGGGACCTGATTTTTAAAAATTCTTTATATGTTCTAGAAAAGAGTTCTTTGTCAGACTGACAGTTGGCTAACATTTTTCCCCAATACATGGGTTTTCTTTTTACCCTGTTGGTGATTTCCTTTGATGTGCAAAAACTTTTTAATAAAATGAGATCCAAGTTGTTGATTCTTTAAAGAATTTCCTTTGCAGTTTGATTTTTGTCCATGAACTTTGTACTGCTTTGATGGTGTATTATGTTCTCTTCCAGTAGATTTAGTCTTTCTGTTTCTATATTTAACTCTTTAAGCCATATTGACTTTAATTTGGTCCATGGTGATAGACGGGCCTAATTTTAGTTTTCAGCATGTGGACAGACAGTTTTTCCAGCACCACTTATTAAAGAAGCTTTCTTTCTCCCATGAATATATTTAGCCCCTTTCAGAAAGATAAGGTGGCCGAATGTGATTGTGGTTGTGAGTGCATCTTTCAATCTATTCCACTGATCATCAGATTTTTTTTTTTTTTTTTGCCAATACCGTGGTGATCTAATCACAGTACCTTTGTACTATAATTTTAAGCCAGGGATTGTGATACCCCTTGCATTGCCTTTATTGGCTAGGACTGCTTTTCCTATTCTGATTCCAGATGAAATTCATGAATGTTTTCTCTAGATCTTTGAGGTATACTAACGGTAGTGGATTGACACCACATTAAATCTATAACAATTTTGGGAATGTAGCCCTTTTCAAAATGTTATTTCTTCCTCTCCATGAGCAAGGAATACCTTTCCATTTTTGAAATCCTTTTTGATCCCTTTTCAGTGTTCTTCAGTTTTCACTGTATAGAACTTTTACTTATTTTGTTAGATTGATTCCTAAGTATTTCAACTTTTTAGAAGTTATTGTGAATGGTATGCAGTCCCGAATTTCTCTCTCATTGTGTTTGCTGTTTACGTATAAGAATGCTATTGATTTCTGAGTGTTGACTTTGCCTCCAGCTATACTACTGAATTTGTTTATTAATTGTAGGAATCTTTTGGTGGAGTTTTTGGGGTCTTCTATGTAGAGTATCATATCATCTGCAAATAATGATAATTTAACTTCTTCCTTTCCTATTCTTATTCCTTTTATTTCTCTGTATGGTCTAATTGTTCTGGCTAATGTTTCCAGAACTACGTTGAATAGGAGTGGTTGCAGTGAATATCCTCATCCTGTTCGTCATTTTAAAGTGAAAGCTTTCAGTTTTTGTCCATTTAGTATGATGTGGGCTCTTGCTTTGCCACAGATGGCTTTGAATAGAATGAGGTAAATTCCATCTATTCCAATTTTCTGTAGGGTTTTTCTTACGAATATGTGTTGGACTTTATCAAAAGCTTTTTCTGCATCTATTGAGATGATCATGTGATTCTTATCTTTGGCTCTGTAAAGATGGTGTATTATATTTGCTTTTTGCATATATTGAAATATCCCTGTATTGCCAGCATGAATGCCATTTGTAGATGGTGTATTATGTTCTGGATATTTTGGGGCATTCTAATAGCTAGTATTTTTTTGAGAATTTTTGCATCTATGTTCACTACTGAGACTGGATTATAGTTTTCTTTATTGGTTGACTCTTTCTATGATTTCAGTATCAGGGTTGTTCTTGCTCCCATGAAAGAGTTGGGGAGAATGGGTTCCTTTCCATTTATTTATTTATTTTTCTTTTATTTTAAAGTTAAAAGGAGGGAAACATTAACAGACATACAACATTTTACAACATATCACAAGCACAATACAGACAATACAGAGTTACAAACAAAGTGGTAGGG
>NW_004955490.1:6705385-6707805 GCF_000276665.1 Chinchilla lanigera
GTGGGGCCTACCTGGCTCTGTGTGCGCTTTTCGGCTGGGAATTGTGGTGGTATGAGTCCGGCCCACACTTGGACCCAGGAGCCCTGCTGCTCCCAGAGAACTTGCTGCCTGGGCGCAAGGCGCGGGGGGCTCTCCCTTTCCATTTAATTAAACAGGTTGAGAAGAATTGCTATTAAATCTTCTCTGAATGTCTTGTAGAATTTGGCTGTGAATCTATCACTACCTGAGCTTTTCTTTGTTGGTAAGTTTTTTTTATTACATTTTCAATTTCATTATCTGATATTGAGTTATTCAGGATTTTTATATCTTCTTGATTTACCTTTGCAGATTCATATGTATCTAGAAATCTGGCCAGTTCTTCTGTGTTTTCCATCGTATGAGAATAAAGATTTTTGGAGTAGATATAGGTGATCTTCTGAATTGCTTCAGGATCTATAGTGATTTCACCATTCTCATTCCTTATTACATGGATTTGAGTTTTTTTGTTTCCTGTTTTTGATAAGGTTGGCTAGTGGTTTATCAAATTTATTTATTTTTTTAAAGACCTCACTTTTTGATTCATTAACTCTTTGTATTGTTTTCTTAATCTACATGTAATGAATTTTTGCTCTGGTCCTTATAAATTCTTCCTTTCTTTACAGTTTGGGCTTGACTCACTCTTCTTTTTCTGGAAGTTTGAGGTGCATCACAAGATCTTTAAATTATGTTTCTTAAGTTTTGCTGATGTGGGAATCCACTGCTATAAATTTTCCTCTGAAGACTGCTTTCATTGCATCCCTCAGGTTGCGGTAATTTTTAATCTGCATTTTTGTTTGACTGTAAATATTGTTTAATTTTTTTCTTCAATTTCTTCTGTGACCCATTGTTTATTCAGGGGTGTGTTATTTAATTTCCAAGTTTTTATGGAATTTTTGTGATTTATTTTGTAATTAATTTCCAATTTCAATGTACTGCAGTCCAATAGTATGCAAGGGTTAATTTCAATTCCGTTGCACTTACTTAAGCATGTTCTATGTGCCAGTGTATGGTCTATTTTAGCGTATGTCCCGTGTTTAACTGAGAAGAATGTGCATTCTCATGTTGGGGAGAATACCATACAAAGGTCTGCTAAGTCCATTAGTTCCCACATTTGATTGAGTTCTGGTAATTTTTTACTGCTTCTCTTTCTAGTTGATCTCTTTGTGACAATGAGGTTTTTAAATCCCGTTACTATTGTGTTAGTACTTCTTTTATTTTTCATGTCTGTTAAAGTTTGCCTTATATAGTTGGATGCTCTTATATTTTGTGACTATATACTTATCATCTTATCTCTTCCTTTTGCAGTTTTCCCCTAACAAATATTCAGTGACTTCCTGTATCTCTTTTGATCTTTATTGATTTGAAATTTTCATTGTCTGGATACAGAATAGCTATTCCTTCTTTTTTCTGGGTGCCTGTCACATGGAGTATTAGAGTCAATTTTTTGATTCATTAATTCTTTTTATTGTTTTCTTAGTCTCCATTACATTAATTTCTGCTCCAATCTTTATAATTTCCTCCCTTCTTTTGGCTTTGGGCTTGTCTTGCTCTTCTTTGCTAGAAGCTTGAGGTTCACTATAAAGTTGTTTGCTTGTACTTGTTCTGTTTTCTTGACGTGGACATTCACCACTATAAACTTCCCTCTAAGGACTGCTTTCATTGCATCTCACAGGTTCCAGTAAGTTGTATCTGCATTTTTGTTTGATTGGAGGTATTGTATAATTTCTTCTTTAAGCTCATCTCTGATGTATTCGTTTTTCAGGAGGATATTATTTAGTTTCCATATATTTACAGAGTTTTTGTGATTTATTTTGTCATTAAATTCCAGTTTCATTACACTATGCTCCAATAATATGCATGGGATAATTTCAACTCCTTTACATTTACTTAAGCATGTTCTATGTGCTAGTATATGGTCTATTTTAGAGAACACGCTGCGTGCAGATGAGAAGAATGTGTATTCTGATGTTGAATTAAACACTTTGTAAAGCTCTACTACATTCATTTGTTCACAAGTCTGTTCAGTTCTGTTATTTATTTCCTCTAACAAGTATGTAGTGACCTTCTTTATCTCCTTTGATCATTATTCATTTGAAGTTCACGTTGTCTGCAAACAAAATAGCTACTCCTGCTTTTTTCTTGGTTCATGTTGCATCAAGGTTTTCCATCCTTTGACTTTCAGTCTATGAATTTCCTTTTGAGTTAAACACATTTTTTTATATAACATAGCTTTGGATTTTGTTTCTCATTCCACTCTACCAGTCTATTTGTTTTGATTGGTATGAATTGAGGCCATTTACATTGATGGTTAGTACTGATATGTATTGGCTTATCTCTGTCATGTTATTATCCCATTATTAGTCATGTACTTTCCCCCTCTGTTTAATTGCTTGTCTTTTTTT
>NW_004955490.1:6707905-6745649 GCF_000276665.1 Chinchilla lanigera
TTTGTGACAGGGTCTCACTATGCAGTTCAGTCTGGCCTTGAGCTCACTTTGTAGCCCAGGCTGGCTTTGAACTCACAGCAATCCTCCTGCCTCAGCCTCCCAAGTGCTGGGATTACAGGCGTGTGCCACCATGTCTTGCCTGGTGCTTCTTTTCTACTGTTATTGGAATTGTGGTAATTTTTATCTCTTTGTAGAATATGTTTTGGTACTCTTTGCAGAGTTGATTTGGTGGTCATGAATTTCTTCAGTTAATCTTTTTTGTGGAAGTGTCCTATTTTTCCATTAATTTTGAAAGATAGTTTTGTAGGGCACATCAATCTGTGTTGGAAATTGTTCTCTTTGAGGACATGAAATATTACACTCCAAGCTCTTCTTGACTTCATGGTTTGTGTTGAGAAATCTGCTGTAATTCTGATGGGCTTTCCTTCATAGGTGATCTGTTGCTTTTCTGTAACAGCTTTTAATGTTCTATTCTTTTGCTGAATTTCTGGGATCTTGATTACAACATGTGTGCTTGTAGATTTATTTTGGTTATGGCTAATTGGAGTTTTATATGCTTCACTTAGTGTTTGTCAGATTCTCTTCCCATGCTTGGGAAATTTTCTGCTATTACTTCTGCAAATAGACTTTTTATGTCATTCATGTTCCCTCCTGATCTTTCATTGACACTTATCAGCCTTATTTATATTGTTCTTCTTTTCCTCATTCTGCAGCTGTAGAATTGCTATTTCCTGGTTAGGAGTTATTTTTCAGAGATCTTTCCTTTCACTATCACTAGCTACAATGCTAAGGTCAAGGTCTGAAAGTCTATCTTCAGTTTCATTCAAGCAATGTTGCCACCTTTCAATGGAATTTTTAATTTCCTGAATGTCTTTTAATCTGTTTCATGCATTCTAATTCTTTCCTATACTACACGCCAAGCTCTTCTTGACTTCATGGTTTGTGTTGAGAAATCTGTTGCATTGTTGCATTGTTGATGCAAGGTTTTCATCATTTTTCTATGGCCTTCATTTTTTTCTGTCTTTTTTTTATATACTGAGCAATTTTTGTTTTCTTTGGTACAAGGAATCAAACTCAGGACCTTGCACTTGCCAGGCAGGTGCTTGTGCTGCTGAGCCATAGCCCCAGGTTGCAATTCTTTCCTTATGGTTGTCATTTCTTTTTTTACCTGAGAGATTATTTCTGATCTAATTTCTGCTATAGCCTCATGTAGTTGTTTCTTTACTTCAGAGGCTATCATTTCAGAAATTTCAGGTGTGTGACTTCCAAGGTCTTCTATGTGGATGTGTTCTGGACTTGTCCTGGGTGGGGCAGAGGTATGAGATTGCATTTTGCTCCTTCTTTTTGTCATGTTAGAAGCTCCCAAGATTCAGTTTCCTTCCTGTGATGATAAAGGGTTGGGGTTCAGAGTTTCTCCCCTCTCATGCAGCTTACTGATGCTCTAGAGTTTCCCAGGGACTCAGTATCCCTCCCACAATGTTGAGGGTGGTTGCAGAGTGCAGATTCTCTCTCCTCCCATGCAGCTCACCAAACCTCCTGAGTTGCCCTTTGACTCAGCATCATTCCTGGACTGTGGGGTGGGATAGAGTTCTATGTCTCCCCTTCAGGGAAGCTCAGCAAAGGTTCTGATTTTCCCTAGGGCTCATCTTTGCTTGCAGGATGGTGTCAGAGGTGGGGCAAGTCTCACTGAGGTTCCCAAATCTCCCAGGTGCTCAGCATGGCTCCCATGATCAACATGTAAGATTCTAAGACCACTTTTATTATCAGATTTCCATGAATCTCTGGCCACTAAGTTATTGAGAGGTCTTTCAAACACCAACTTAAGATTGCACCTTGCTGTTGTTGGGACAATTTGATTAAATATTGAGAAATGAACACTAACTTATTACATGTGGGAAATTATCTATGAAAGAGCTATGGTATTGTGAATAGGAAAAAAATATTTTTATACTGTTTATTGAATTGTGGCCTATTTATTGAATTTATCCAGGCTAAAAGGGTAGGGATTCAGTTATCTATTTATTATTTTTTCTCATATAAGAACACACATGTGTTTATTGTAGAGAGATGTAATACAAGAAAAAGTCTTAGGTTGCACAGCCAGGAGCCAATTATAGTCAATACGGCCTATTATTTAGCCAAATATAGCCAATTATTTCTGGTCACTTTAAGTATAAAGAAAATCATAGTGCCTTGAATACAATCCTGAATTGTATACTATGGTGGGCATGTATATAGGTTTCAAAATCCCCAACTTTAAACATCCTAAGGACTACCCTCTTCTTAAATAGATGCAGTTGGAAGAACATCTCTTTGACCTAAGTCATCACCTCTGACATTTCAAAAAGCAATAAAATGAATCAAGTGGGAGCCAGTAGGTCTGGATTCTAACCCTTATCTCTGTCTCTAACTTGTTTTACCCTGTCTTTTGACCTTTTGGAGACTTGTTTTTCCTATTGGTATACTGAAAACAACATCTGCTTCACAGGATAGACTTGAAAATTAATGAGATGATGTCTGAGAAGTACTCGAATATCAGGTGTTCTGTAAATTCTAGGTACTGTTATTCAATTTTAAAATTCATTATCATCCTCTGAGCCACTTTACTAACCTGCTTAATCTGTGATCTGATCTCAGCAAACAGGTGTAAACAATGGCAAAGTGGATGGTTTAATCAATCATTAGTAGCTTGGTTTAATCAATCATTAGTAGCTAACCATATTTTTCTTCTTGTTTTTAAATTCAGAAAGGTGAACAAGTATAATTCATTAATAAGCAGTGTAGGATCCCTACAGATAGGTATTTGGAGTTCAATTGTTCTCAAATATATATTCTTAGAAATTCTAACAATGAAGTATGATGAAGTACACTATATTAGTTTTTATTGTAAAGAAATCCACACATCACCCATCTATTCACCTGCAATTTTGATGTTCAAAACAAACCTCTTATATTGGGCAAAGTAACAGGAAAGAGTACACATTCCCAATTTAAAATTTCAAATGTCATGATTAACATACTAAAGACCACATAGATAATTTCCTGGAAGGTGATTTCCTTGATCTGTACTTCACAGTTCCCCAGAGGAATATTTTTTGTTTTAATGAACTAATACTTTATGAACTGAAATAATAAAAACAAAGACACGTACTTTTAAATACATGTTTTCCTGTGATTACATTTGATATGTATTGAAGAATTTCTATGAAATAAATGTTATTGGCTTGGTTTTTAAATATAGAAAATGGAGCTAAGCTAGTTTTACTACTTTGCCCAAGTTTGTAGTTCTAATATGTAAGCCAAATTACCTTATTATAAATTTGATCAATTTTCTATTATACTGTACTAATTGAATATGTACATCATCTAAGATCCAAAAATATCTTAGTGAATATGTAGTTCTTCAAATGAAGAAGAATTCTATTTAAATAAATTCTCACTGAATATTTCTGTAACTCTCCTCAATTGGTCACCTAAACTGGTCTTCCCTTCAGAGTCTGTCTTTGATTACTTTCTTCAAAGCTAGTTTTGTAGGACATCAATAAATACAGCTTTCAAGACTGCTTCCTGTTGCTATGCCAAAACTATTTTCCAATGACCTAATCACATTGTTTTCTTCATGCTTCCCCCTCTTCTCTTTATATTTCTCCCTCTGTCTCTTTTCACAAATCATTTAGTTGTTTTCTTGTAGAACTCTGTCCTTAACAGCATTTCCTCTTGAAGTGCAGAAACTTCCTACAAGAAATTCAAGATGTGACTAATTGAACTACCACAAAGTATCATATGCTTTGCTCCAATAAAGGCATGTTTAAAGAAGACAGAATGTTTTCTGTTCTAGCAGTGTCTTTCCTATCTGGGGAGATCAATTCCACCAAACATTGTTCTTTTTTCAACTATATGCCCTTAAAATACTTATATTTGCTTTGGCAATAAACACTTACTCTCTTTCATTTTGTATGAAGAGTATGGGACAAGAACCCTATTGGGAAATAAAAGACACATTGCTAGCTAAGTAACTAGACTAGGGAAAAGCTAAAGGGGTAAAATCTTTAAGAAAATATTCTTAGGATAGATGGTTAAGTAGCAACAGAAGATAAATGAAGGACCCAAGTGGCCTGCATGTGTTTTAAGCAATGTCAGCATGATCCAACAGAAGCAAAATCCCTTTAGAATATTGCCTTTTGTTTTATAGGTTCAGAGAGATAGATGGAAAGTTTTACTTCAGGCATTGTTTCTATTCTGTTGGGATGCATTACCATGGAAAGTTTGACTAAAATCCTGACTGGTCTGTGGCAAGGATGACTGTATTCTAATTCAACAGACACACTGATGACTGCAACCATAGCTGAGCCTAGAGAACAACAGCCTAGCATATTGTCTCCCATCATATACAACCCACATCCTTCATCATCGAAAATGTGGTCCTTAAGCTGACAAGAAAACTCCACTGTAGATATTAACTGCTGTATTATTCTAGCAATATAATTTGTAAGTGATTCCATTTTGGCCATTTCATAAACTAGAGAAGAGTTACTGAGCTCTTCATTTTATTGTTCTGATATGTCTTCCATAGATGTAGCTTTAAAATGATCAATAGATGGCACTGGCAGAGAGGAGTACAGCCGCTGGGTGTTGACAAATCTTTATATGAAGTTCTTTATTATTCATCATTATGTAATGCCACACTTACCCATTTGCTTCTAAAGTTATATGACTCAGGCTATTTTACCTAAATTAGAGAATAGAAATGCACCTTGGTTCAACTTCTAAAACTAGCAGTAAAACAGTCATATGGTAAATATAATTGCTATAAAGACACATATGCATTTATTCACTTTATCAAAAATTACTTATCAGTTGCATGACATTTGTTAATATACTGTTAAAGGTATAGACAAAGTAGCATCTGTAATTAATTTGAACATTCAAATCTTCATCCAAGTCCCCTGCAGGGCAAGGCTGAAGATGTCATACAACTTCTTTCCATTTTAAAAGGCATTTGTCTTTATCGTTAGTAGTAAGAGTTCTTTATACACTCTACACACAAGTCCCTCATTACTTATATGATTTGAAAACATTTTCCCCTGTTTGAGGAACTGTCTTTTTCTTTTACTTTTTGTTTAATGAAAAAATTTAAGAAGTTCATAACAAAGTAGGCGGGAAAGTTCCTCAGACTCTGAAAGCCATGGTGAGTTACCTCAACACGGGGACCTCTGGCTCTGCCTCCTGCTGCCAATTGTGAGAAGATCACTCCAATTCACATACCCTCAGGAATGATCCTGAATCCAAGGAAAACTAGGGAGATTTGAAAATGACAAAATGAAGGAGGAAAATGCAATCTCAATCCTCTGCCACTCTCAGAAGAAGTCCAGGAAATATCAACATGGAAGAACATGGAAGGCACACACCTGAAATTTCTGAAATGATAGCAACTGAAGTAAATAACTACATCAGTGTATAGAGGAAATCAGATCAGAAACAAATGCTCAGGTAAAGAAAAAGAAATGACAATCATAATAAAATAATTGCTCAGCATATCAAATGAAGACATAGATTAAAAATAGAAGAACACAAAAAATGATGGAAACCTAGGAATGAACAGTATAGGAAAGAATTAGAATGCATGAAACAGATTCAAAGAGATATTCAGGAAATTAAAAATACTACTAAAAGCTGGCAAAACTGCTTGAATGAAATGGAAGATACTCTTTCAGACCTTGAAGACAGCAAGGCAGCTAGTGATCATCAAAGGAAAAATCTCAGAAAAATAATAAGGAACCAGAAAATAAAAATTCAATAGCTGCAAGATGAGGCAAACAAGAAAATATAAGGCTGATAGGTGTCAATGAAAGAGCAGGAGGCAACATGAATGACATAAAGAGTATTTGCAGAAATAATAGCAGAAAATTTCCCAAGTATGGGAGAACAACCTGACATATAATAAGTGAGGAAAATGTTGTATGTCTGTTAATGTTTCCCTCCTTTTATCTTTAAAATAAAAGAAAAAGTGAGGAATATAGAATTCCAATTAGCCATATGCAAAATAAATCTATACCCTGCCATATAACAATCAAGATGCCAGAAATTCAGCAAAAATGCTGAATATTAAAAGCTGTTACAGAAAAGATATAGATCATCTATGATAGAAAGCCCATCAGAATCATGGCAGACTTTTCAACACAAACCATCAAGTCAAGAAGAGCTTGGTGTGAAATATTTCAAGTACCAAAAGTAAACAACTTCCAGCACAGATTGATGCACCCTGCAAAACTATCTTTCAAAATTGTTGGAGAAATGATTATTGATGAAAAAATCAACTGAAGAAAGTCATGATCACAAAACCGACCCTACAAAATACTTAAAGATATTCTACATAGAGATAAAAATGACCACAATTTCAAGAACAACAATAGAAAAGAATCACAAAGAAAGTTAAGCAATTAAACAGAGGGGAAAGAACAGAACTAACAATGGGAAAAAAACATGACAAAGATAAACCAATGCATATCAGTCATAATCATCAATGTAAATGGCCTCAATTTACAAATGAAAAGAATAGACTGGCAGAGTGGAACAAGAAATAAAATCTAACAATATTCTGTATACAAGAAATAAGTTAAACTCTAAAGGAAATTCATAGACTCTAAATCAAAGGATGGAAAACATAACTTCATGGGAAAGGAATCCAGGAAAATGCAGGAGCAGCTATTCTGCTTGCAGACAAGGTGAACTTCAATCCAATAATGATCAAAGGAGATAAAGAAGGTCACTACATACTAGTTAGGGTAAAACTGCCAGAGGAAGAGATAACAATCATATGTGCACCAAATGTAAGAGTACCCAACTATTTAAGGCAAATTTTAACAAACATGAAAAATCATAAATGTAATAGCACAATTGTAACAGGGGATTTTAAAACCCCATTGTCACAAAGAGATAGATCAACTAGAAAAAAAAATCAGCAAAGAAATAACAGAACTCAATCAAATGTGTGAACAAATGGACTTAGTAGAGCTTTACAGAGTATTCCACCAAACAACATTAGAATACACATTCCTCTGCTGCACACAGAACATTCTCTAAAATAGACCATATCCTTCACATAGAACATGCTTAGGTAAATGCAAAGGAATTGAAGTTATCCCTTGCATACTATCTGACTGCAGAGCAATGAAATTGGAAATTAATTAAAAAAGAAATCCCCAAAACTCCATAAACACACAGAAATTAAATAACACCCTCCTGAACAACCAATGGGTCATAGAAGAAATTAAAAAGAAATTCAGCAATATTCACAATCAAACAAAGATGCAGATACAAACTACCACAACCTGTGGGACACAATGAAAGCAGTCCTCAGAGGGCCATTTACAGCAGTGTATTCCCACATCAGGAAAACAGAACAAACACAAATAATAATATGCTGCACCTCAAACCTCTTCAAAAAGAGCAAGTCAAGGCAAAAACGAAAAGAAGGGAGGAAATTATTAAGATCAGAGCACAAGTAAATTCAATTGAGACTAAGAAAACAATACAAAGAATAAATGAATGAAAGAGTTGATTCTTTGAAAAAAATAAAGAAAATTGATAAACCCCAAGCCAACTTTATCAAAAAAGGAAAGAAAAATCTCAAATCCATGCCATAAGAAATGAAAGGGTTTAAATTACTACAGATAGTATAGAAATTCAGAAGATCATCTATATCTACCTCAAAAAACTTTATGCTCATAGGATGGAAAACACAGAAGAAATGAATACATTCCTAGATACATATGAATTGCCCGAATTGAATCAAGAAGATATAAAATTTCTGAATAATACAATATCACACAACAAAATGGAAAATGAAATAAAAACACTTACCAACAAAGAAAAGCCCAGGCAGTGATGGATTCAGAGCTGAAATTAACAAGAAATTTAGAGAAGATTAAATGCCAATTCTCCCCAAAATGTTTAATGAAATAGAAAGTGAAGCAATTCTCCCTGACTCCTTCCTAGGGGAAGGCACAACCCTGATACCAAAACCAGAGAAAGAGCCAATCAAAAAAGAGAACTATAGTCCAATCTCCCTAATAAACACAGATGCAAAAATTCTCAGTAAAACACTAGCAAACAGAATGTAGCAAATCATCCAGAACATAATACATCATGACCAAGTCGGATTCATCTCAGGAATGCAATGATGGTTCAATATCTGAAAATCAATAAATGTAGTACATCATAGAAAAAGAACAAAAGATAAGAATCACATAATCATCTCAATAAATGTAGAAAAAGATTTTTATAAAGTCTAATGCTTATTCTTGACAAAAACCCTACAGAAAACTGGACGAGATGGAGTTTAGCTCAATGTGGTAAAAGCTATCTATTACAAATCAACAGTGAATATCATACTAAAAGGACATAAATTGAAAGCTTTCTCTTTAAAATCAGGAACAAGACAAGGATGTCCACTGTCACCACTCCTATTCAACGTAGTTCTGGAAATATTAGCCAGAACAATTAGACAAGACAGAGAAATAAAAGTATTAAGGATAGCAAAGGAAGGAGTGAAACTATCATTATTCACAGATGACATGATACTCTACATGGAAAACCCAAAAAACTTCACCAAAAGAGTTCTAGAATTAATAAATTCAGGAGCACAGTCGGATACAAAGTCAACACACAAAAATCAATAGCATTCCTACGCACAAACAACAAACAAACAGAGAACTTAGGGAAACCATATCTTTCACAATAGCATCCAAAGCGGTGAAATACTTAGGAATCAATCAAAGAAGTGAGGTAAAGGTCTATACAGTGACAATTATAGTATGCTGAAAAAACAGATCAAAGAGGATTTTAAAATATGGAAAGATATTCGTTGCTCATGGATAGGAAGAATCAACACTGTGAAAATGGCCATACTCCCCAAATTTTTATATCGATTTAATGCAATCCTTATGCAAATACCATTAGTATCCCTTATAGATTTAGAGAAAAAAGAATAGCCAAAGCAGTCCTGGTCACAAACGCAATGCAGGCGGTATCACAAGCCCTGACTTGAAATTATAGTAAAAACCTGCTGTGATAAAATCAGCACACTATTTGCAAAAAACAGATGTGAAGATCAATGGAACAGATTAGAAGATGCAGCCACAATCACAAACACTGTTAGGTTCCTTATCTTTGACAAAGGGGCTAAACATGTTCACTGGAAGAAGTATAGCCTGTTTAATAAATGGTGCTGGAGGAACTGGCTTTCCACATGGTGAAGACTAAAACTAGACCCATGACTATCACCATGCACCGAAATAGTCAATATGGCATAAAGATCTAAATGTTAAAATAGAAACACTAGATATACTAGGAATGAAAGTAGGTGGAAGTCTTGAAGACATAGGGGTAGTCAGAGAGTTCATCAACAAGACCAAAACTGTACAGGAAATACTTCAAAGAAGCAACAACCAGGATCTCATGTTATTGAAAAGATTTTGCATATCAAAAGAAATCACCAACAGGGTAAAAACCCTGGAAACGGGAAAAAATTGTGACCAACTGTTTCTCAGACAAAGGATTCCTATCTACAGTATATAAAGAATTAAAAAATCAGGCCCCCAATATTCAGAGACCTAATATAAAAATGGGCCTCTGAGATGAATACACACTTCTTTGAAAGAAATACAGATGGCAAATAAATACATGAGAAAATGTTCAACATCACTAGTCATTCGAGAAATGCATATTAAAACAACACTGAAATTCCATCTCACCAGAAATGATGGCTCTCATCAAAAAAATCAACCAATAACAAGTGCTGGAAGATCTGTAGGGTAAAAGAAACCCCTCCACTGTTCATGGGAGTGTAGACTGGTGCAACCACTGTGGAAATCAGTTTGGAGATTCCTCAGTAAATTAAAATTAGAGATCCCATTTAACCCAGCTATTACTCTCCTGGGTATTTTTCTAGAAGAACTGAAAATATCCTACCACAGCAATATATGCCCACCCATGTATATAGCAGTGCACTTCGTCATGGCTAAATGTTGGAAACAACCCAAATATCCATCAAGTGAGGAATTAATAAAAAAAAGCTGTGGTATTCTTATACAGTGAAGTACTACTCCACTATAAAGAAAGAAAAACTCAAGGCTTTTATAGGTGAATGGATGTAATTTGAGACCATACTCATAAGTGAAATAAATCAGACTTACATGTGTAAAAATCATTTTGCCTCCCTGGTATAAGAACCTGAAAGAGTAAATAAAATCTGAGAGGTTCAATAGATATTTTGAAAGAGGAAGAAACTGCTCAAATTGGAAAGAACAACAGGGATGAGGGCAAAGAGAAAATAAAGAGAGAAAAGACAGGGAAAAATAGGTATATTTATATACACAAGATAGCTAAGATAATTGTAATACTAGTTTCTATGGGTTTATTGAAAGGAACAGTTAATGTGTAATTTTTTGGTCAATCTTGCATGCCTGTTTGTGGTTGTCTGAGTAACTACTTTGAGGATAGCTGTGTGTAGGATAACAACCATTGTTGATTTCTTATCACTTTGTTTTGAAAGCCTGTACATTTTTATTTTTTATGTCTTTTTTTATACCTTTGTTTTTGTTATTTTGTTTTTGATATTTTGTCTTTAAAATTAAAGAAAAAACAGAAAAATATATATGTATATAAAAGGATAGCTGAGATAACTGAATTGTTGATGTCCATTGGTTCATTGAAAGGAACAGTTAATACTTAAATTTTTTTCTTTTCTCTTGACCAACTTTGCCTGCTAATATCTGGTAATCAGAACAACTAATTTGAAGACAACAATAAGCAGTATAACAAGCATTGTTGAATACTTACCACCTTGTCTGAAGTTCTGTATTGTTTCTAATGTTTTTTATTACTTGTTATTGCTTTTAATTGTTTGATCAAGCTTGCATCCTTACATCTGTTAGTCTGAGCAGCTACACTGAAGATAATAATATATATTATAACAACCATTGTTGAATCCTCTCATCTTGTTTTGAAATCTTGTATTGTTTTTGTTTTTGTATTGTTTTGTGTTTGTCTTTATTCTTGTTATATTATTATTGTTTTTTCTCTTTAAAAAATTTATAATAAAGTGTAGGAGAACAACAATATTTGATATACTGTGTATCATTATCTTCAACATAGATACTAAGAGTTCAAGAATAAAACAAAAATATTCTTAGAAAAATAAATAACAGATAACTCAAAACTTTCTTTTCAATGAGCTAAGATAAACTAGTAGTCTAATGAAACAAATTAACATATATATTAACTTTTTTGAAAGAAGAATACCTGTATATGTCATTTGAGGAAGTATTTAAACGTCCCCCTGCATTCTATTTCATATATATATATATATATATATATATATATATATATTTCTCATATACAACCACTATAGAAATCAGTGTGGAGATTCCACACTAAACTTCAAATAGAAATTCCATTTGACTCATCTATCTCACTTCTTGATATATTCCCCAAAGTCTTCAAATCATCATACCACAGGGATTCATGCATACCCCGGTTTATAGCAGCACAATTCACAAAAGCTGTATCTTGTAAATAACACACATGTCCATCAACAGATGAATGGAAAAGGAAAATTTGGTATTTATACTCAATGGAGTACTATGAAATCATAAAGAATGATAAGCTTGAAGCATTCATAGGTAACTGAATGCAACTTGAGAACATAATATTAAGTGAAAAAAGACACACAAGCTCCAATATCACCCTACCATTATTAGGGTAGCACATTTTACTCATTAAATTGAGCATTAAATGACAAAAAAAAAATCAACGTCTAGCAAGATTCGGCCAGTCTTTCACAATGATTGACTTCATTGCATTTTTCGTTGTCTGCATGATTCCTTTTGTTTTTTTGTTTTTTGGGGGTACTAGGAATCGAACTCAGTAACTTGCACTTGGCAGGCAAGCACTTGTGTCAGTGAGCTAGATCCCCAGCCCAGTGTGCATGATTCCTTCATCATCATTATTTGCTTAGTGATGTTGAGGTGTGATGGTGAGAGTTTAAAGAGTGCACTTGACTACAGATTCCTTATATTGAGCTGAGGAATGTCGTGTGGTAAAAGATGGTGGACAGAGCATGTACATTTATGTATTTTCCTTTCTATAGTCTCATCAAAATAATATAAAGCACATTTTCAAGTATAACAAACCACAGTAAACCTGAAAAACACGAAAGGTATTGAACATTGAAAGACCCAGAAAATTTGAGGAAATTATTAAAGATAGAAAACAGATGAGACCTGTTTAATGAAGGAAATAGAGCAGAGAAAATGGCAACCCAAAGTTAGGGTAGTGAGAGCACTTTCTTCTAAGAACTCCAGTGATGTGTTAAGCATAGATTACAGAAACACAAGTGTAGAAGTGCATCAAAAGATAGTTTTCCGTGTAAAGTATCGCATTGTTTAAGTACAACACTAGAGTTCCTCTTTCTATCAACCAGCCTCCTTCTCAAAGATAACCTAGCAAAGGACAATTAAGTCAACAATGCCAAATGGTCTAATTGAATGAATACACCAAGCAAAGTGAGGAGTTGAGAAGGAAGAAAAGGGAATTAACAATAGGAAAGTAATGAAATAACAGAAATAAGTCAATGCCTTTCAGTACCAATTCTCCATGTGAATTATCTCAGTTCCACAATCAAAAGACACACATTTTCAGGATGGGTCAGGAAACAAAATCCAATGACATGCTTTTTATGAGAAACACATTTAAACAAAAAGTCTTCATAGGCTAAAAATTAAAGTTTGGAAAACATTACTGCATCTAATGACAACCAAAACTCAAGCAGAAAAGGCTTTCCTATTGAGCTAAATTGGGCTTCAAGTCTAGGCTGATTAGAAGAAGCAAGGAAGGTCACTGCCTATTGGTTAAGGAAATAATTCAACAAGAAAAGATAACAATTATAAACATATATGCATTGAACAAAGTGGCACCCAGCTTCATAAAACAAACACTATTAGATATAGAACATCAAGTAAACATCAATACAATTACAGTATGGGAACTGAATACCTATTGTCAAAAAAAGACACATCAACTTGAAAAAAAATCAATAAAATATATCAGAGTTGAACCAAAAGTTTGAACAACTTGACTTAGATATCTACAGATTGTTCCACCCAACAACAACAGAATATACATTCTTCTCAGCAACATGAATTTTCTCTAAAATAGACCACATGCAACCTCATAAACGTGCTTAATTCAAAAGACTTAAAATTATCCCATACATATTATTAGATCATTGTGCAGTGATCCTGAAATCAATGGCAAGAGAAATCACAGAAATTATGCAAAGGCATGGAAATTGAATAATGCTTGCCTCAATAATCAATGGGCACAGAAGAAATCAAGAAAAATATTATCCAGCTCCTAGAATAAAAATTAATGCCCATACAACATACAAGAACTCATAGGACACAATAAAAGCAGTCTTCAGAGGGAAGTATACAGCATAAATTCCCACATCAGAAAAATAGAACTAACCAAAATAAATAACCTATTAATGAACCCCAAGATCCTAGAGAAACAAGAATAACCCAAACCCAGAGCCAGTATAAAGAAGAAAACCTTAAAGATCAATTAGTGTATTCATTCAATTAGACCATTTGGCATTGTTGACTTAATGAAATTAAAACTAAAGAATAACACAAGATCAATGAATGAAAAATATAGCTCTGAAAAAATAAGCAGAAGCATATTTAGCTAATTATAACAAAAAAGGAAATAAAGGACTCAAATCAGTGTATTTACAAATGAAATAGTTGAAAACACAAGTGAAGCTGCCAAAATCTGAACATTATGAGCAATGACCTCAAAATCTTGTATTCTAAAAAATGGAGATTTCAAAAGAAATGGACAGATTCTTAGATACTTGAGAATGAGTAAAGCTTAACTCAGAAGATTTAAAAGCCACACATAATCCAATAACAGGCATTTAAATTGAAGCAATCATCATTAAATCCTTCCATAAAGAACTTTCCAGGTCCTGACCATTTTATTACTGAATCCTATAGGAACTTCAGGGAAGATCTAAGGCCAATAGTCCTCAATCGCTCTAATAAAATTAAATGGGAAGGTATACTACATAATCATTTCTGGAAGCTAGCATTATGCTGATTTCTAATGCAGACAAGGATCCTAACAAAACATGATCTTCCAGACAATCTCTTCAACAAGGTTAGATAGAAATCATCAATAAGATCCTGGTAGAGTGAAAGCAAGAAGTCATGGAAAAGATCATATATCATGACCAAGCAGACATATCCCAGATATGAAAGGATGGTTCAACAATGCAAATCAGTAAACGTAATACAATACATAAGCAGAAGGGCAAAAATCGCATGAACATCTTATTACACACAGAAAAAACTTTGATGAAATCCAATATTCATTCACGTTAAAACTCAGGAAAATGAGTAAAGAAGGCCATTATATCAATCTGATAAAGATTTATTATATACAATAAAAGTTTTAATATTGCATCAGTAGTAGATTTATGGCAAATATATTACCAATATCATATTAAATGAAGAAAAACTGAAAGCTTCCCCTGTAAATCAGAATCAAGACAAAGATGGCCACTATTATATCTCCTGTTCAATACAGTACTTGAAACATTAGATAGAGCAACTAGGCAAGAGAAAGAAATAAGCAGGATATGTGTAGAAAAAAGAAGTAAAATTATCTCTATTTGCAGATTGTATGCTCCTCTACATAGAAATAAAAAAAAACTCCACAAAAGACTTGAATAATCAGCAACCTAATTCAGCAATGTAGCAGGATACAAAAAATACACAAAAAGTTCAATAGTGCTTCTTTAAGCCAATAATGTGCTCATTGAGAAACAGTTAAAAGTGTAAGTCACAATAGCATCAAGAAAAACTAAATAGTTATGTATTAACCTAACCAAGGAAATGAAAGACATGTATAACAAAGACTACAGTACTTTGAGGAAGGAGTTTGCATAGCACATTAGAAAATGTAAAGGTATCTCTTGCTTTTGGAGAGACAGAATGAATATAGTAAAAATAGCCATACTTTCAAAAATAATGCACAGATTTAATGCAATCCCAAACAAACCATCAGCAACACTTCTTTCAGAACTAGACAAAATAATCTCAGTATTCATAATGAACTGGAAGTGATTCAGATGAGTGAAAATATTCCTAAATAACAAGAGCAAAGCAGGCAAAATCACAGTCCAAGGTTTTAAATTATATTATAAAGGTCTTGTAATACAGCCAGCATGGTACTGGATCAAAAGTAGACACATGGTTCAAAAGAACAGATAGAAAATTGAGAAACCACTCTATGAACCTCAGCTGTCTTATTGTTGATAAAATGGCAAAAAAATGTATGTTGGAGGAAAGATACCATCTTTAAAAAATGGTCCTGAAAAACTAGCTATCCACATGTAGAAAATTGGGTGTAGATCCATATCTCTCACCATATATCATATTAAAATCAAAATTGATCAAGGATCTACATGTTCAGATGCATACTTAATCTGATGTGCTATTAAAATGGGTAAAACTTTGAAGATATATATCAAGCAAGGACGTTCTGTTCAGAGCCTTGATTGCACCAGAAATATCAAGAATCAACAAATGAGATCATATCAAATTATAAGTCTCTGCCCAGCAAAGAATACAATAGTAAAATTACAATGTACAGGGTAGGAAAATGTTTTTGTAGCTATTCTTTCTACAGAGGACTAATATCTAGAATAAAGAACTCAGAAAACTTAGACCCCTGCAAAAGATAAAAGACCCAATAATAATGGACAATGGAAATTATCTAATACTTCTAGAAGATAAAGTACCAATAATCAATACATAATAAAAAATTGTTCAACATTTCTAGCCATTGGCAAAATGTAAATTAAAGTAATACGGAGATTTAATTTTACTCTAAAATTATGACTGTCATCAAGAAATTAAACACTAAAAATGCTGGTGGGTCTATAATGAAAAAAGAACCCTTCCACACTATTGGTGGGAATTGACACTAGTAGAACCTTAATGGAAATCAGTATCACGTTTCCTTAAAAATCTAAATGAGAAATTCCATTTTACCCAGATACTGCCCTTCTAGGTATCTTCCCCAAATTGTCAACATCATCATACTAGAGTAATAAAATCATACACATGTTTATAGTGGCACACTTAATAATAGTAATTCTTGGAAATAGCCTATATATGCATCTGCAGATGAATAGATAAATTAAAAATGTGATATTTATATAAAATGACATACTATACCATAAAAAGAACAAGTTTGAGTCATTTATTGAAAAATGAATGCATCTTGAAATCATAAATTGTGAAAAAAGTCAGACACTCAAGCTTACATCGCATACATTTTCTTATATGAGAAACTCAAAGTATAAATACAAAGAAAAATACAAGATAGGTAATAGAAAATAGGGAGATAGATCTTTTGCAAAGCAAAAGGGGAGCAAGGGAAGGTATGAGGGTGAGTGAGTGGAGGGGAAGGAGAAGTAAAAGTAATTAAGATGTGTTAAATACCAACACCTCACTAGAAATGTAGAATTTTTACACTGAAAACATGAAGTAGCAAAGTTAAAGATAAAAGAAGAATATAACAGAAGTTTCATAGTGTGAAGTTTCATTATGTATTTATATATATAGCTAAATTTGTGGAGCAGTTACTGGAACTGAAGGAGTTATAGCAACCTGTAAATAAATGCACCCGATTTCCTTTGCCAATTCCCACATCTTTATGCTTAAAGATCCATGTGTCCTAACAAAGATATCTGATTTCAAATCTCACATACTCCAGAGGAATTAGGGTTATGACATACACAGATTGAAGAGACCATGCTGAACAAAGAATTTCTGAGAAAGATCACACATTAGGAATATGTATGAGCCACAGAGCAAGATTTAGACATATTCTTTCAGATTGTAGAATATAAAAATGGCCTCGTGCCACTATAAAGAAAAACAAATTCAGGCCTTGATAACATCCGGGAGGTACCATAGTAATTTAACTGCTTTTCAGAGAAAAATTGGCCTTTAGAAGAAGAACACAAACCAGGTTCTCTATAACATATTATCCACAGTGTCCATTATTCAACAAAATAATTAATAGACATATGAAGGAACAAGAAAATTGATAACATTCCATATAGAAATCACTCCAATGAGTCCTGGAATTTGCCCAGCCATTGGAATTAATGTGAAAAAAATTTAAATATATATATAGAGGAAAATTAGATAAAGAAAGGAAAAACTATGGGAAGAGTTGGAAATATTCAGTAGCAGAGAAAGAAAAACTAACAAGGTCCACAGGAAGAGATGGAAGAATACAGGCACTTAGCACTTGCATTATATTTTTATTTTATGGAAAAAAGTAAAACAGAATTTTATAACAAATTAATAGGAGAATGACAACAATTAACATATTGAATACTGTCATCTTTAAAGTAATTATTCATAGAATAGAATATGAGTATTAAACTTCTACAAATGATTTTAGCAGAAACCATACTTTTCAATGAACTAGGAGAAATTAGTAATGTAACTAGCTTTTATTTTTTCCTTTTCCCTTCATTCCTCTTTCCTTTCCCCCATCCTACTTCCTTTTGCCTTTTGAACAATTTCTTCCCATTTTGCAATATCTTTTCTATATTTTGGACCTTATTTACACTTCTGGTTTCTCATACTAGGGAGACAATATGACGTTTGCAAATGTGAATCTATTTCACTTATGAGTATGTTCTCAACTTCGATCCATTTGCCTATGAAAGACTCTGGTTTATCCTTCTTTATGGCTGAGTAATATTCCATTGTATAAAAAAAAGCACATCTTTTTTATCCATTCCTCAGTTGATGTACATTTCAGTTGTTTCCAAGATTTAGCTATTAGATATTGTGCTGCTATAAACAAAACAAAGATGTACATATACTGCTGTGGTATGACATTTTTAATTCTTCCATGAAGATAACCAGAATGTGAATAGCTGGGTTAAATGAGACCTTTAATCCTATTTTTGAAGACTCTCCATACTGATTTCCATAATGGTTACACCAGTACACACTCTCCCCAAGAGTGGAAAAGGACTCCTTTTTCCTCACAGCCCCAAAAGCACTTGTTATTGATTGATTTCTTGAAGATAGCCATTCTTTCAGGAGTCAGATGGAGTCTCAATATTGTTTTAATTTGCACTTCTTGAATGATCAATGATGTTGAACATTTTTAATGTATTTATTTGCCATTTATATTTCTTCACCTGAGAAATGCATATGTATCTCAGATACCTATTTTTCATTTAGGTCTTTGAATTTGGGGGATCTAATATTTTTTCAATTCTCTATGCGTTTTACATCTAAGTACACTGTCTGAGGGAGAACTGGCTAAAACTTTTTCCACTCTGTGAGTTGTCTTTTCACTTTGTTGGTGATTCATTTTGCTGTGCAGAAGATTTTTAATAAAATGAGATCCCAGTTGTTGATTTTTTGAAGCATTTTATATGTGGACTGGGGTGTGTTCATGAAGTTGCTACCTACACCTTTATCTTCAAGATTTCGCTTATTTTCTCTTCCAGTAGATTTAGGGTTTTTTTTTTAATATTTAGATCTTTGAACCTTTTTGACTTTAGGTGAATGCATGGTGATAGACATGGGTCTAGTTTTAGTCTTTGGCCTGTGGAAAGCAGTTTTTCCAACATCATTTATTAAAGAGGTGATCTTTCTCCCAATGAACATGTTCAGACACTGTCAAAGATAAGGTGATTGAGTGTGTTTTGAGTTGTGTCTCCATCTTCAAATCTGTTCCACTGATCCTCAGGTCTGTTTCCTTGCCAGGAGTATGCTGATTTTATTACAGTAGATTTGTAGTATAATTTAAAGTCAGAGAATGTAATGCCCCTACCTTGTCTTTGTTGCCTACAATTACATTTGCTATTCTTGGTCTCTTCTGTTTACAAATGAATTTTAGGAATATTTTCACATGTTCTGAGAGGTGTGCTAGTGGTATTTTTTATCTTGATTGCATTACCTCTGTATAAACATTTTTAGAGTATGGTAATTTTCACTAGGTTGGTTTTCTTATCCATAAGCAAGGGATACCTTTCCATTTTCTGATAGCCTCTTTGATCTCCTTTTTCAGAATACTGTAACTTTCAATGTTGAAATTTTTCCTTTCTTTGTTAGATTGATTCCTAAGTATTTTATTTTTCGGATACTTTTGGGAAGGGTGTGGTTTCCCTAAATTCTGTTTTAGTGAATTTGTTGTTTGTGTACAGGAATGTTACTGATTTTTGGGTGTTGACATTATATCTGTCTACACAACTGAATTTCATTATTAAATCTAGAACTCTTCTGGTGGAGTTTTAAGGGTCTTCTATTGAGTGTCATGTCATTTGTAAATAACTATAATTTAACTTCCTCCCTTCCTATCCTTATTCTTTTTTTTTTTTTTTTTTCTTTTTTGGTTTTTCTCTGGTACCAGGAACCGAACTCACGACCTTGCGCTTGCTAGGCAGGCACTTTTGCCGCTGAGCTAAATCCCCAGCCCTCCTTATTCTTTTAATTACTTTTTCTTGTCTAGCTGCTCTGGTTAATATTTGAAGAACTATATTGAATAGGAGTGTAGATAGTGGATATCATTGTCTTGTTTCTCATTTTAGAGTGAAAGCTTTCAGTACTGACAATTGAGTATGATGCTAGCTGTTGGTGTTTCACCAATGGCTTTTATCACATTCAAATAAAGAACCTTGATTCAAATTTTTCATAGTTTTTTATCATGAATGGTTGTTGGACTTTGTGAAATGCTTTTTCTGAATCTATTTTGATGTCATGTGGTTTTTGTCTTTGGCTCTGTCAATATGGTGTAGTACCTTTGTTGTTTTGCATATGTTGAATCATCCCTACATCCTTAGGTTGAATCCTAGTTGATTATGGGTTATAATATTTTTGATGATTTGTTGCATTGTTTGCCAGTACCTTATTGACATTTTGAATAGTAAAAAAAGAACAATAGCAAAATATAAACATCACAGACATAAGCAAAACAAAACAAGAACACAAAAATGATACAGGGTTTCAAAACAAATTGATAGGAATTAACAGTGGTTGTTATATTACATATTGTTATGCATCTAGGTTCATTAAGGAAATGGGAATGTAGGGTTTTCTTTTTTTTTTTTTTCTTTCTTTCTTTTTTTTTTTGTTGTTGTTGTTTGGATATATCTGTAGTTTGGCGTCAGAGAGAAACTTGCTTCCAAAACTGATTATGGAACTGTTTCTTCCCTTTCAATTTCATTAAAGAGTTTCCACATTAACAGCGTTTGTTCTTCCCTGTATTTTTGGTAGAATTCAATAATGAGTCCATCTGGGCCTGGGCTTTTCTGTTTTGGTAAGCTTTTAATTATATTTTCAATTTCATTGACTGATACCATGTTATTTAGAATTTTTTTATCTTCTTGACTAAGTTTTGTCAATTTATATGTGTCAAGGAGCCTGTCCATTTCTTCTATGTTTTCTATCATACTAGAGTACAGGTTCTCAAACTAGTACTTGTTTTTTTGGTAATGGAAATTGAACTCAGGACCTCATGCTTGCCACAGAGGCACCATATCACTGAACTATATCCCCAGCCTCTTACTTTTGCTTTTTATTCATGCATGTTTGTAATATGCACTGATGAAGTTTGTTTTGTGAAATTGTTGCATGTATTTAACATATCTTGATCATTCTCAATCCTTTTACTCTCTCCTTTACCTCTCCTTCTCCCTGGACCCATTCTGTATCTGCAAAAGTCTACCTCCTACATTCCTACTTGATTTATATATTTTTGTTTGCTTATTCATTTTCTCATGTGTGGAAATCATGTGATATTTAATTTGCTGTGTTCCTAGAAGAAATCCTGGAGATGAAAACTCAATAAGTTAAGTAAAAATAATCAGCTGAAAGCTTCAGCAAACTGTACCAAACAGAAAGAAAAATATCTGGTCTTGAATACAGGTATTTTGAAATATCATGTACAAACAGAAATAAAAGAAATAATAGAAAGAACAGAAGCATAATAATATCTCTGAGGCATAATTAAAAAGATAACTATCAGCTCACTATCATATTCAAGAGAGAAGAGCTATAGGTTGAGGCTATCGAAAACTTATTCAGTATCTCAAATAACCTTAATATGGAAAGCACAAATAAACCAAACCTGGAGTCAGTAGAAGGAAAGAAATAATAAAGATTTAGAGCAAAAATGAGTGAAATAGAGACAATATAAATAATAAATTGAACAAGAGTTATTGAAAAAATAAAGAAAATTAACATACTTTTACCTAGAAATACAAAAAAGGAAAAATGACCTAAATAAACAAAACCAGAAATGGAAAAGAAACGTTACAACAACTACTACAAAAATATGACATTAAAGAATATTTTGAAAAAAGTATATGCTAATAAATTGGGAGATCTAGAGATAAGAGATAAATTTCTGGACACATACTACCTGCTAAAATTGAAATGAAATGATATAAAACCCAAAACGGATCCATAAGAAGTAATGATATTTAATCAGAACTTAAGTCTTCCAAAAGAAAAAAGAAAACCTATAATCATAATCATACTGAATTGGGAAAAACTGAAAGCATTTCCTCTAGTATCAGATGACAAGTGTGACTGCTCTATAATAATTCTACCCACAAAAATTAGCCAAAGAAAGGAAAATTTTGTGCAAATAGTGAGACAAGAAGTCAAATTATCTCCATTTTCAGATAGGATTGTACACAAAGAAAATCCTAAAGATTCTAGCAAAAATTATTAGAACTGATAAACAAATTTAGTAAGATTGCTATCTTACTATAGTCAATTTACAAAAACTAATATATTTTCTATACACTTTAATGAAATAACTGAGAAGAAAATCGGTAAAATAATTCCATTCAAAGCAGTCATATAAACAACATACCTAGAAGTAATCCTAACTAAAGTTGTGAACGAACTCTATGATGAAAATCATGAAATACTAAAGAAATTGAAGGAGACATTACAAGGTGAAAAGTATTTCCATGTTCATGGATTGTGAGAATAGTGTTAATATGGCTATACTACTGAAAGTGATATACAAATGTAATACATTTTCAAATCAGAATATAGGTGACATTCTTAACAGAACTGCGAAAAATTCCTAAAATTCATATACACAAACAAAAATCTTTGAATAGCCAAAGCAATCTTAAGCAAAAGAAAAATAATGCTGCATTTCCACAGGAATCACAATATTTGTTTTTAAAACATACTACAACACTATGTTAACACACTGACCAACGGTGTTAGTATACAAACAGAAATAGAGGTCAGTGAAATACAATAACACACACAGAAAAATATCTATAAATCTTCAACCCATTGATCCTCACCACAGGTGCTAAACATATATGCTCAATAAAAGACAGCTTCTTTACAAAATGGTGCTGGAGAAACTGAATACTTACATGTAGAATACTGTAACTGTAATGCTGTCTTATCCTGTAGAAAAATCAAATGAAAATAGATCAAAGACCATAATGTAAGACTCTGAAGCTAGTAAAGTAACACGTAAGGAAAGTACTTCAATATACGGGTACAATGACTTCTAGACAGGACTCCAAAAGCACATGAAAAAGTCAAGAATTGACAAATGAGATTACATCACATGAAAAGGTTTTGCACTGCAAAAGATACAATTAACTGAGTGAAGAGACAACCTACAGAATGAGTGAAAATCTATACCAGCTACGATATCTATATAGCAGAGAATTAATATCAGAACATAAATAAATTAAAAACCTTAACAGAAAAAATAAACATTCCAATAAAAACAGGCAAATGATCTATATAGACTCTTCCCAGAAGAGATACATAGTCAATAAATATCTGAAACAATGATCAATACTTTTGGTCATCACAGCAATGTAAATCAAAACAACAATGATATTCCATCTTGGCTCAGTCGGAACGACTATTATCAAAAAACACAAAATAGGAATTGCTGGAGGATATATGGAGAAAAAGGAATCCTCATACACTACTAGTAGAAATGTGAAATAGTATAACCACGTGAAAAACAGAATGGCAATTTCTCAAAAACCTAAATATAACATATGATCCAGATATCTCAATTTTTAGTATATACCCAAGTACAAGAAGTCAGCATACAAGAAGTTACTTGCATGCCCATATATTCTGCGGCACAATTCACAACAGTCAAGATATGGAATCAGCCTAAATGCCCATCAATAGATGAATGAACAAAGAAAACATCGTATACACATTCACAGTAGGAAATTAGCCATAAATAAAAATGAAATCATGTCAGTTGCAGGACAATGAATAGAACTTGAGTATGTCACGTTCAGCAAAGTAATTTGGAAACAGAAAGACAAGTATCACGTTTTCTCTCACATATGGGGGAAAATGACCTCAAAATAGAAGAGGGACTACTGATAACTGGGAAGGGGGATAGGGGAGAGGACAGGTGGATGGGTAGAAGAGGGGAGGGTGGGCATGGCCTATGCACAAAACAAAGGTACAAGGAAACACGATTGGGAATCCCATTAACTTCCAAAATTATTGTGTGTTAATAATTACACTTCAAATGAAAATGTAAAATTGAAAAAATAGAATAGCTAAAATAAAATAGCACTGGGATGAAAGAAAACTGAACATAACAGAAAAGGAATCATAAATTGGTAAGACATATAATTCTGTCTGAAAAAAAAGACATGAACAAAATAAAGAGAAAAAAAGAACCAAAAAACCCCTGTGTATCTGTGGAAATATCAAATAACTATACACATGTGTAATTGGAGTCCCAAGAAGAAAAGGGAGAATAACACTTAAAAATATTTGTAGAAATAATGACCTTTAAATTTTTTCAACACTGATAAAAACAACAATCCACAAAACCAAAAACTCAACAAATCTCAAGGAGTATAAATACACAGAAGACTCTTTTGGACCCAGAGTCAAATTTTGAAGACCAAGGGTAAACACAAAATTTGAGAACAGTCAGACAGAGGAATAATACTACATACAAGAGGACAGTATTTTCTTTTCAGAAATAATAAAAGTAAAATAATGTAAAAATATTCTTTAAGAGTGAAAGCAGAAACTAAATGTTTTAGACACAGAAAACTAAAACAATTCATGTCTCACTGACTCACATTATGAAGAATACTTACAAAAATTAAATAAGCTAATGAAAAAAATAAGGTGAGATAGAAACTTAGCTCTGCAGGAAAAAGTGAAAAACATTAAAAAGAGTAAATTGGCCCAATATGTAAAAGTAACCTTTTAAATATTTATTCATATTTTCTTAATCTACATTATTAAGTCTTTTAAAAAGTTCTCGCAGTTAAATATAAACGTAAAGACAAAGGAAGTTTGATTTTTGGCCCTTGTTCAAAATGTGTATTAAGAACCCAAAGGGGGGGTGTGTAGTATTGAAATACACTATCACAAAATTATTAAGTTGTTCATGACATAGTATGTTTTGAACATAGACTGTGATAATTTTTAAGCATACTATAATCTCTAGGCCAACTATTTTAAAACAGAGAAAACATGAGCAAGATATGAATAGGCAAATGTACTAAAATAATGAACTTACTAAGCAAAAATTTTTTTAAAACTCTGAAATTTAGGAACAGAAAAATAAAGGAACAGTGAGACAAAGATATATCAAACATCAAGATGGTAGAATTAAATACAAAATATTATCTACTATATTAATTTCAAATAGGCTAAACACCAATTTCAAAGAAAGATTGTCGAACTGAGTAATAAAGTAGGAACATATATATGTTTCTTAAATTGCATATAATTTAAATAAAAAGATATAAATTATCAAAATATGAAAAAAATGTACTCCAAACTCTAAGCATAAGAAAGGTTTTACAACTGTATTAATGTCTGACAAGGTGAAACTCATGATAAAAATATTAGTAAATATAAAAAACTGCATATATATATTTACAAAGGCCTCCTGCAAGGTCAGGTGTGGAAGAATATAAAGAGGTTGTGTGCATGCTGGGGAACTGAGCAATGTAGTCAAAGGTGGAAAACATTGTGCTCACTGGAGAGTCCTTTTGGTAGCAGAAAGTCTGCATTGGAAGGCTAAAGAATCTTAGCTGGGAAGCTAAAGAGTCTGCACTAGAAGCCTGGAGAAACTGTGCCAAAGGGAAGGTGAAGATTGGAGCTCATCTAAAGAAATCAAAGTGAGAATTTCTATTTCAGTCTCCTTTTCATTCCATTCAGGCCACAAGCCTACTAGCTGGTGCTACTCACATCCAGGATGGGTTTCATTTCTTCAGTTAATCCATTCAGCCACACCCAGAATTATACAAATCTCATCAATTAGGGAGTTCTTACTCAAGATGACACAACATTTAACTATTACACCTGGAATGCACAAGGCCTCAGTATAACAGGAAAAAAGATAAATTTATAAAACTGAAATAAAAAGTAGAGATTGTAAACAAAGCCAGAAGATGGTATATTAAAGCCAACATCATATTAAATGCTCAAAAAGTGAAAGCTTTCTAAAATCAGGAACAGGACAAGTATGTCCACTATCACCACTCCTGTTAAATATAGTTCTAGAACAAATAGACAAGGAAAAGAAACAAAAGGAATATGGATAGTAAAGGAGGAAGTTAAATTATCATTATTTGATGATGACCTGATACTGTACACAGAAGACCCCAAAACTTCACCAAAAATTCCTACAATAACCAAATTCAGTAGCAGAAAATGGTACAAAATCAAAACTGAAAACTACATATCATTCATGTACACAAATAACAAACTGACTGAGAAGGAAATTAGAGAAACCATGCTTTTTACAATAGCATCAAGAAAAATGAAATACTTAGGAATCAAACTAATAAAGGAAGTGAAAGACCTAAATACTGGAAAGTATAATACCCTGAAAAAGGAGATCAAAGGGAAAGTCAGCAAGTGGCAAAAATACCCCCGTTCAAATGTCCATACTTCCAAAAGTGTTACACATCTTTAATGCAATCCCAATCATAAGACCATCAGTATACCTCACAGAACTGCAGAAAACAATCCTAAAATTCATATAGATCCCTGATTTGAAGTCATATCAAAAAGCTACCCGGATAAAAACAGAATGATACTCGAAAAAATACAGACTGAAGATCAATATAACAGATTAAAATATGCAGAAACAACTACAAGCACACCTCATCTTTGACAAAGCAGTCAAACACATTCACTGGAAGAAAGATAGCCTCTTAAATAAATGGTACTGGAAAAACTGGATTTCCAAATGCCCAGGATTAAACCTAGACTCATAACTCTCAACATGCAGTAAACTAAAATCAAAGTGATCAAAGATCTAAATATTAAAGCAGAAAAACTTATTCTGCCAGAAGATAAAGGTAAAACTTGAAGACTTAGGTGTAGGCAAAGACATTTTGAACAAAGCCCCAATCACATAGGCAATACTATAAAGAATCAACAACTGGGATTGCCTCACATTAGAAAGTTTTTGTACAGCAAATGAAGCTGTCAACAGTGTGAAGAGACAATGTACAATGGAAAAAATATTTACCCTCTATTCCTTAAACAAAGGACTAATATCCAAAATATATAAAGAACTGAAAGTGTCATATTCCCCAAATTTAAAGACTCTATCCAGAAATGAACATTTGAAATGAATCAACACGTCTCAGGTGAAAGAATACAAATAGCAAATAAATACATGAAAAAACTTTTAAAATCACTAGTCACTTGAGAAATACAAAATAAAACAACAAGGAAATTCTATACCGCCTCAGAAAAAAATGGCTCTCATAAATAAACCAATAACAAATGCTGGAAAGGCTATATGGAAAAAGAAATACTTCTCCACTATTGGTGTGAGTGTTACTGGTACAACGAATATGTAACATAAAGATTCCTAAAAAAAAAACTAGAAGTTTCATTTGACTGAGATATTCCTCTTGTTGGCATCTTCCCAAAAGTGCTAAGTACCATACTACAGCAATATAAGCAAAGTCATGTTTATAGCATCACAATCTGTCATAGCTAAATCTTGGACACAGTTTAGATGCCCAGCAATGATGAACAGATAAAGAAAATGTGGTTTTTATATACAGTAGAGTACTAATCTGTCATAAAGAAGGATAAACTGAGACTTTCTGGATAACTGAATGTACCCTGAGACCATAATTTTAAGTGAAATAAATCAGACACATATGTTTAATAGTATGTTAAATATTACTTGGTATCTCTTGTGTGAGAAACCAAAAGCATAAACAAGGACCAAACTAGATGATGGATATTGGAAAGTAGGAGCAAAATGTTCAAATGGAAAGGAGAATAGTGATGGATGTGGAGGAAAAAGGAAGGCAGGCAAACGAATAAAAAGACAAAAATGATCATTTTAGGCACTTTTCTGATATGAGCAATAATGATTATGTGACAGTAAATAACCAGATATAAAACAAAATTAGAGTTTTACCAAGTAGAAGTGGCTAGAATTCCAGTATGTAAAAAGTTCTTCCTGTTCATTAATTTTCCAGATTCCCTGTTTCTAAAGGAGTATCATTCCCATAGAACTCGAGTCACTTCATTTATGTAACAGTGCACTAATTGAAACTAGCGTAAATGAGTATTGCTAAGCAAATTGAGTGCTACTACTTTTGTAAAGCTGTTCACATGAATAAACACCATTAATGAGAAAAAAATGGAAACAAAGACTTTGTAAATAAATAGGAGAAAAAGGGTTGAAGGGAGGGGAGTGGAATGGGGAAAAAGGAAGAATCAAAATATGTAGAAGTCTAAATTCTCTATGATGAATGAGATCATTATGTATATCAAAAGTGTATGAATAATACTAATTAAAACATTTAAAAGTAACTTGTTATTTAAAAATATTAATAAAATTAATAAATACTGAACAATTTTATCTAGAAGACCAAATGATTAATCATTGATATAGGGAATTTAAAAAGGTATTTCTTATAAAGTACAGGTATTACAGCTTTAAAGAAGATGTTATGAAGAACTACATGCCACTAAATTTAACACTGAAGAAGAAATAAACAAATTATTCCAAAGAAACACATGACCAAAATCAATACAAGAAATACAAAGCTTTTATTTTGGGTTTTAGTGTTTTGGAGACAAAATCTTGCTATGTTCAAGCTGGCTTTGAATTCAGGCTGGTCTCAAACTCATGGTGATCTTCCTGCCTCAGTCTCCCAAGTGCTGAGATTAATGAAATTAAATTCATAATTAAACAACTTCCTATGTGTACATCTGCTTTAGTCACATTAGTCACATTTTAATTATTTAAAAGCCACATCATATGTATCTAATGGCAGCAATAAAGGGTAGTACCTATTCAAAACATTTTCATCATTATTGAAAATTCTGTAGGACAACCTTGATTCATCACAACCTTAAAATCCCATTAGATAGCTTTTCTAAAAATTTAAAGGCTGATTTGAAACTTCTTTGGGAAATCTAAATACCTAGCATAGTCGAAACAACTTTGAAAAAGAAAATTAAAGGACTCACACCACCTGAATTCAAGACACTATAAAGCATTAGTAATCAATAAAATGTAGCTCTGTTAAGAAAAAAAACAACACATCACTGGCAAAACTACAGAGTAGCTCCAATGTAACATGTTCCAAAAATGTTGTAAAGCAATTCACTAGGGCAAAGGGGCATACAAAAATATTACAAGAACAGTTGGGTTTCCATGTGAATGAAAATCCTAGCCTCCATCTTTATGTGACCCACCAAAACAGTGTTTAAACTGAATCATAAACTTAACCACAACAGTTACAACAGTAAAAGTAATGGAAGAACATATAAGATAATTTGTTTTAAAATTTCTTATTGGATGAGGTTTCTTAGAAGACAAAAAGTATGAACCATAAAAGAAAAAAAACTATTATTTACTTCATTAAAACTAAAATGTTTTGGCCATCAGAAAACATCATTAAGGTAAGGAAAAGATAAGCTACAGGTGCTGTGGGACTATTTGCAAAATAAACAAATTTCCTGTAGAGGTGTATGCCTGTAATCCCATCACTCAGGAGTCTGATCCAAAAGGATTATAATGAGTTTGAGACCAGTCTGTTCTACATTATGAGTTCTAGCATTGCCTGGAATACATAGGAAGACCCTGTCTCAACCTCCCCTCAATAAGATGGACAGATGACATTCAAAGAAATAATACTTGAAACTCAATGATAAATGAAAATCTACCCAGTAAAAGTGACTTGAAAACACTTGAAATTAAACAGTTGAAAATAAAACATGCAAATGAAGGTATGTAAATAGTCAATCACACTAGAATTGTTAAATCTAAAAAAATGGTATCAAATCTTCAAAATGGGCAGAGTAAGCAAAACACTCAGCTAGCCAGAGCAATTTAGAAAAATCTTGTTTCAAAATAAAATTTAAAAATAGGGCTATGGAATGTAGCACAGTGGTAGAGCACTTGTGCAGGCAAGGCCCTAAATTTAATCTTCAGTAACACACACACACACACATACACACACACACACAACCTTCACGTACACAAAGATATCTTAAAACCTAGTGATTGGATACATTAATGATATCTGAAAATTACTTTCAGAGGGTGACCTAGAACAATGTAAATTGAACTACTAGAAGCCAAGAATCTTGGGGGAGGGACATATTCATAACTGAATAAAAAATGAATGTATAACAAAAAATGTTTCCAGACAAACAATAGTTAAGAGAATTTGTTATAAACAAATTTCACTACAAGAAATACACAAGAGAATTTTTCAGGGTGGAATGAAAGGATCCCAAGGGGAAGCCTGGATCTGCAAGAAGGAATGAATAACATTAGAACTGGTAAGCATGTTTATTAACATAAAAGATTATTTTAAGTGGCTGTATGAAAAGTCTAAAGCAAAAGTAATAAATACATCACAAAATATCTAAAAGAACAGGAAATGTATTAAGAATATTTGGTGGGTTTTATAACATACCTAGAAGTAAAATGTGATAACATCAATGGCTAAGTGGAATGAAAATGGAAATATACCATTTTCAGTGTTTGTATTATAAAATAGTAGAATATAATTCAATTTAGAGTCTTATGAATTATGTCTGTATATTGTATATTTTTAGAGCAACCCATAAAATTTGACTTAAAATAAACAGTTTAAAAACCAATAGAGGTACAAATTGAATTACTAACATATCCTTCCTTAGTGAAGAAAAAGGTTTTTAAAGAGGAAATACAAACAGATAATTATAAAAACAAATAGAAACATGAAAGTTTAATGTCTACATACTTAAAATAATAAATGTAAATTATTTAATTCAATTAAAAGACAGAAATTGCCAGCTTATTTATTTTAAAGTGAATAAAAAACAGTAATAAAATAACAACAGACAAAAATAAAACAAAGCAAAAAACAATAAAAATAGTACAGGGTTTCAAAGCAAAATGATAGGAATTAACAGTGGTTGTTATATCACATATTGTTATCTTCAACAACTTGTTCAGATTACCAGATGTAAGAATGCAACATTTTTTTAAAAAAAGACCAAACTACATTCCATTTAAAAGACACACACTTTAATCAGAAGAATATAAACATATTGGAAATAGTTTAAAGAAGATATACAATGTAAGTGCTATTATTAGAACGTGAACATCAGGCAAGGGAGATATCCAACAAAATAAATTTACCAGAAATAAAGTGAGCTATGTTATAATTCAAAAAGTTCAATTAATCAGTAAGGCACAATAATCCTAAATGTTTGTGACCTTAATAGGATATCTTCATAATAGAAGAAAAAATTGACATAATAAAGAGAAAAATTCAAGAAATCCACAATCATATTTGGAAGGATTTTGTTTTACTTTTGGCTGAAGGTCTTCTTTTTCTTTGCTTTGCTTTGCTTTGCTTTGCTTCTGCTATGTTTCAATTTTTGGTGTTGGAGATTAATCTTAGGGCCTTCTGCATGTTATGTACATGCTTTACCTCTAAGCTACATTCCCAGATCTTCTAGTTGTAGATTTTATCACACTTCCCATAATAATGGATGGAACAACAAGACAAAATGCAAGATTAAATGATTTTCTCTGACAAGATGGAACACTACTTCTAACAACTGTAAAATATACATTGTCTGCAAAGTAGACATAGAATGCTAATCAAAACAAATCATATGCTAGGTCTGAATATAATTATTAATCGTTTCAAATATTGAAAAGCTAAAATATAACAGGAAAAGATCAGTAAAAATAATAAATCAATAGAGGAAAGAAAATTATTCAAGAAAGCACGCGTGTAAATTTCCAAGAACTAAAGGACACTATTCATCAGACTGAAAGGTCCACACAGTTTTGTGGCACTGTAAGTTAAAAAGAAGGATACATACAGACACACATAGGTGTACACACACACATGCAAATGCAAATACACCAAATCTTGTTATTGCAAAATTTCATAAAGCCAGGAATAAAGAAGTTCCTAAAAATTTTCAAATAAAAGTCTTTAAAAGCAGTTTAGAATCAAGGTGGTTTCAATTTTCTCTACAGTTCTTAAGATTTGAAAAATGATAGTGTAATGCCTTGGAAATTCAAAGGGAGCATTATTTTCTGTCACAAATCCCATAGCCAGGTACAGTATTAATCAAAGGAGACTGACCAACTTCAGTAACCTTTTTATAGGAAGTTAGTTGTGGATGAGATTTAGGACAATAAAGGAGTACTAAAAGAAAAACCAGTGATGGAATTAAGGAATTGCTGTGTCCAAACTAGCGAGCAATTGAGGAGGAAACCTACAAACAGGGACGGCAATTAGTCAGAGGATTTAGCAGAATTTCTCCTGGTAACAAAAGGGTAAAGATAGAAGACATTTCTGTTGGATGTTTTGGCAGAAAAATAGCAAGGCATTTTAGGGAAGATATTGAAACGTGAGAGAGAATAGTAACTATAGGAAAATAGCTGCTCAGCATCTACCACTGCCCAACTTGACTCTAAAGTGAACAATATGTTAGTGTCCAAAATGATGCTAACACTGCTTAGTGACAATGTAAAAAGTACTATAACAATAATAGCAGGATTGGATATCTGAAATGTCGGTTGAATATAGGAACAAAATCCTAGTGTATTATAATTTGGAATAAATAACATCTAAGGATGAAAGATTTTAAATAATGGAATAAAACTATTTAAAACTGTAAGTACACAAGTAAAACTCAGAAGTGATTAAATCTGAGGAATGAAGAGTAGTAATAATTAGGCAGAAAATGATTACTTTTATTTAGTCTGTGATATTTGTTTGTTAAAAGTATATGTATTATTTATAATAACAGTTTATTAGGTACTATTAAACAAACACCATACCTTTCTTTTACTAAAAAGAAGGAGAAATTCCACCCAAGAAAATGTCTCAGTAACTGAATGAAGTGGCTTTAGGCTGTAATTCTACCTCCTGAGGAGGCTAGGGCAGGGAGACAGAAATGTGGAAGCCAGCTTTGGCAATTTAGCAACACCATGTCTCAAAATTTTAAAAATAATAATACCTGAGGGTTTAGCACAGTGGTAGAGTGCCCCTGTGTTTGATTGTTATTATTAAGGAAGAAAAAGAGTGCAAAATATGTCAATATTTTTTGTTAATTTTTGTGATATATCATACCATTCTACATACAACTAATGTCTTTTCTTTGCTCTTTGTAAAAAAGATCTATTTTATTTCAGCAAATCACACTTTTGAGTTCGTATTCTAGAGAGAATAATGACTGTATATATTTATATTCACTTCCTCCTATAAAAAATATTAATCATAATTATTAATAATACCTAACACTTATACAGTACTTAGTAAGACCCAGACATTATTCTAAATACTTTACATGTCTTAATTATATTAATTTTCACAGGCACTCTATCAGGTAGATGCCATTATTATCTCTGTATTATAATTGACATTGTCTTGCCTAAGGTCTCGTACCTGATTTATGACAAAGAGAGTGACATGATTGTGAAGTCCGTACTATCATCAATTTCACTATACTGCTTTACAGTTAAAATTCCATTCAAATAAAAGAAAATGTAAACTAAAATTCAAGTTGCTTCACACTCCCAGGAAAAATTCTTCAATTGTTTTCTCTTATATTTACAAATAATACAACTTGTAACAGGGTGTGGTGGTGAACATGTAAAATCCAAGCGTGCTGGGAAGTTAATGCCAGAGCATTTCACATTCAAGCCCAGTTTCAATATGGTCCCTTCTCCAACCACACCTACTATTTTCATCTTCATTTGGGCCTTTTTCTTCACTTCACTTTGTCAGTTGCTCTCCTGCCTCAAGGGGACAATGCAGGTCCCTTTCCCTGAAATGTCATTTCTTAGATTTTCTCCAGGTGAATTCTTCATAAAATTGATAGTTGCTCAAATCAGAGATAATTCATGATTTAGCATCCCATAACTGCATTATCAAATCAATCCCTTCCACTGACCATTTTATCTAAAGCAGAGCCATGTCTTCTATCTGTATTACATTACTGTTAATTTTCTTCATAGAGCATAATACTTGCTGACATTACTTCATTTATTTTTGCCTTATTTATTTTTATTACAAAATTATTTTAATTGTATTAGTATATGTTTTCTGTACATAATGTTTACATTCCTTGTGTAGAGTTGATACATAAAACACCTCAATTCCTTTTTTCACACACTTTCCCTCACCTCACCTCTCCTCTATATCATGATCTTCATCCCACGTGAGAAAGATCTATCTCCCTACTTCCTATTGCCTTGCTTATTATGACTAGAATGCCAGTAATTTCTCTATTGTTATCTCAGTGCTCCTTTTCATCTTCTTTTCTCTGTCATTTCCTTAGTGCTTAGAACACTACTTGGTAGAAAGTTTTCTAAATGCTCAGTAACAACTTGTTTTGGGGGTAGAAGGGAAGACAAAGAGAATGGAAATAGTTTGCAGACCATCAGTGGTTAAAAGGCTTCTGCAAATTTCTAGAAGCCACAAAAGTAGATGAAAGAATGGTAATTAGTAAAGCAGAAAAGAAGTCAAAGCCTAGGACAAACTCAAAGGGGAGCTATTATAGGTAGGGTTGGACAATCTTCCCACAAGTACTCCACGATTGGGAGTGACAAGTAAACAAGAAATGAGAGAAAGAATATAGGTATGTATATATTTTGATTTCCTACACACATATTTCCCTTTCTACCAGAAAATAATGCCATGAAACTAAGCAACTATGCTCAGACAAAGACTGTCTGGAGAAAACATTAATGCTAGTGTTTAAGTTAGTGTCTCAAAATAAAGCATTCTTCATTCCAGCATGCCAGCTAACTCATACTGTTTTCATTCTAAATAAAACCTTCCAGACCATCGTCCTTGCTGATGCAAACTAAGCTTCTATATATATTTTCTATATTCGTAACTATGAGTGGATAAGCCCTGACCACAAGACAAGTATGCAAACTTCTAACTTGAGACAAAATTAATAAACGTTCTTTGAAGAACAGAATATGTGAAAATGAAGATAACTCCAAAATAACTATCAGCAATACTAAAGAAAATCTCGCTCTGCAGATATTCCCCCAAATTAAAATGTGAAAAAATTGAATCATGATGAAAAACCCACTCATAGAACAGCCAAAAGCTATTGGATACTAAAATGTGAACTTAAAAAGTGGAAAAAATCAAGTAGAATAATTCAAAGATGAATAGAAACATACTTCCTTCCTTCTATATAAAAGTACAGAGATGGAAAATAAGAAAAAATAATAGCAGAACACTAGTTCAGAGCTAGAATAAGAAAAAAAAATGTAGAAGGAGGAAGCAGTTTGGGAAACAGACTCTGAAATTCACCACCACTTTCATTACTAGCCACCTGCATGCCTGTGGATTCCATGCACTGCCGACAGCCTCTGGCCAACTCGGAGCCCTGTTTGCATTTTGTTTCCACTCAACACAAGACACTAGGCGCTAACTGACCAACTTGATTATAGATGAGGCCTATATCTGGGGAGAGAAGATAAGCTCAGCTCCATGGAGAAACAATGGACCAGACCAGTGGCATTAGCTCCTCAAAATCCCACAGTTAGTGCAAACTGGAAAAACACTGTGGATTTTTACTGTGAAAGTGACAACTTCCACATGGCAGGCTAGAGTTAGAGAAGAAATCCAGTGAGGCACTCATCATATTTGAGAGGATTTAATCAGGAGCACTTCTGAGAAGATAACTGCTTAAGACAGAGCCAAAGAATGACTACAGAAAAACTTCACTTCAAGGTTTACAAAAGTGCCTTATCACAGTGACTGAGGGAGAGCCAATCACAAGAGACAGTCATGGAGAAGGTGCAGGCTACGCATCGATGCCAGAAAAGTTTAAACTCAGGCTGGGTAGGAAAAAGGTGCTGTCTTCTGTGCTAAGTCCCAGTGTTAGTGACTTTCAGAGGTGGCTGGATCTGAAAGTGGTTACAATAAGTCCAGAAGTCTGCTTGAACCCCTGCCCCACTGCCTACATCCAGCACAGAGATCAGCGGTCTGATTGCTTTCACCATCTATAAAAGCGAGCAAGAACACACATAACCTTAAATGGTAGTAACAGCCTAGGGTATAGGGACAGAAGAGCTTCTGGGGCGGCACCTCACAAACCCAGAGGCTGTAAACCTAAGCAGAGAAAACCAGGACTTGCCAGATTCAAAGATAATAGATCTGAGGGGCTGGGGATTTAGCTCAGCGGCACAGCACCCGTCTGGCAAGCTCAAGGTTGAGAGTTCGGTTCCTGGTACCAGAAAAAAAACAAAAACAAAACAAAACAAACAAACAAAGATAATAGATCTGAGAAAGCAATCACTCATTGAATAATATTGGAGGTTTTTTTGATTCATGTTTTTTATTCCTTTTCCTCACTGGTTTTTGCAGGTTTGGGTTTTTTCCCTTTTTTTCCTGTAACTTTTTCCTTTTCATTTTTCTTCTATTTTTTCTTCTTTGTCTTGTTTTTTCTTGTTCTCAGTTTCTTTAATCTAATTCTATTTTTCTTTTACTCCTTACTGGAAGATTTATCTAACTTTCCTCTCTTATTTTTTAGTGTTTCAAATTTAGCTTTTTTATTCTCTGATTCCCCATCTCCTCTATCTTCACTATCATAATTATAATGCTTTAGAAATATTTAGGTAGTTTATTCTATACTAGTACTGTTGAATTTTTTTCTATTTTTAGTAGAGCTATAGCAGCATTTAGTGGATATTTACAGAATGTCATTATTTGGTTTATATAAACACTCTATGTATAACATTTCTGTGGTTAATTGTGTTACATTATTAGTTCTTATGGTATGTCAATATCCAGTTTGTCTTTGATGCAATGATTCCTAGTAATTTTATTGCTCTTTCCAGGGTGGCATAGTTGTTAGTATTAATTGGTTTTCACTGTATGCCAAATCAGGATTGTATATGTGCTATTAATGATACTCTGGTACATTTACTAATCCTGGGTATTAGGCCAATCATACCACATCATCCCTGCTCAAATTAATGGAGGTAGTTGGATTTTCAGATAAAGAAAAAGGATTATAATTAACAATGTCCAGAGTGCATTACTGAAAACAAAACATTAACTAAAGAGGTCTCCATACTAGGAAAAAGTCTTTACACTATAATCAACCCATAAATATCACAGAAATAGACACTTATAGAGATAAGGCAGCAAAGCACCATCAAAAATTCACAAATCCTTCAATGCTGATCATGTTGCAACAAGATGAAGGAAATCAAAAGGCACATATCCAAACTATTTAAAATAAGGCAGGAAATTTAAAAAAAGATCAACAAGGTGTTGGGCAATCTCAGGGGACAGCCAACTAACCAGATAATGTACTTAATGCACAAAATGATAAGTGAGTTTATGGACAACAGTAAAAAGAGCTATCTGAGCTAAAAAAAAAATGATACAAAGCACGACTACCTAGATAAGCAAAAACTTAGTGTCCATGAAAAGGCATCAAGCAGAAATCAGGAGATTAAAAATTTAATCAAAAGCATGGGTGAAGATGTAACCAACATGAGGACAAAGTGTAAGAACTAGAAAATAGGGCTCCTGTCAGTGACAAATATTTATGGATGCCTTAAAAACAACAAGAAAAAACCCCATGGAAATTATATCCAATGCCTGCTATATGATGCAAGATTAATTAGAATCACTAAAAATTAAAGTCAGCAAAAGTGGCATATAAAAACATTTGTGGAAATAATAGTGCAAATTGTGTCAAATGTGAAGCAAGTATTCAACATACAGAAATGTGATGTATATAAAACCCTAAATAAGAATGATGAGAAACGAGCCTCTCCACAGTGCATTAAAGAGAGAATCATGGAAGTTCAACACAAGGACCAAAGCTGTTAGAGGAAAGCAATGAATCACTTATAAAAGTAAACTCATGTGAATTATAGCAGACTTTATAATACAAAAGTTGAAGGTCAAAGAATTTGGAGTGATGCATTTCCAGCCTCCAAAGGAAAGAACTTCCAACCGACATTAATGTATCCCACAAAACCTTTTTTCAAAATTGATCGTGAAAGGGGGCTGGGGATTTAGCTCAGTGGCAAAGCGCCTGCCTGGCAAGTGCAAGGTCGTGAGTTCGGTTCCCGGTACAGGAGAAAAACCAAAAAA
>NW_004955490.1:6745749-6781049 GCF_000276665.1 Chinchilla lanigera
AAAAAAAAAAAAAAAAAAAAAAAAAAAAAAAAAAAAAATTGACCGTGAAATAGGGTATTTCCATAAGAAAGAGCACCTTAAGAAATTCATGGCCACCAAAGCAGCATTCTAAAAAATTTTCAAGGACACCAGGAATTCACCATGAAGCCAACAGTTCCATCAAAACTAAACAATTAATGCACTAGGCAGTTTGAACAGTTTACCAGAAAGGGCAGGCGGCAAGAATCAGCAACAGGAAGATAATGCAATGAAAAAAATAAGTCAATGTCATTCAGTATTAACTCTCATGTGAATGGTCTCAATTCTCCAATCAAAATACATACAATCAAAAAAAAATAAAAAAAGAAAAACCGCTTTTGGTATATTATATAAAAGAAACACATTTAACCCAAAGACTTCATAAACCAAAAATCAGAAGATGGATAGCAGTACACCATGCAATACCAACAAGGAAGAATAGCTATTATACTTTCAGAAAAAGTAGACTTCCAGCCAATACTGATCAGAAGAGTCAAAGAAGGTCACTACATATTTGTTAAGGAAACAGTTCAAGAGGAAGAGATAATAATTATAAATATATATGCACCAAACACCAATGCCAACAACTTTGTACAAAAAACACTACAGACCATAAAAGATCAGAAATACATAGACACTGTTATAGTAGCAGACCTCAGTAACCTACTCTCACAAGTACACTGGATAAAAATCAACAAAGAAATAATGAATTTGAACCAAATATTCACATAAATGGACTTAATATTTATATACAGTGTTCCACTGAACAATGTCTGACTAGAAATGCATTTCAGAAAACAAATGGAATATTCTTCAAAATATAGCACATACTAACCATAAAGCATGATTAAGTAAATGCAAAATGATTAAAATTATCTTGTGTACTATCAGATGACAGCACAATGAAATTAGAAGTACATGGGAAAAGAAACCACAAAAATTATGTATTTATGTGGAAATTAACAATACACCTTTTGAAAAATCAGTGAATAATAGAAGAAATCAAAGAAAAGATTAGTCTGTTCCTAGAATCAAATGACAATACCAGTACATCATAGGAGAAATTATGGTACAAAATGAAAGAAGTCCTAATATGGAAGTTTATAGCTATAAATGCCTATATCAAAAACAGAATAAACACAAACATGCAACCTAATAATTTACCTGAAATTTTTAGGTAAGCAAAAGCAATTAAAATTAAATATTAGTACCATGAAGGAAATTATGAGTACAAAGTAGGTATTAATAAAATTGAGATTTAAAAACAATGTAAGAATCGCAAATAGCTGCAGATATAGCACAGTGGCACAGCATCTGCCTGGCAAGTGCAAGGTCCTCAGTTCAATTCCCAGAACCAATACAAAAGAATCACCAAACAAAAGAGCTGGTTTTTGAAAAAGAAATAGACAATACCTTAGATAATCCTACAAATGTAGGAAAAGAAGGCCCAAATCTATGCAATTAGAAATGAAAAAAAGTGAAATCACAAAGTATACACATGAAATTGTTGGGATTATCAGTAATTATTTGGAGAACATTTATTCTATTGGACAACCCAGGAAAAAAATAAATAGGTCTGTAAATACATAGGAATTACAAAATCTTAGCCAAGAAAATTTAAATCCTCAATAATCCATTAACAGGCAATGAAATTGAAGCAATAATAAAATCTCTACCAAATAAGAAAATCCCAGAATATACAAGAACGTCAAAGAAGACTGAACACCAACACTCCTCAAAGTGTTTAATGAAATTGAAAGGGAAGGAATACTTCCAAAGTCATTCTGGGAAGTTAACATTACTTTGATTTCTAAACCAGACAAGAACCTAACAATAAAAGTGAACTACAGGCCAATATCTCGAATGAACATAGATGCTAAATTATGCAACAAGATAGTGCCAAACAAAACATACAAATCATCACAAAGAGCATACATCATAGTCAAGTAGGCGCATATCAGGGATTCAAAAATGAGTCAGCTATCAATAAGTCTACTACATCAAATAAAAGGAAGCAAGGACAAAAATTATATGATCATCTCAATAAATACAGAAAAATTCGTTTGAAAAACCCAGCATCCATGCAATATAATCCTTGAGATGAATGTAGCTCTAGAAAGACCATTCCTCAATCGCATAAAAGGCATTTATGGAAAAGCTAATGTCAATCTCTTATTAACTAAGGGAAAAATGAATACATTTCATCTAAAATCATGCACAAAACAAGTAATCCCAATACTAGAGAGGCAGAGGCAGGATTACTGCAAGTTTGAGGCAAGAAGTTGCTACATAGTGAATTAAACTCAGTCTGAACTACATAGAAAAACACTTTCTCAAATAAAGAAAGAAAAAAAAATGAGGATGTCCACTATCACAACTCCTGTTCAATATAAGAACTAGAAGCATTAATCAGAACAACCAGACAAGTGAAGGAAATCAAAGGAATCTGTATATGAAAGAGGGAAATCAAGTCATCATTATGTGCAGATGGCATGGTCTTCTACATAGAAGACTGAAATAGATCTACCAAAAGACTATAAACATTAATAATAAAAAAATTCATCAATGTACCAGGAGAAAAAGTCCCACCACAAAATATCAACAGGATTTCTGTACACAAAGATAAACTTATCAACAAAGAAATCAAGAAAAAAAATACCATTCACAGTAGAATCACAAAAACAAAGTACTTAGGAATTAACTTACCTGAGAAAGTGAAAGACATCTACAAGTAAATCTACACTATTCTGAGAATGGAGATAAAAGAGGACATCAGAAAATAAAAGGACATCTCCTATTCCTGGACAGACAAAGCTGATACTGTCAAAAATACCATATTTCAAAACTCACATAGAGATTGAAATCAATATAATCAAAATAAAAATTGCATTTCTCACAGAAATAGAGAAAACAATTCTAAAATTTAAATGAGCCAGAACAGACTCAAGAGAGCAAAAGCAATACTAGGCAAAAGGAGCAAAGCTGGAAGCATCACAATCCTGAACTTTAAATTATATTGCAAAGCTACAGTGATACAAGCAACATGATATTGGCATAAAAAAAGAGGAGTGGGTCAAAGGAACAGAATTGAGGATGCAGAGACAAGTGTAGACCTATTTATCTTTTTGGTCCTTGACAAAAGGACAAAAAATGTGCAATAGCTGAATTGAAACCTCATTTACTAATGTTGCTGAGAAAACAGTATATCCACATGTAGAAGATTGAATCTAGACCATATCCCATTGTATGCTAAAATGTACCCAAATGGATGGAAGATCTAAATTTTAAAACAGAAGCAGTTAATCTTCTGATAGATAAACTAGATAAAACTCATGAAGACATAGATCTTTCTGAACAGAAACCCAGTTAAAAAAGATAAAATGATCAATCAACAAATGGAATAACATCTGATTTAAATGATTCTACACAGCAAAGGAAACAATCAACAGAATTAAGAGACAACATATATAATGGAAAAATTTTGTCAGCTATTCCATAGACAAAGGACTAATATCAAAGTATATAAAGAAATAAAATATATTAGACCCTTCAAAATGAAAGACCCTTTCAAAAAATTGGCAACTGAAATAAACAGACTACTCTCATAAATACAATACAAAGGGTCAAGAAATATATGAAAAGAAATTTTTGTATCTCTGGTCATTAAAGAAATGGATGTTAGAACCTCACTGAGGTTCCATCTTATTCCAGAAATAATTGCTATCATGAAGAAATCAATAACAAATGCCAGTGAGGCTTTCAAGATAAGAACCACTTCTACTGTATGTAAACTAGTTGCACTATATGTAAACTAGTTGCACTTTTGTTACATTGTATGTAAATTAGTTCAACTGTTATGAAAATCAGTATGGAGATTCCTCAAAAAACTAAAAATTCAATTTGACCAAGCTATTCCACTTCTAGGTATATTCCCCCGAAAGTTGCCATCATATTACATTCATAAATGCATAACCACAATTATCTCAGCACAATTCATAATACCTAATTGTGAACAGGGCCTATTTTCCAAGAAGAGATTAATGGATGAAAAAATATGGTATTTATACACAACGGAGTACTACTCTGTCATAAAGAAAATTAAATTTGAGTCATTTGTAGGAAAATGGATGCACCTTGAAAGAATAAATTTACATGAAATAAATAAGACACACATATCTTCTCTTAGAAGAGAAGCCAAAAATGAAAATAAGTAAGAAAATAAAGGATAGATAGTAAAAGGAAATAGGGAGACAGTTCATTTGCAAAAGGAAATCGGACTAAGGTATTGAAGGAGGTTGGAGAGAGGCAAGAATAAAGGAATAAAGAGCAAATTATGTGTCATGCATGTTTTGCAACTGCTCATGATGAGTTGTATACTGAAAATATGTGCTACTAAAAATAAAAATTGAAAAGCAAAAAATAAAAGAAGATAACTTGCCTGGAAAAAATTGAGAGTTCTGCATAAATGAAAAGGTCCTATAAGATACTTTCCAGAATAAAATTTAAATATTGTAGAAAGTGACACAATCATAGAATCCCAAATTAAAAGAATATCCTAATAATTTCTATTTTAAAAAGTTTACCTTTGCATATGTGAGAATCATACCAGCACAGAAGTTTATTTTTCAATGTTTGAAAATAACAAAACAATTCCTACAACTTTCTAAGGGGTGATTACATTCAGTCGAGAATTTTTAACTAAGAAAAAATATCATCTACATCAAGTAATAGAACAAAGACATGTCCAGACATGAAAGAGGGAGATATTTAAGCCCTGGGTATCTTTTCTTAGAAGATATTTGAGGATTGCTACGGCAAAATGAAACAGTAAACAAAGAAAAATGAAGATGTATGATCTAACAAAAGTAGAAAAAAATCAATGATAAGAAACAATTGTCGGTATGTTTATCTTTTTTTCTCTTTAGATAAAGGAACAGTCACTGTTATATTAACCCAAGCAGAAAGACAAGAGAAGGTTGTGGGATGGTGGTCACTGTAATTGACATACACAAAACAGGAAAAGTAGAAGGCATGGGCTCTAATTCAGCTAATAACACAATGCATTTTTACATACAGAATTTAAAACAGTAGTGAAGAGGAGTAAATGTTCACTGTTTTTTATTGTCACTAAGTACCCCCAATTCTTTTAAAATGTCAGCAATAAAAAAGCTGTCCCTGAAAGAAAATTTTTTTGATCTAAATTCTAAAATAAGTGTTACTTCTAGTGATGAGTCATTGTGATTGTTTCCACTGTTCTGTCCTTGGGATGTCAGTGGTTTCCAGTAAGAAAAAGGGAATAAAAGTAGTGTAAATACTGTGGTTGAGTGTTTGAAATAGACTGAGTATGACAAAGGCAATTGGAATACAATATAGCATAGTCTATTTGAACTTCATACTTGAAATATTCTGCATTGTTTAGATAGGACTATAACACTGATTTTATAGTTACTTATAATTCCAACAAATATTTGGCTATACAATGAACACTATAGCTATAATCATCTAAAATTGCTTACTGAGCAATTGCTTACTTTCTTTCTTAATCACTGTAAGAACAAATCATATGACAAACATAGTTACATAATAGAATATGAATATTATCAATCAGCATTGTCAAAAATATAGGTATAGCTGACAGACGTTAATAGATAAAGGATGATAACTTGTAGTAAAAGTAAAAGTTATGAAGGTGATGTCTTTTCATTTGGCACATGTTTGTAGTACATAATGATTACATTCGTCATAGGTAGTTACTACATATTCATGAAACTTCTTAATTTTTAACACCCTTCCAATCTCTCCCCTTTCGTGAATCTCTTACATATCTTCATATACGTGATTACATTCCTCATAGAGACTTGCTACATGTACATACCACTTCCAAATCTCTGCTTCCCTGGAATCTCATTTCATTCCACTCCCTCCTCGCTCGCTCCATCTGTCAGTTCACATAACCCAAAGATGCATGTTGCTTTTTCTTATTAATCATCTTTTATTCTGCATTGTGTTTACATATTGATATTTTTATGTAAGAGAAACTATGTAGCATCCTTCTGTGTCTGATCTATGTCTTTTAACATTATGGTCTGCAAATGTGTCTATTTTCCTACAAATGGTTCAAATTAATCTTTCTTTATGTCAGAGTAGAACTCCATTGCATATAAAAAACACATTTTCTTTATCCCTTCATCTGTTGATGGACATATAGGCTGCTCCTAAAATTTATTGTTTATGAATTGTGCTGCTATAAACATGGTATGCTTGGGTCACTGTAATTTGATATCTTTAAATCTTTTGGGAAGATATCTAGAATGGGAATAGCTAGGTCGAATAGAATTCATATTTTTACTTTTTGAGGAATCTCCATACTGGTTTCCATGTTTGTACTAGTCTATACTTGCACCAATAAAGAAGAAGTGTCCCGTTTTGTCTTTTGCCACTCCAAAATTACTTATTTCATTTATTAATGATATTAATTCTTTCTTGAATAATATGGAATCTCAGTGTTATAATATGCATTGATTGCATATGCAGCAATGATGAACATTTTTCAATGTATTTCTTGGTCGTGTGTACTTCGTGTGATAAGTATTTATTCATTTGAGATGTCAATTTTTTGGATTGGGTCTTGCAATTGCTATTGTAGGTCTCCTCTAGTACACTATGAATTTTAGAATTTGTTTCTCTTGTTCTATGAGAAGTACTATTGGTATTTTAATTTGAATTGCATTTAATCTGAATGGTAGTTTTGGATGTATAGTGACTTTGACTATACTGGTTCAGCCTATACAGGAACAGTGATGGTCTCATCATTTTCAGATATTCTATTTATTTTCTTTTTCAGAGTACTACAATTTTCATTGTACAGTCTTTCACTTCATTAAGATAATTCCTAAATTCTTCATTTTTTGATGCTGTTGTGAAAGGTATTATTTCCCTAATTTCTCTCTTGGTGTGATTGTTATTGGTGTGCAGGTATGTTATTGATTTTTGTAGGTTGATTTTTTACTCAACTGCTACTCAACTGAATTTAGTTATTAATTCTAGGGGTCTTTAAGTGGAGTTTTTGGGATCTTCTAGTAGAGGTGTATGTCATCAGAAAACACTAATAATTTGACTTCTTCCATTCCTATCCATATATCCTTTTTTTCTTTTTCTTGACTGATTCCAATGCCTAGTGTTTCTAGACATACATCAAACAGGAGCAGTGATAGATAACGTCTGTGTCTTCTTCCTCATTGTAGAAGGAAAGCATTCACAATTTGTCCATTTAATATGATGTTGGTCATTAGTTTGTCATTAGTTTGTGGATGTATCATATTTAGATAAACACATGTATACCCCAAATTCTCCAGTGTTTTATTATCAGTGTATGTTGGATTTTGTCAAATATTTTTTCTACATCTATTGAGATGATGAGGATATTTTTGGTCTTGCTTCTTTTTAAGTGGTGTATTACATTTAGTTATTTGTATATGATGAACCATTTCTGAATCTCTGGAATGAATCTTACTTGTCCATAATGTATGATAGTTTGATATTTCTAGCATTTCATTTGCTTGCATCTATGTTCATTAAAGAGATTGGCCTTTGCTTCCCTTTTTGTTGGGTCTTTTTGGTTTTAATATCAGGATAATGCTTGCTTCCAGGAGTGACTTTAGGAATATTTCATCCCTCTCAAATTTTTTGAAGAGCTTGAAAGTTATTGACATTAGGTTTTATCTAATATTCTTGTAAAATTAGGCAATGAATAGATCATGTTCTTGATTTTTCCTCATTGGTAGTTCATTCTATTATTTAATCAGATTCATTGACTGATAATAGATTATTCAGAATTCAGAATGAATATGTTTTGACTCATCTTTTGTAGTTCATATATATCTAGGAATCTAATCATGTGCTCTGAATCTTCCAATTCATTATAGATGTTCTCAATGTAGGTACCAATGATTTTCATAATTTCAGAAGAGTCCACTGGGATTTTGCCTTTTTCATTAATATTGTAAGGATTTGAGTCTCTTCTTTATCTTTTTTGTGTGATATTGCCTAGGAGTTTATTAACTTTATTTATTCTTTTAAAGAACTAACTCTTTGAGTCATGCATTCTTTGGACATTTTTAGTCTCAATTCCATTCATTTCTGCTCTGGTCTTTATAATTTCCTTCCTGATATTAGCTTTGCATCTGAATCATTTTTTTTATTTCCAGGACATTGATGTTCATCATTAGGTTATTGTTTGTGCTCACACTGTTTTTCTGGTTTGAGCATTCACCACTAAAATTTCCCTTAGGGTTGCTTTGATTGTGTCTCATAAGTGCTAGTATGTTGTACTATAATTATTGTCTAATTTCTTTCTTAATTTCATCTGTGACCCATTGATTATATAAAATGTTATTGTTTAATATTCATATGTTTGCAGTTTCTGTTGTTTCTTTTATGACTGACTTCTAGTTTAATTGCAATAGTATCTGATATGTAAATGAAAAATTTTTGACTCTTTAGCATTTATTTAAGCATGTTTTATGAGCTAGTATGTTGTCCGTTTTTGAGTAAATTACATGTGCTGCTTTAAAGAATGTGTATTTTATTATTTTTGGGTAAAAGGATCTGTAGATATCTATGTATTCAAATGTTTAGTTCAACTCTGAACTTTCTTTATTGATTTTTATCTGCTTGATTTCTCTACAGTAGTACCTCATTGGATTATTGGGTCCCCCAACCAGAATTGTATTGCTTTTTATATAATATCTTTTGGCCACTGATACTTGTTTTATGAAGTTGGGTGCACTGTGGTTTGGTGCATATATATTTATAATTGTTAAGTCTCCTTGTTGAATTTTTCCTTTAACCGATATGTAATAAATTTCTTTGACACTTCTGATCCACTTTGTTTGAATTTAGGATAGCTACTCCTGCTTTTTATGAGTATTTGGCCCCTTATCAAGGATGAGATGACTGTGTTTGAGTCGTTTCTGCAATTTCTAATCTGTTCCATTGATCTTCATGTCTATTTTATCCCCCAATAACATGCTGTTTTCTCAGAGCAACTTTGAAATTTGATTTATAGTTATGAATTGTGATGCTTCCTGACATGCCTTTTTTGCCCAGAGCTGTTTTTGTTATGTTTGTTCTTATCTGGTTCGTATAAACTTTAGGATTCTTTCTTTCATTATGTGAGGTATGTTATCAGTATCTTGATAGGGATTGCATTAAATCTGTATAACAGTTTTGGAAGAAGGCATATTTTCACTATATTCATTCTGCTATCCAAGAACAGGGAATATATTTCCATTGTCTGATATTCTTTTTAATTTTTTTGTTGAAAATACTGTACTTTTCAGTGAACAGACTTTTTACTTCCTTTGTTTCATTGATTCTGATGTCTTTCATTTTTTTCAATGCTATTATGATAGGTATGCTTTCCTTAATTTCTCTTTCATGCAGTTTGTTATTTACGTATAGGAATGCTACTGGTTTTTGAGTGTTGACTTTGCATCTAGCCATGTGACTGAATTTGGTTATTAAATTTAGAAATCCTTTTGTGGAGTTTTTGAGAACTTCTGTGTAGAATATGATGTCATTTGCAAATAATGATAATCTACCTTCTTCCTTTCCAATCTTTCTTATATTTATTTCTTTCACTTGTATATTTGTGCCGCATTAATTTTCAGGAACTATATTGAATAAGAGTGGTGTAGGTGGATATCCTTGTTTTATTCCTGATTTTAGAGTGAAGGCTTTCATTTATTGACCTTTAGTGTGGTGTTGGCAATTGGTTTCTCATAGATGGCTTCTTTCAAATTGAGATAAAGATGATATATTCCAATTTTCTACAGAGCTTTTACCAGCAATGGGTGTTGGACTATGTCAAATGCTTTTTCTGCATCTAGTAAGATGATCATGCTATTGCTGATTTTTTCTCTGTTGATATGCTTTATTACCTTTATTGATTTGTGTATGTTGAACCATCCCTGCATCTCTTGGGTGAACTCCACACGGTCATAGTGTATAACCTTGATGATTTGTTGCATTCAAATTTGCCAGAACATTATTGAGGATTTTTGAGTCAATGACCATTAGGAAGATTCGCCTGTAGTTCTCCTTCTGGGCTGGATCATTCACTGGATTCTATATCAGAGTAATACTTGCTTCCTGTAATTACTTTGGGAGTACTGCTTCTCTTTCAATCACCTTAAATAACTAAGTAAGAGTAAGGACATTTGATATTCTCTAAATTTCTTGTAAAAATCAGCAGTGAACCCATCAGGACCTGGGCTTTTCTTTGCGGGTAAGATTTTAAGTACAACTTCAACTTCTTGACTGATATTAGGTTACTCAGACCCTCTATATATTCTTCATTAAACTTTAGTAATTAATATATATCTAGGAATCTGGCCATTATTTCTGTGTTTCAACTTTATTAGAATAAAGATTCTCAAAATAGGTAATGATGATCTGAATTTCTGCAGAATGTATTGTAATTTCACCCTTTTAATTCCGAATTCCATCAATTTGTGTCTTTACTTTTTAAATAAGATTGGCTAAGGGTTGTCAGTTTTATTTAATCTTTCAAAGAACCAACTCTTTGATTCATTGATTATTTATATTGTTTTCTTAATCTAAACTGCATTAATTTATGCTCTGTTCTTTGTAATTTCCTCCCTCATATGACTTTCAGCTTGATTTGTTCCTCTTTTACCAGATGTTTAAAGCTTAACATTAGGTTTTTTATTTGAGTTTATTCTGTTTTCTGGATGTGAGAATTCACCACTATAAATGTCTCTCTTAGGACTCCTTTCATTGAGCCCCATGATTTCTGATGTTTTTCACTGATATTTATTGGCATGTCCTTGTCATACCGTTTTCCTGCTGTTAGATCTCTGTCTTTACCTTTTTAGTTGCTTGCCTTGCCTTCTGGGTTCTTTCTATTTCTATTCTTGGGATTGTTGTCTTTTTCATCTCTTTCTAAAGTATCCTTCAGAACATTTTGTAGAATTGTTTTGGTCTTCATGAATTTCATTTCTTGTTCTTTGTCACTGAAGTGTTTTATTTCTCCTTTGATTTTGAAATATAGTTTGCAGGGTACGTCAACCTGGGTAAGAGATTTTTTTCTTTCAGGGATTGAAATATTTCAAGATCTCCTTGCCTTAAGTATTTGTGTTGAGAAATCTACTGTGATTGTCATGGGTTTTCCTTTACAAGAGTTGTTATTTCTTTTCTATAACAGCTTATAATATTTTGCTCTTGTGCTACATTTGTGCACTCTTGATTATTATATGCCTTTATATAGATTTGTTTTAATCATGGCTAATTGGAATTCAATATATATTTCACTTATTTTTATGTTAATTTCTTTTCAATGTTTTGGAAGTTTTCTACCATTACTTCTGTGAATATATTTTAATATCATTTGCATTGTCTCCTGCTTTCTCATTGACTTTTACCAAACTTATATTGATCTTTGCATCATCTTGCAGCTTTTGGATTGAATTTTCATGGTTCTTTCTATTTTAAAGAAATTTTCATTGTTTCTAACCTAAATCTTGTCTTCTAGATTTAACATTCTGTTCTAACTTTCATTCAATTGGTTGCATATACTTTAATTGGAATTTTTAATCTTCTGAATATATTTGAAAGTGTTTCATGGATTCCATTTCTTTCCTAAATTGGGCATCATGTTGTCTATCATTTTCCTAAATGCCTCAATTTTTAAAAATCTGTATCTACTCTAAATTCACTGGGCAGGACCTTCCTTTTGATTGTCATGTCTTTATTTTACCTGAGAGATTATTCTAATATGATTTTCTCCATGGCCTAATTCAAATTTTTCTTTTTTACTTTTGCTGCTAACATTTCAACAAGTTCAGATAGATGGTTTCTGTGTTCCTCTCACGCATTGTCCCCTGGTCTTGTCTTGGATCGTCTTGAGGTATGGGGTAGTATTTTGCTTCTGAATCTTTTCATTTTATGTTTTTAAATTTTAATTTGTTTTCTGTGGTGATGATTGTAAATTGCCTATGATAGATGCTTTATCACTTGTATTGATGCTTCCCTAGGAAAGGTCTATTTCTCACAGATTTCTTTTATGTGTAGCCTTCTCTTGGTCTTTGTATCTGTTCCATGGTCCTACTTCCCAATTTATTAAGCATCAGCAGTTGCTATCTATTTGGCTCAGCACTCAGCACTCAGTTCATTTGGTACTGGACTATGGAGATGATTATGCCCACAGACAATCACAATGTTATCACATATGGAAGAACCACCGATTACACCAGGTGTGACACCCCCCCCCCCGGTGATAGCAGTATAATTAGCAATAACAGTAACATGAAGAACAGCCTAGAAACTGAAAAACTGTGATAAGTATTATTTTGGTACCTTTAATCATAGCAGCAAGATCTATAGTTATATAACAAAATCCAACATAAATCAGGAACTTGTGTACAATGAGTTTCCCCTTAGTTGACTGATTTTACCTAGGATGGGGATTTAATTGCAATGGGGAAAAAGTGGAAAGATAAATGAAGACAAACATAGTAGAAACAAAGTTGCAGGGCCAAGGTTGATTACCCAAACTTTGGGAAACTAGAGAAGAGCACAGGAAAGAAAGTATGAAAAAGAAAGCGAAAGAATATTAAAGCAAACCAGGAAGAATAGAGACAGTGTTCACACACTTAAAAATATCAAAAAAATCAAGAAAGAAATTGTAGGGAAGAGAGAGCAAAGGCTAGCAAAACAAACAATAAAAAGAGTTCAAGTCCAGCCTGCACTACATGGTGATTACCTACCATGGAAAACCAACCCCTCCCAAAAGAAAAAGGAAAATCAAACAAAGAGAAACAAAAAAGATAATAATTATGTTCTTCTTGTGTGCACAATTGTGTGTGCAAATCAGAGCCAAGATCTATGTTGGGTAAGCCTACTAATCCTGCAGTTGGGCACTGGATGCTCGGCTGATCTTTGTTTCCAGATATGGGAGCATTCATAAAAGTATTTACCCCCGAAAAAACAGACTGAAAGTCCAAGGATGAAAAATAATACTCCACCAGAGGAGCCTAAAAAAAAAGCAGAAGTAGACTCTATTTGCAGATAATGTGAACCTGAAGCCAAGGTTGATCAAAAGAGATGAAAATGTCACTACATACTTGTAAAGAGAAAATTCCAGGAAGATGAGGTAAAAATCATAAGCGTGTATGTACCACATATCAGTGCACCAAACTAAATAAAACAAATATTTACACAAATATTTATAAAAAAATCAAAGAAGCATTGACACAATTGTAATGAGGGACATTAATACCACACTTGCACAAATAGATAGAAGTAGACAAAAAAATCAGCAAGGAGATATCAGAATTAAACTAAACCTGTTAATCAATGGACTTAGTAGATGCTTACAGAGTGTCCCACCCTCATGACATCAGAATACACATTTTTCTCTGCTGCACATGGGATGTTCTCCAACATAGAACACATACTAAGTAAATGCATGCTTAAGTAAATGCAGAGGAACTGAAATCATCCCACGTGTATTATATGACCATAGTGCAATGAAACTGGTAATCAACAGCAAAAGAAATCACAAAAACTACAGAAACACACGGAAATTATACAGCAGCCTGTGGAAAAATGAATGAGTCAAAGAGAAGATTAATGAGGAAATGAAAGAGGATCTACAATTAAATGATAATGCTGATACAATATACTAAGACCTATTGGATGCCATAAAAGCCATCCTATGAGGGAAATTTATAGTGATGAATTCTTACATCAGGAAAACAGAATGAGTTCAAATAAACAATATTTTACCTCATACCTGCAGAAAAAGAACAAATTAAACACAAAGCTTGTATGAGAGCAGAAATTATAAAGATAACAGCAGAAATTCATCCAATTGAGAGTATAATAGCAATACAAAGGAGCAATGAATCAAAGAATTGGTCCTTTAAAAGACTGAATAAAATTCATAAATCCTTAGCCAACCTCATCAAAAACAGGAAAGGAAAGGTTCTAACTCATGCAATTAGATATGAAAAGGGGGAAATCACAATGGATCTTAAAGAAATCTTGAAGAACATGAACATCTATGTCAAGGAACTATACTTCATTAAGATGAAAAACACATAAGAAATGATCAGATTCTTTGACTCATATGAATTATGAGTCAGAGAAACTATGAGTCTGGACAACTAAAGTTAGTCTAGAAGGTATAAAAATTCTAAATACCCTGATATGACTCGATGAAACTGAAAATGTAATTAAAACTTATCAACAAAAAAAGCTCAGGTGCTGATGGATTCAAAGCTGAATTCTACAAAAAATTATAGAACTAATGCCACTAAAGTTGAAACTTTAATGAAATTGATAGAGAAGAAATAATTACAAAATCATTCCTGGAAACAAGTATTACCCTGATACCAAAATCAGAGAAGGAACTCAACCAAAAAAGAGAACCACATGACAGACTCCCTAATGAACATAAATGCAAAATTTCTCAATAAGGTACTGGTAAACAGAATCCAGCAAATTATCAAGAATATTATACCCTGTGATCAAATTCAATTCATTACAGGGATGAAAGGATGTTTCAACTCACCGAAATCAATAAGTGTAATACACTATATTAACAGAACCTAAACAAAAACTACATGATCACTTCAATAGCTGCAGAGAAAGCATTTCACAAAGTCCAACACTCATTCATGAAAAAAACCCTACAGAAAAATTGAATCTGGGCACTTTATCTCAATGTGATCAAAGTCATTGGTGACACACGAACAGATAACATCACACGGAATGCTCAAATACTGAAGACTGCTACGCTAAAATCAGGAACAGAACAAAGATGTTCACTATCTCCACTTCTATTTAACCTACTTCTGGAAACATTGGACACATCAATTAGAAGAGAGAAACAAATAAGAGAACAAGGATAGGAAAGGCAGAAATTAAATTATCAATATTTACAGATTAAGTGATACTCTACATAGAAGACTCCAAATACACCACCAAAAGACTTGTAGATTTATTTTTTTAATTTTAAAAATACAAGGAGGAAATCATTAACAGACAGACAATGTTTCACAAAACAACAAAAGAACAGTACAGAAAATACAGTTACAAACAAAGTGGTAGGAAATTAACAATGCTTGTCGTATTACATATTGATATCTTCAAAGTGGTTTCTCATGAAAACAAATAGACATGCAATATTGATCAATCAAGGACTCATTAACAGTTTCTTTCAGACAGTAGGTAAACTATGCTAACTATTCTGTATATACATACATACAAAATTTCTCCTTCTTTCCCTTTCTTTTCCCACATCCCAGTTGACCTCTACCCTTGAGGATTTTCCTATCATTTCACAATATCGATCATACTTCCAAGTTTAAATTAACTCTTTCAGGATTTACACAAGTGAGACACTGTGGTGCTTGCACATGCAGGTCTGATTTACTTCACTTATGAGTATGGTCTTTAGTTGTGACCATTTGCCTATAAAGCCTCGAGTTTATCTTTCTTTACAGCGGAGTAATATTCCATTATATAAAAGTACCACAATTTTCCTATCCAATCCTCTGTGGATGGACATTTGGGTTGCTTCCACAATTTAGCAATTACAAATTGTGCTGCTGTGAACGTAGGTGCACATATACCGCTGCGATGTGATGTTTTTAGATCTGCTGGAAAAATACATAGAAGAGGAATAGCTGGATTGAATGGGACCTATAGTCCTAGTTTTCTGAGGAATCTCCAAACTGATTTCCACAGTGGTTTCACCAGTCTGCATTCCCACCAGCGGTGGAGAAGGGTTCCTATTTCTCGACAACCTTGCCAGCATTTGTTATTGGTTGATTTCTTAATGCTAGCCATTCTTACTGGGGTAAGGTAGAATCTCAATGTTCTTTTAATTTGCATTTCTCGAATGACTAATGATGTTGAACATTTTCTCATGTATTTCCTTGCCATTTGTATTTCCTTATCTGAGAAGTGTGTATTCATCTCAGCTGCCCATTTTTGTATTGGGTCTTTGAATTTGGGAGGGCTGATATTTTTTAATTCTTTTACGTGCCAGATAGAAGCCCTTTGTCTGAGGGACAGTCAGGTAAAACTTTTTCCAAGTTTGTGGGTTTTCTTTTTACTTTGGTGGTGATTTCTTTAGATGTACAGAAACTTTCTGTAGGATGAGATCCCAGTTGTTGATTCTTTGAAGTGTTTCATGTGCAGTTTGATTTTTGTTCATGAACTCTTTGCCTACCCCTACATCTTCAAAGTTTCTACCTACTTTCTCTTCCAATAGATATAGTGTTTCTGGTTTAATATTGAGATCTGTCATCCATTTTGACTTCAGTTTGGTGCATGGTGATAGACCTGGGTCTACTTTCAGTATTTGGCAGGTGGGAAGCCAATTTTTCCTGCAACATTTATTAAAGAGGCTATCTTTCTTCCAGTGAGATTGTTTGGCCCCTTTATCAAAGATTAGGTGGTTGTGTGTATTTGTGGTTGTAGCTGTTTCTTCCAGTCTGTTGGATTCATCCTCAGGTCTGGTTTTCAGCCAGTACAAGGTTGATTTTGTGGCAGTAGTTTTGTAGTACAATTTCACGTCAGGGATTGTTGATTCCACCTGACTTGTCCTTGTTGCTCAGGATTGCTTTTGCTATTCTGGGTTTCTTCTGGTTTCAGAAGAATTTAAGGCATGTTTTCTCGAGATCTGTGAGGTATGCTAATGGTAGTTTAATGGGAATTGCATTGAATCTGTACAGGAGTTTTGGGAGTATGGCCATTTTCACAATGTTGGTTCTTCCTATCAATAAGCAAAGAATATTTTTCCATTTATTGAAATCTTCTTCGATCACTTTTTTCAGAGTACTGTAGTTTCCCTTGAATAGATCTTCTAGTTCTTTTGTTAGATTTATTCCTAAATATTTCAATTTCTTGGATGTTATTGTGAAAGGTATGGTATACTTAATTTCTCTCTCAGTCTGTTTCTCATTTGTATATAGGAATGCTATCAATTGTTGGGTGTTGACTTTGTATCCAGCTACACTGCTGAATTTGTTGATTAATTCAAGGAGTCTTCTTGTGGAGTTTCTGGGGACTTCCATGTAAAGTATCATGTCATCTGCAAATAGTGATAGTTTTACTTCTTCCTTTCCTATCCTTATTCCTTTTATTTCTCTCTCCTGTCTAATTGCTCTGGCTAGTGGTTCCAGAACTCCATTGAACAGGAGTGGTGACAGCCAACATCCTTGTCTTGTTCGTGATTTTGAAGTGAAAGCTTTCAGTTTTTGTCCATTTAGAATGATGTTGGCTGTTGGATTATCATAGATGGCTTTGATCAGGTTAACGTGAAGACCATCTATTCCTATTTTCTGTAGAGGTTTTATCATAAATGCATGTTGCATCTTGTCAAAGGTTTTTCTGCATCTGTTGAGATGATCATGTGGTTTTTGTCTTTGGCTCCATTGATATGGTGTATAACATTTATAGAGTTGCAAATACTGAACCAACCCTACATTCCTGAAATGAATCTGACTTAGTCGTGATGTATGATTTTCTTGATAATTTACTGCATTCTATTTGCTAGTATCTTGAGTATCTTTGCATCTATATTCATGGGGGAGATTGGTCTGTAGTTCTCTTTCTTGGTTGGGTCTTTCTCTGGTTTTGGTATCAGTATGATGCTTACCTGCAGAAATGAGTTGGGGAGAATTGCTTCCTTTTCAATATCATTGAAGAGTTTGAGGAGTATTGGTATTAAATCTCTGAATTTCTTGTAAAATCTGCTGTGAATCCAACAGGGCCTAGGCTTTTCTTTGTTGATAGATTTTTAATCACGTTTTCAGTCTCATTAATTGATGTTGGGTTGTTCAGGATCTTTATATCTTCTTGTCTCAATCTTGGTAATTTGTACATATCTATAAATCTGTCCATTACTTCTGAGTTTTCTATTCTGTAGGAGTAAAGACTTTCAAACTAGGTGTTAATGATCATCCGAATTTCTGTGGAATCTGTAGTAATTTCATACTTTCCATTCCCTATTGCATGAATCTGAGTTCTTTCCTTCTTTTTCTTGGTAAGGATGGCTGGGGGTTTATCAATTTTATTTATTCTTTCAAAGAAACAACTCTTTGATTCATTTATTTTTTGGATGGTTTTCTTTGTCTCAATTGCACTAATTTCTGCCCTAATCTTTATAATCTCTTCCCTTCTTTGGCCTTTGTGCCTGACTTGTTCTTTTTTTCTAAAAGTTTAGGGAGCAGCATTAGGCTACTTATTTTTTCTCTTTCTGTTTTCCTTATGTCTGAATTCACTGCTATAAATTTCCCTCTGAGGACTGCTTTCATTGCAACCCACAATTTCCAGTAAGTTGTATTTACACTTTCATTTGTTTGTAGGTATTTTTAAATTTCCTCTTTAATTTCTTCTGTGACCCATTGGTTGTTCAGGAGGGTGTTGTTTAATTTCCAAGTGTTTATGGAGTTTTTGGAGCTCCTTCTGTCATTAATTTCCAATTTCATTGCACTGTGGTCAGATAATGTGAACGGGATATTTTCAATTCTTTTGCAGTTCAGAATGTATGTTCTATGGGCTGAGATGTGATCTATTTTAGAGAAAGACCCATGTGCAGCTGAGAAAAATATGTATTCTGATGTTGTGGGGTGGAGCACTCTATACAGCTACTAAGTTTGTTCACAGCCTTGGTTCAGACCTGTTATTTCCTTGCTGATTTTTTGTCCAGTTGACCTATCTCCTTGTACCAATGGGTGTTGAGGTTCCCTGTTACAATAGTGTTATTAAATATGTGAGTTTTCATGCCTGTTAAAATTTGTCCTGTATAATTTGGATCTCTGGTATTTGGTGCATTCATGTTTATGATTGTTATCTTATCCTCTTGCAGTTTTCCCCTGACCAGTAGTGATGTTTATCTCTTTTGATTGTTGTCGGTTTGAAGTTTACATTGCCTACAAACAGAATAGCTACACCTGCTTTTTTCTGGGTTTTTGGTGCATAGAGGATTGTTTTCCATCCTTTGACATTTAGTCGATGGATTTTCTTTTGAGTGAAATCTATTTCCTGTATACAGCATATCGTTGGATTTTGTATTTTAATCCACTCTGCCAGTCTGTTTCTTTTTACTGGAGAACTGAGGCCATTTACATTTATAGTTTTAACCAACATGTGTTGATTTTTCTTTGTCATGTTATTTACTTGCGTTGCTGTCCTACTTTTCCTACCTGTTCACTTGCTTGCTCTTCATGATGTTTCATTTCTACTGCTGTTTTTGAAATTGCAGTCAAATTTTTCTCTGTCTAGAATATCTTTCAGTACTCTTTGTAATGCTGGCTTGGCACTTATGAAATTCTTCAATTGTTCTTTATCATGAAAGTATTTTATTTCTCCACTGAATTTGAGAGATCATTTGGCAGGCACATCAGTCTTGATTGGAAGCTCTTTTGTCTCAGGACCTGTAATACTTTGCCCAAACTCTTCTCGATTGGCTGGTTTGTGCTGAGAAGTCTGTAGTGATTCTGACCTGCTTTCCTTTATAGGTAATCTGTTTCTTTTCTCTAGCAGCTTTTAAATTTCTGTTCATTTGCTAGAGGTCTGGAAATTTGTCTATTATATGTCTGGGTGTAGTTTTATTTTGGTTGTGGTTGTTTGGAGTTCTATATGCATCATTTACCTGTATATGAGGTTCTGATTCCATACTTGGGAAATTTTCTTGTATTATTTCTCCAAATATTTTTTTTATATCAGTTGTGTTGCCCCTTACTCTTTCATTGACTCCTATAAGTCATACATTATTCCTCTTTGCCTCATCTTGCAGCTGTTGAATTGACTTTTCTTGGATCTTTGTTGACTTTACAAGATCCTTTCTTTCCCGGTCACTAGCTGCCATGCTCTCTTCCAAGTCTGAGATACTATCTTCAGCATCATTCAAGCAGTTTTGGCAGCTTTCAATGGAAGCTTTGTTTTCCTGGAAGTCTCTTTGAATCTGGTTCATGTCTTCTAAGTCCTTTCTATATTTTACATTCAACACTTCTGTCCATTGCCTTTGTTCTTGTATTTTCTTATATGTTCCTTCTTGAGATATTTTGAGCAGTTCTTTCACTGTTGTCATTTCATTTTTTGCCTGAGATCAGATTTCTGATCTCATCTCTTCTATGGCCTTATGGAGTTGTTTCTTTACTTCCATTGCAATCATTTCAGCTATTTCAAGCAGGTGTTTACCACGTTCTCCTATGTTGATGTTTCCTGGACTTGTTCTGAATGGGGTGGAGTTCTGGGATTTTGTTTTAGTCCTTCCTTTTGTCATGTTTTCTACCAGATGTAGAAAGCTCAGTTTCCCTTTTCAGTGGCTGCACAGCAAAGGCCACTAGTGTCACTAGTTTTCCTGTTGGTCAGGTTTGCCCCTCAGTGGCTCCTGAGAAGCACTACTTAGTCTCGGGTTTTCTGGCAGTTGTTGATTTGTATCTAGTTTTCCTAGGTCTCAGACATGGGCATTGGTGTCAGCTGATGGCAGACCATCTGATCCAGTGTCCCCTTGCAGTTCAGGGCACATGCACTGCCCAGACTTGTGTTGAACTGGTGTGACAATACCAGACCAGTGGACCTATGTCCCCAGGCAGCTCAGGGTACACTCGAAATCCAGACACACAATGCAGGGTCGAGAGTTTGTGTACCACGTGATTCTGTGTCACCAGTCAGTTCAGAACACATACAGCAACCAGATGCAAGACAAATGGACAGCAATCATAGACTGACCATTCCTGCAATCCCTCAGGGGTCCGGGCACAAGTAAAGCACAGATTGAACAGCAGGTCAAGCAGCTCTTGAAGCACTCCCTCACTAAGCACAGGGCACTTGCAGAGAGGGCCCACACATGATCCCCAGGGAAAGCAGTACCTGGGGCTTTTGAGTGAGGACCTCCTGTCTGCCACGGGTGCAAAGAGGGCAGAGACTCAGACTGTAATGGCAGCAGGGTCCTTGCTCACCCAGTCTGCCCCCAGGAAGTGGAAGGACAATACCTGGCTCTCTCCGTGAGTTTCAGCTGGAAACCATGGCTGTGGGAGTAAAGCACAGACTGAAATCGCGGGTCCAGCAGCTCTTGGAGCACTTGCTCAATCAGCTCAAGGTGCCTGCAGGGAGGACCCACACACATACCCCAGTGAGAGCAGTCCCTGGGGTTTCTGAGTGAGGACCTCCTGTCTGCCGCAGGTGTCAAGACTTTTACATTTATTAGTTAAATTCAGCAGTATAGCTGGAGACAAAATGAACACTCAAACATCCGTAGCATTCCTGTGCACAAATGACAAGTTCATGAGGGAGACATTAGGGAATTTACACCCTTCACAATAGCATCCAAAACAATGAAAAAGCTTGAATCAATCTAAAAAAGGAAATAAAAGATCTCTACATTGAAAATTATAGTACTATGAAAAAGGAGATCCAAGAAGATATTAGAAAATGGGAAGATATCCCTTGCTCATGGATAGTAAGAACCAAACTAGTGAAAATGGCCATAGATCCAAAATTGTTATACAGATTTAATACAAATCCAATTAAAATTCTTTTAGCATACCTCATGGAACTAGAGAAAACATTCCTAAAATTCATTTTTAGCAAGAAGAGAGCTACAATAGCAAAAGTATCCTGGACAAGAAAGGCAAGGCAGGGGGCATCACAATCAGTTACTTAAAATTATAATACAAAGCTGCTGTGATAAAATCAGAGTGGTACTGGTAAAAAAAAATAGAAATGAGGCTCAGTGAAACAGATTAAAAGATGTAGAAGGAACTGCAAACATAATCAATTGCTTTATCTTTAGCAAAGATGCTAAATATGTGCCCTGAAAGAAAGATAGCCTGTTTAATAAATAGTGCTCAAAAACTGGCTTTCCACATGTCTAAGACTTAAACTAGACTCATGTCTACCACCATGCACTAAAGTCAAAATGGGTCAAAGATCTAAATATTAAAATAAAAACACTAAATATACTGGAAGAGAAAGTAGGTAGAAATCTTGAAGACATAGGAGTAGGATGAAAGTTCATGAATAAAACCCCAACTGCATATGAAAAACCTCAACGAATCAGCAACTGGGATGTCATCTTGTTAAAAAGTTTTCACATGTCCAAGGTAATCACCAGTAGAGTGAAAAGAGAAACAACAAAGTGCGTTAAATTTTTAGCCAGTTGTCCCTCAGACAAAGGACATGTATCTAAAACATACAAAGAGCTGAAAAAAATCAGGTCCCTCAAATTCAAAGACCCAATCCAAAAATAGGCATCTGAGATGCGTATATACTTCTAAGATGAACAAACATAAATGGCAAATACATATATGAAAAAATGTTCAACAACATTGGTCATTCAAGGATGTAAATTAAAACACTGAGATTCCGTCTAACTCCTGAAGGAATGGCTATCATCAAGAAATCAACAAATAACAAATGCTGGAGGGGCTTTGGGAAAAGGCAACTTTCCCCACTCTTTTTAAGCATGCACAGTTATGCTACTCTTGTGAAAGTCTTTATGGACATTCTTTTGAAAACTAGGATTAGTTGTCCCATTCAAGCCGCTATTCTCCTTCTGGGTATCTTTCTGAATGGATTGAAAACATCACACCACAGCATTATACATGGACGAATGTTTATATTAGTGCAATTTCTAATAGCTAAATCTGTGAAACAACCCAAACACTCATCATCTTAGGAATGGATAAAAAACATGTGCTCTTTTTATACAAGAGAATTCTATTCAGCCATAAGAAAGGATAAAATTGAGACTTTGTTATGTAAGTGGATGTACCTAGAGAACATACTCTTAAGTGAAATAAATCATACTCATATATGTAAACAACGTATTGTCTCCATGCTGTGAGAAACTGAAAGAGTAAATAATTTCCAAAATGTATGATAGATATTGTAAAATAGGAAGAAATTGTTCAAAATGAAATAGGAACTAGGACTGGGGAAAGGGGGAAGGAAGGAAGGAAGGGAAAAGACAAAAAAAAACCAAGATAGTTACACTGCTAGTTTCTCTTAGTTCATTTAAATGAAAGGTCTTTGCTAATATTGTTTGGAGAATGTTTTATACCCATATCTTGTACTCTGTAACTACATTAAAGATTATGATACTCAATGTGTGACTATTATTCTCCTATTATTTTTTTGTTAAATTTGTTTTACTTTTTTCTTTAAATTTAGTTTTTTTAATTTTCTTTTTTCTTTAGTCTTACTCTTTGTTGTTCTCCTCCTTATATATATTCCTCCTCACACTCTCATCCCATTATTTTACATGATGTTCTTTTAAGAATGTGGTTTTTTTATCTGTACTTTGAATAGGCTTACTTATCTTTTTTCTTTTTTTTGTTTTCTCTCAATATAGATTGTGGGGGTTGAGGGAACTCTCCCTTGTTCATTTATATATCCTCTATTTTCACATATATCTCCTTGTCTGACCTCTTTCCCCTGTGTTTTTCATTCTCGATTTTACTTTCTCCTTTTTCCACATTTTAAATTGACTCCCTTAAACTTTTTTCTGTAATATTTACATCAAGCATAGAACCTTTTACCATCGCCATTTCTCACTAACAGTTTTGTACATAGTCTTCCCTGATAGCCCTTTCTAACTGTATCACAGCATAGTCTTAACATCAACAACACTCTTTGCCCCTCTCCTGTTTCCTTCTCATACCAGAGAGCAGAGGACTGAGATAGAAAATATTTTTGTTCTTTCGTTTTAATTCCATTTTTCCTCTCTTTCTCCCTTTGGCATTTTGCAGACCCTTATCTCCTGGGTTTTAGATGGTTGATTGTATAAAACTACAATTGAATGGTGTTTCTTACCAGTAGGAGAGATACAACCAATGCAATTAATGCATATTAACTGTGGGTAAATGCTTTAGTTGTTATAATGCTTACCATATAGCTGTGGATTTCTTCTCTAGACTGAAGGGAGATCCAAAACAGGGTCATAGTATATATAATTTCTCAACTATCCCGATAGATTCCACTGCAGCAGGTTAACCTGTTACTGCTGTAGTAGAACTGATTCCATAGGAATAATTGTGACTCAAAGGGCAATTGAGTGCCAGTGAACTTGGTGATGAAACCCACTATTACACTAAGGGAGAGGGACAGCAAGAATTCTTAATCCAAGAATGCAGTCTCTATCAGATTCTTTAAGAATGCCTGTAATCATTAGAAAGAAGCCCTAAGTTTTAGTTAACCCCAGTTTTACAGGAAAGTGACCATATGACTAATTGTGGTGTGATCACTCAGACTCTCTGGCAAATATGCAATTTGGGAATCACATATACAATGGCTCATTAGAAAATCTAATCAGTATTCCCTTCAGACATTATATTAGATTTAGGTTTTGTATGTTTCTTAAGTTATTGTCATAGTTACTTTTTTCTTGTTGATGAGACAGAATTACCCAACACAAAAAGTTAAAGGAGGAAATATTTATTCCACTCACACTTTGCAAATGTTTCAACCCATAATTGGCTAGTTCCAAGAGAGGCTGACTTATGTCAGAGGGGCAAATGTTCAAAGTGGCAGAAGACAGAAGCAATGAAAAACAGAGCAGATAAACCTCTTTCTGTTCTTTCTATTGTATGTAGGATACCTTCCATAGTGTGGTTGGAGCACTCACACCCTTAATCCCAGCACAGGATCATGAACCAGACACAAAATCTATATTCAGTGACCCCTGTAAAGCCCACCCACATGACTGCATGGGGGTTTTGGGGGACATCCAGACAAAACCATAACAGTTATTTTGAAATGTGGAATTATTTCCTTTATGGTTTCATGTGTATATCATGTTTCATCTTTGTAGAATTTATTTTGTAAGCTTCACTCCCTTATCTGAACAATACACAGAGTAGTGGAATAGCTGCCATGACTAACATATTTAAATGCTGTAAGATAGAAACTGGAACTTTTATATATTTTTTTCTTTTTGGTTTTTTTCCGGTACCAGGAATCAAACTAATGACGTTGCGCTTGCCAGGCAGGCACTGTGCCGCTGAGCTAAATCCTCAGCCCCTAGAACTTTTATAGAGGGAAGCATTTCTTCTGGCACAATATGGAGACACAGATGAAATTCCCTAAATTAAACAAGAGAAATACAAATCACTAGAACTGGTCATACAAAGATGAAAATTATCATTAGGAAATGTCTTGGTTACTACCCACCAATAATGAAATAGACCTTTATAAAAATTGAAAAAAATTGTCTTTGGTCTCTTTTTTGAGAGTATGGTAATGTTCACTGTATAGATCTTTTACTTCTTTGGTTAGATCAATTCCTAAGTATTTCAGTTTTTTGAAAGCTATTGTGAAAGGTATGATTTCGCTTATTTCTCTCTCAGTATGTTGGTTGTTTGTGTACAGAAATGATATTGATTTTTGAGTGTTATCTTTGTATCCAGCTATGCTACTGAATTTGCTGATTAATTCTACGAGTCTTTTGGTGGAGGTTTTGGCGTCTTCTATGTAGAGTATCATGTCATCTGCGAATACAGATAATTTCACTTTTTCCTTTCCTATTTTATTTCTTTTGTTTCTCTCTCTTGTCTAATTGCTCTGGCTTGTATCTCCAGAACTACGTTGAATAGGAGTGGCGACTGTGGACATCCTTGTCTTGTTCCTGATTATAAAGTGAAGGTTTCAATATTTGTCCATTTAGTATGATGTTGGATCTTGGTTTGTCATAGATGGCTTTTATCAGATTAAGGTAAAGTCCATCTATGCTAATTTTCTGTAGGGTTTTATCATGAAAAAGTGTTGGACTTATTAAAATTTTTTTCTGCATCTAATGAGATGATCATGTGATTCTTGTCTTTAGCTCTGTTGATATGGTGTATTGTATTGATTGATTTGCATATACTGAACCATGCCCGCATTCCTGGGATGAATCCCACCTAGTCATGTTGTATTATCTTCTTCATGATTTGCTGCATTCTATTAGCTGGTATTTTATTGAGAATTTTTGCATCTATGTTCATTAGGGAGATTGTTCTATAGCTCTCTTTTTTGGTTACTTCTTTTTCTTGTTTTTTTATCAGGATAACACTTGCCTCCAGGAATGAGTTTGGGAAAAATTGCTTCCCTTTCTAGTTCTTTAAAGAGTTTGAGAAGAATTGGTATTAAATCTTCTTTAAATTTCTTGTAAAATTCAGTTGTGAGTCCATCAGGACCTGAGCTTTTTTTTTTTTTTTAGTAAGTTTTTTATTATATATTCAATTTCATTGGCTAATATTGGATTATTCAAGATTTTTATATCTTCCTCATTCAGCTTTGGTAATTCATATGTATCTAGGAATCTGTCCATTTCTTCCACATTTTCCATCTGATGAAAATAAAGATTTTCAAAGTAGGTATTGATGACCTGAATTTCTACAAGACCTATAATGATATCATCTCTTTCATTCCTTATTGCACAGATTTGAGTTTTATCTTTCCTTTTTTGATAAGGTTGGCTAGGGTTTTATCAAGTTTCTATATTTTTTTGAAGAACCAACTCCTTGATTCATTAATTCTTTGTATTGTTTTCTTAGTTTCAATTGCATTAATTTCCACTCTGATCTTTATAATTTCCTCCCTTCTTTGGGCTTTGGGATTAACTTGCTCTTCTTTTTCTAAAAGTTTAATATGTAACATAGCGTTGTTTATTTGCATTTGTTCAGTTTTCCTGATGTGGGAATCCAATGCTATAAATTTCCATCTGAGGACTGCTTTAATTGCATCTCATACGTTCCGGAAGTTTGTATCTGCATTTTCATTTGATTATAAATTGTGTTTAATTTCTACTTTAATTTCTTCTGTGACCCCTTGGTTCATCAGAAGGGTATTATTTAATTTCTGTGTGTTTATGGAATTTTTCTGATTTCTTCTATCATTTATTTCCAGTTTCATTGCACTATGGTCTGACAATATGCATGGGATAATTTCAATTGTTTTGGATTTACGTAAGTATGTTCTATGTGCTAGCATGTGGTCTCTTTTAGAGAATGTCCCATGTGCAGCTGAGAATGTGTATTATAATGTTGTTGGGTGGAATACTCTGTAAAGGTCTTCTAAGTCCATTTGTTAACATGTTTGTTTTAGTACTGTTAATTCTTTGCTAAGTTTTTGTGTAGCTGATCTATCTCTTTGTGACAATGGCATGTTACAATCCCCTGTTACAATTGTGTTATTACTTATTTGATTTTTCATGTCCATTAAAATTTGCCTTATATAATTGGGTGCTTGTACATTTGGTGCATATATGTTTATGATTGTTATTTCTTCCTCTTGCAGTTTTCCCTTAACAAGAATATAGTGACTTTCTTTATCCCTTTTGATCATTGTTGGTTTGAAGTTCACTTTGTCTGCAAACTGAATAGCTACTCCTGCTTCTTTCTGGTTTCCTGTCACATGGAGTATTGTTTTCCCTCCTTTGACTGTCAGTCTATGGATTTCCTTTGGAGTTAAATGCATTTCTTGTATGCAGCGTATTGTTGGATTTTCTTTCTTGATCCACTCTGCCAGTCTGTTTCTTTTGATTGCTGAATTGAGGCCTTTTACATTAATGGTTATTAATGACATGTATTGACTTATCCTTGTCATGTTTTTCCCCACTGTTGGTTCTGTACTTTCCCTCTCTGTTTAACTGCTTCCCTTGCTTGGTACTTATTTTCTATTGTTGGTCTTGAGATTGTGGTCATTTTTATCTCTTTGTAGAATATCTTTCATCACTCTTTGTAGGATTGGATTAGTGCTCATGAATTTCTTCAGTTCATCTTTATCATGGAAGCATCTTATTTCTCCATTAATTTTGAAACATAGTTTTGCAGGGTACATCAATCTCGGGTGGAAGTTGTTTTCTTTCAGGACCTGAAATGCTTCACTTCAAGCTCTTCTTCACTTGGTGGTCTGTGTTGAGGAGTCTACTGTGATTCTGATGGGCTTTCCTTCATAGGTTACCTGTTTCTTCTCTCTAACAGCTTTTAACATCCTGTTCTTTTGTTCAGTTTCTGGGATCTTGATTGCTATGTGCCTGGTGTAGATTTCTTTGGTTATGGCTATTTGGGGTTCTATAAGCCTCACTTATGTGTATATAAGGTTCTTGTCCCATGCTTGGGAAATTTTCTGCTATTACTACTGCAAACAATCTTTATGGCATTCATGCTGTCTCCTGCACTTTCGTAGACACCTCTCAACCTTATATTGTTTTTCTTTGCCTCATCTTGCCCCTGTTGAATTGTTATTTGCTGTTCCTTTGCTATTTTTAAGAGATCTTTCTTTTGCAATCACTAGCAGCAATGCTGTCTTCAATGTCTGAGAGTTTATCTTCCATTTCATTCAAGCAGTTCTTCCAGCTTTCAATGAAATTTTTAACTTTCTGAATGTCTCTTCGAATCTGTTTCATGCATTCTAATTATTTTTTTATACTGTTCATTCAATTTTTCAATCATTTTTCTGTGTTCCTCTATTTTTTATCTATGTCTTCTCTTAATATGCCCAGCAATTCTTTTGTTATGGATGCCATTTCTTTTTTTACCTTAGCAATTATTTCTGACCTGATTTCCTCCTTAGCCTGATGTAGCTGGTTCTTTACTTCAGTTACTATCATTTGAGAAATTTTAGATGTGTGATTTCCATGTTCTTCCATGATGTATTTTGGACTTGTTCTGGGTTGGCTGTTTCACTGAGATTGCATTTTGCTTCTTCTTTTTGTCATTTTCAAATCTCCCTATGTTTCTGGGGTTTCAGCTTTTTTCCTTAGATGGCAACGGGGGTGGAGCCTGAGGACCTGGGCACACAGACAGCTCAACCGGGCTTCTCAAGTCTAAGGCCCCTCCCACAGTGGTGGCTGGAGGATCCAGGACCCAAGGCAGCTCACTGAGTCTTCCTGTGTATAAGGTCCCTCAGGAAGGTGGTGGCAAGGGGTGGGCCCAGAGGATCCATTACCCCAGGCAGCGCACTGATGCCTCCTGAGACCATGGCCCCTCTGGAAGGCCCCTAATTTTGTGTTGGTTACTTTTCTCTCATTGCTGAGACAAAATACCCAATGCTGGAATTAAGGAAGGAAAGGTTTATTTAGCTCACAGTTTGTGGGGGTTTCATTCCATAATCAGCTGGTTCAAAGGTAGGGTGGCAGAGCAGAGGGGCAATTGTTCATGCTAGTGAAAGACAGCAAAGGAAACCATAGCAAAAATGGATAAGATGAATAACCCTATTTTCCTCCCTTATATTTTATGCAGGCTACCTGCCCTAGGGTGGATGTAGCACCCACACAATCTCTCTACGCTCCTCTTACACAGGCTCAGGCTATTGACAAAGTGAGGATCCTGGCCCCCTGCTGAGTCACTTAATTAAACTGCTAAACTTCTTGAGCTGACACAATGTATCAATCATTACAAGAAGAAATCATCCTACTAAAAAGCTTTATATAACTACAAAACCTCTTCCATTCTTTCAGCCCCAAGTGATAGTAACATTGCCTATGGAAAAGGGAGAAGGAAATAGGGATATATCTCTATGTATCTATCTATCTATTTATCTATATCTCTATATCTTTATATCTCTATATCTCTCTATATATCTACATATCTAGATATATTGCATATATTTAGGCAAATAAACACAGCTACAAATAAAAATGGGGAAACAAAGTAAAAAGTCTCTCTCAACCTCCCCAAATCCCACAAAGCAAAGCATGATGTCACAAAGAGTAAAGAAAGCAAATACCAATTACTAGAAGTCTTTGAAAAATTAATAGAAGGGATAAAGCGAATAGATAAGTTCAGAGGAAATAAATCAAAATTTTCAGCAATGACACTCAATATGCTCATGGTAAATTTCAGGGAAATAGGTAAAAAAAAACTGGACAAACTAATTAAGACAGTCCAAAACTTAATCAATATAGATGTTAAATTCTCTAAAAGATGTAAGAAACAAATACTTGAAGTAAAAAAGTCATAAAATTCATTCACTTCAGAAATAACCAATGCAAATACAGAACATCTGATATTTAGGACAAAATAATGAGTTGCACTAAAGAGTTCAAAGAAGCCCAGAAGAAAATAAAAGAACAAAAGAGAACTACTCAGCAGCTACAAGACGACACAACAGAAGAAAACTAATCTGAAGATAATCAGGGTTAGTTCAAACCTAGAAGACTGCATGCATGGAGTCACTAATATGTTTACAGAAATTAATCAGAAAGATTTCCCAAATATAAGTAAAGATATTAAAGTACAAGTAAGTGATATTTATAGAAAACCAAACAATCTTGATAAAATGAAATATTCACCCAGGCATATATGCATTAAGTTTGCAGATATCCAACAATAACCTGAATTTTGAAAGCAATCAGAGAAAAACAAAAAATTACATATAATGGTAAGACAATTAGAATAACAGCAGACCTCTCAGAAGAAGGCCAAAGGGGCTTGGAGTGAAGTATTTTAAGTCCAAAGAACAAATAACTTCCAACACAATAAAAGAGCCAGCAAAGCTATCCTTCAAATACATGAAGATAAAAAAGGTATTTCCATAAAAAGGACAAGCTCAGAAGATTTATGAATGCTAAACCAGCCATAAAGAAAATACTCAAAAACATTCTTGACAGAAACATTGAATTGGACAGACTTAAAAACAGAGGAAACTAGTGGAGTCAGTGGATAAAAAACAATTAAAAAAATCTGGAAAATTAAACAATATTCCAACTGACAGAGAAGGCAGTAAAAGAAAATATCCAGCACATCTCAGTAATATCCATCAATGTTAATGGTTTGACTCACTAATCAAATGGGATAGACTGGTAAACCAAGTCAAACAATAAAATTCAAAAATTTGTTGCACTCAAGAAAACCATTTAATCCAAAAAGATATTTATAGATTTAAAACTAAAGAATGAAAAACATTTCATGTACCAAGGAAGCAAACAGAAGAAAAGGTAGCAGTGCTAATTTTAGACGTTGTAACCTTCAAGGTAAAATGGATTGGAGCAGACAAAAACATCACTATTTATTAATTAAAGGAGCAATCCAACAAGAACAGTTAACATTGATAAACATATATGCACTAAATACTGGAGCACCTAACTTCATGATACAAATAGTGATAAAATTGAAAGATCAAATAAACATGAATAGAATCATACTAGGAGATTTCAACATCCCACTTTCACAGAGAGAGATCAACTAAAAAATCTAATAAAGAAATTTCAGAACTGAACCACACTCTTGAACATAAGGACTTAATAGATACCTACAGAGTATTCCACTCTCTAAACATAGTATATATTCTTTTCAGCAGCACGTGTTACTTTTTCCCAAATAGATCACATACTACTCCATAAAGTTTGCTTAAGTAAACATAAAAGAATTAAAATTTCCCCTTGCATGCTATCTGATCATTGTGCAATGAAAGTATAAATCATGAGAGAAGAAAATTTGGAAAAGGTGGAAGCTCCGGATAATTAACAACATACTCCTAAACAACCCATGAGTCATAGAAAAAAATAAAAAAGAAATTTAAAAATTTATGGAACTTAATGAAAGTGACTGCACAACTCAATGAAACATTTCAAAGCCTTTGAAAGCTGTTAGAAGAGCACAATTCATTGCAATCAACACTCACATTAGAAAAGCAGAGCAAGTCTAAATAAATAACCCTATGCGGAATCTTAAAAAACTTTCTAAACAAAAAAAAAACCAGCCCCAAAACAAAACTAAGGGATGGAATTATAAAGTTGAATGTGGAAATAGTAACATTGATACTACAAAAACTGTAAAGTAAATTAATGATGCAAAGTCTGCCTCTTCAAAATATACAAGCCCTTAGCAAGACTCACTAAGGGAAAGACAGAAAAGATTCACATATATCCAATAAGAAATGGCAAAGTTGAAATCACAACAGGCACTTTCATAATCCAGAAGATAATAACTAATTTGAAAAATTATAACTCTAAAAATTGGCAAATTTTGAAGAAATGGACAGATTCCTAGATACATGAAACTACCAAAACTAACCCAAGAAGATAAAAATATACTTAACCTAATCACAAGGAAAGAAATTGAGTCCGTAATAAAGAGTCTACTAACTAAAAAAGCCCAGAACCGGATAGATTCACAGATGAATTCTACAAAGCCTTCAAGGAGGTTGTATCACCAATATTTCTCAAACTGTTCAAAACAATTGAAAGGAATGGAGTACTCCCAAATTCATTTATGGAAGCAATTATCACCCTGATCCTAAAATCTTTTAGGTTTAGTCTTTTAAAGAGAACAAAAGGTCAATCTCTTCAAAGAATATAGATGCAAAAATCTCAAACAAATAGCAAATATAACGCAACATATTGTCACAAAATTGATAGACCATGACCAAACAGTTTTTATGCCAGAGAAGCAAAGAAGGTTCAACATATGTAATTCTGGTGCTTTACTCACATTGCCACAGTTCCCAGCTGAAACTCGCAGAGAGAGCCAGGTATTTCCCATCTACTTCCTGAGGGCAGAGCGGGTGACCCAGGACCCCACCACCATTACAGACTGAGTCTCTGCCCTCTGGGCACCTGCAGCAGACAGGAGGTCCTCACTCAGAAGCCCCAGGGACTTCTCTGGCTGGGGGGGCACATGTAGCCCAGCCCTGCATGTGCCATGCACCAAGTAAGTGAGTTCTCTGGGAGCTGCTGGTCCTGCAGTTCAAGTCTGGGCTTTGCTCACACTGCCAGAGTTCCCAGCTGAAACTTCCGGAGAGAGCCAGGAATTTCCCATCTACTTCCTGAGGGAAAAGTGGGCAACCCAGGACCCTGCTGCCACTACAGAGTCTCTGCCTCCTGAGCAACTGAGGTAGAGATGAGGGCCTCACTCAGAAGCCCCAAGGACTTCTCTGGCTGAGGGTGTCACTGGTAGCCCTGCCCTGCACATACCCTGTGCCGAGTGTGTGAGTGCTCCAAGAGCTTCTGGTCCCATGGTTCCAGTCCATGCTTTAGTCACACCCCCATGGTTCACAGGTGAAACTCCCAGAGAGAGCCATGTATTTCCCATCTAATTCCTGATGGCAGAGCAGGAGACCCAGGACCCCGCTGCCATTACAGACTGAGTCTCTGCCCTCCGTGCACCCACAGCAGAAAGGAAGTCCTCACTCAGAAGCCCCAGGGACTTCTCTGGCTGGAGGGGGCATGTGGAGCCCTGCTGGGTGCACGCCCTGCACTGAGTGTGCCAGTGCTCCAAGACCTGCTGGTCTCACGGTTTGAGTCTGTGCTTTACTTTCACTGGGACCCCTTATGGGGTCAAAGGCACTGGCAGTCTGTGATTGCTCCCCGTCTGTCATGCATCTGGTTCCTGTATGTGTCCTGAACTGACTGGAGACACAGAATCAGGTGGTTCACAAACTGTTGACCCTGCAGTCTGTGTCTGGGTTTTGCCTGTACCCTGAATTGCCTGGGGGACATAGGTCCACTGCACCGGGATTGTCACACCAGTGCACCCTGAGTCTGGGCCATGAACGTGCCCTGAACTGCAAGGGGATGCTGGATCAGACGGTCTGCCATCAGCTGACACCAGTGCACATGTCTGAGACCAGGGATAACTAGATACAAATCAACAGCTGCAGGAAAAGCTGTAACTAAGTAGTACTTCTCGGAGGTCACTGTGGGGCAAACCTGACCAACAGGAAAACTAGGGACACTAGTGGCCTTTGCTGTGCAGCCACTGAAGAGGGAAACTGAGATTTCGGCATCCGGGAACAAACATGACAAAACAAAGGACTAAAACACAATCCCAGAACTCCACCCATTCAGAACAAGTACAGGAGACATTCACATAGGAGAATGTGGTAAAGACCTGCCTGAAATAGCTGAAATGATTGCAATGGAAGTGAAGAAACAACTCCATAAGGCCATAGAAGAGATGAGATCAGAAATAATCTCTCAGGCAAAAAATGAAATGACAACAACAGTGAAAGAACTGCTCAAAAAGTCTGAAGAAAAAACATATAAGAAAATAGAAGAACAAAGGCAATGGACAGAAGTGTTCAATGAAAAATATAGAAAGGACTTAGAAAGCATGAAGCAGATTCAAAGAGATTTTCAGGAAAACAAACTTTCCATTGAAGCTAATAAAACCGCTTGAATGAAGCTGAAGGTGGAATCTCAGATTTGAATACAGCTTGGCAGCTAGGGACCGTGAAAGAAAGGATCTTGTAAAATCAAAAAGGATCCAGGAAAAGTCAATTCAATAGCTGCAAGAGGAGGCAAAAAGAATAATATAGGACTCATAGGAGTCAATGAAACATCAGGAGGGCACACAACTAATATGAAAGAATATTTGCAGAGATAATAGCAGAAAATTTCCCAAGCGCCGCATGCCCTGCGTCGAGAGAGCGAGTGCTCCAGGAGCTGCTGGACTCGTGGGTTCGAGTCTGAGCTCGGCCACACTGCCATGGTTCCTAGCTGAAATGCGTGGAGATAGCCAGGTATTTCCCAGCTACTCCCTGAGGGCAGAGCATGCAAATCAGGACCCCACTGACATTACAGCCGGAGCCCTGGCCTCCCTGCTCCCGAGAGAGAAAGGAGGTTTTCACTCAGAATCCCCAAGGACTTCTCTGGCTGCGGGCAAGTTGAACAGACTCTCCCAGACCCCACGCACCCTGAGCCAAGTGAGCGAATGCTCCAAGAGCCGCTGACCAGCGGTTCAAGTCTGTGCTTTGCCTTTGCCCAGAACCCCTAGCGAGTCAAAGGCTGGGGAAGTCTGTGAGTGATACCCATCTGGGCTGTATCTGGTTCCTGTATGTGTCCTGAACTGACTGGAGACATAGATTCAGGTGGTTCACAAACTGTAGAACCTTCAGTTTGTGTCTGAATTACGCCTGTACCCTAAACTACCTGGAGACATAGGTCCACGGACGGGGATTGTCACACCAGTGCAACTTGAGTCAGGTCGTGCATGTGCCCTGAACTGAAAGGGGATGCTGGATCAGATGGTCGGCCATCAATTGACACAAGTGCAAGTGTCTGACAATGGGGATAACTACATACAGATCAACAACTGCCGGAAAACACGAGACTAAGTAGTGCTACTCAGAGGTCACCCATGGGCAAACCTGAAGAACAGGAAAAATATGGACACTAGTGGTCTTGGCTGAGCAGCTACTGAAGAGGGAAACTGAGCTCTCAGCATCCGCTAGCAAACATGTCAAAACGAAAAACTAAAACACAAGCCCAGAACTCTACCCAACTCAGAACAAGTCCAGGAGACATCGACATAGGAAAA
>NW_004955490.1:6784328-6787237 GCF_000276665.1 Chinchilla lanigera
ATTGCATTTCTATATCTGTTTTCATGAGAAGCCACTTTGAAGATATCAATATGTAATACAACCACCATTGTTAATTCCCTACCACTTTGTTTGTAACACTGTATTATCTGTACTGTTCTTTTGCTATGTTGTAAAATGTTGTCTGTCTCTTCATGTTTTCCTCCTATTATTTTTAAAATAAAAAAAAAAATTGAAAAAAAAATTTCCCAAGCATGGAAACAGAGCCTGATATTCAACTACATGAGGCATATAGAACTCCAAACAACCACAACCAAAATGAAACTACACCCAGACATATAATAGTGAAGTTCGCAGGTCTCCAGCAAAAGAACAGAATATTAAAAGCTGCTAGAGAAAAGAAGCAGATTACGTATAAAGGAAAGCCCATCAGAATCATAACAGAATTCTCAGCAGAAACTATCCAATTGATAAGAGCTTAGAGTGAGGTATTTCAGGTCCTGAGACAGAACAGCTTCCAACCAAGACCGATGTACCCTGCCAAATTATCGCTCAAATTCAATGGAGATATAAAATATTTTCATGACACAGAACAATTGAAGAGTTTCATGAGTGCCAACCCAGCATTACAAAGAGTACTGAAAGATATTCTAGACAGAGAAAAACCTGACTGCAATTTCAAGAATAACAGTAGAAAAGAAACATCAAGAAGAGCAAGCAAGTAAACAAGTAGAAAAAGTAGAACACCAACACAAGTAAATAACATGACAATGATAAATCAACACATATTGGTTAAAAGTATAAGTGTAAATGGCCTCAAATCTCCAGTTAAATGAGACAGACTGGCAGAGTGGTTTAAAACACAAAATCCAATGATGTGTTGTATAAATTAAAAACATTTCACTCAAAAGGAAATCCACAAACTAAACGGCAATGGACGGAAAAAAATCCTCCATGCAACAGGAACCCAGAAAAACGTAGGTGTACCTATTCAGTTCGCAGACAATGTAAACTTCAAAAGAACAAAAATCAAAAGAGATAAAGAGGGTCACTACATACTAGTCAGGGGAAAACTGAAAGAGGATGAGAGAGCAATCATAAACAGGAATGCACCAAGTATTGGAGCTCCAAATTATATAAGACAAATCTTAACAGGCATGAAAACCCATAGAATTAATAACACTATTGTAACAGGGGACCTCAACACCCCATTGACACAAAGAGATAAGTCAACTGGACAAAACAACAGCAAGGAAATAACAGGTCTGAACCGAATGTGTGAAAAAAGGACTTAGTAGATGTACACAGTGTGTTCCACCCCACAACATCAGAATACACATTTTTCTAAGAAGCACATGGGTCTTTCTCTAAAATAGACCACATCCTATCCTATAGAGCATATCTTCCAAAATGCAAAAGAATTGAAATTATCCCGTGCATATTATCTGACCACAGTGCAATGAAATTGGAAATTAATGATAGAAGGAGCTCCAAAAACTCCATAAACACTTGGAAATTAAACAACAACATCCTGAACATCCAATGGGTCAAAGAAGAAATTAAAGAGGAAATTAAAAAATACATACAAACAAATGAAAGTGTAAATACAACTTACCAGAATTTATGGGATGCAATGAAGCAGTCCTCAGAGGGAAATTAATAATGGTGAATTCAGACATAAGGAAAACAGAAAGAGAACAAATAAGTAGTCTAATGCTACATCTTAAACTTTTAGAAAAAGAAGAACAAGTCAGGCTCAAAGCCCAAACAAGGGAGGAGATTATAAACGCTAGGGCAGAAATTAATGTAGTTGAGACAAAGAAACCTTCCTAAAAATAAGTGAATCAAAGAATTGTTTCTTTGAAACAATAAATGAAATTGATAAACCCCTAGCCAATCTTATCAGGAAAAGGAAGGAAAGAACTCAGATTCATTCAATAAGGAATGAAAAGGATTATATTACTATATATTCCACAGATATTCACAAGATCATTAATACTTACTTTGAAAACCTTTACTCCCACAGGATAGAAAACTCAGTAGAAATTTACAAATTTCTAGATATGTACGAATTACCAAGGTTAAGTCAAGAAGATATCAAATTCCTGAACAGCCCAATATCATTTAATGAGATTGACAGCATGATTAAAATTCTACCAACAAAGAAAAGCCCAGGCCCTGATGGATTCACAGCAGAATTTTACGAGAAGTTCAGAGAAGATTTAATACCAACCCTCCTCAAACTATTCAATGAAATTGAAAAGGAAGCAATTCTCCCTAACTCATTTCTGGAGGCAAGCATCATACTGATACCAAAACCAGAGAAAGACCCAACCGAGAAAGAGAACTACAGACCAATCTCCCTAATGAATATAGATGCAAAGATACTGAATAAGATACTAGCAAATAGAATGCAGCAAATTATCCAGAAACTCACACATCACGACCAACTCGGATTCATTCTAGGAATGCAGGTTTGATTCAATATTCACAAATCTATGAATGTTAAACACCATATCAGTGGACTCAAAGACAAAAAACACATGATCATCTCAATAGATGCAGACAAAGCTTTTGACAAGGTCCAACATGCAGTCATGATAAAATCTCTAGAGAAAATAGGAATAGATGGTCTTCACTTTAACCTGATGAAAGTCATCTATGACAATCCAACAGCCAACATCATTCTCAATGGACAAAAACTGAAAGGTTTTACTTTAAAATCAGGAACAAGACAAAGACGTCCTTTGTCACCACTCCTGTTCAATATAGTTCTGGAACCACTAGCCAGAGCAATTAGACAGGAGAGAGAAATAAAAGGAATAAGGATAGGGCAGGAAGAAGTAAAACTATCACTATTTGCAGATGACATGATACTTTACATGGAAGACCCCAAAAGCTCCATAAGAAGACTCCTTGAGGGGCTGGGGATTTAGCTCAGCGGCAAAGCG
>NW_004955490.1:6787361-6834130 GCF_000276665.1 Chinchilla lanigera
AAATTCAGCAGTGTAGCTGTATACAAAGACAACACACAAAAAATGATAACATTCCTATACACAAAGAACAAACAGACTGAGAGAGAAATTAAGGAAACCCTACCTTGCACAATAGCATCCAAGAAATTAAAATATTTAGGAATCAATCTAACAAAAGAAGTAAAGATCTATTCAAGGAAAAGTACAGTACTCTGAAAAAAGAGATCAAAGAAGATTTCAGTAAATGGAAAAATATTCCTTGCTCATGGATACAAAGAACCAACATTATGAAAATGGAAATACTTCTAATACTGCTGTACAGATTGAATACAATTTCCATTAAACTACCATTAGCATACCTCACAGATCTCGAGAAAACATGCCTTAAATTCATCTGGAAACAGAAGAGACCCAGAATAGCAAAAGCAATCCTGGGCAACAACGATAAGTCAGGTGGAATCACAATCCTTGACCCGAAATTTTTCTACAAAGCTACTGTCATAAAATCAACCTTGTACTCGCTAAAAACCAAACCTGAGGATCAATGGAACAGACTGGAAGAAACAGACACAACCAAAACCACACTCAGCCACCTAATCTTTGATAAAGGGGCCAAAGAAAGTCAGAGGAATAAAGATAGCCTCTTTAATAAATGGTCCTGGAAAATTTGGCCTACCACCTGCCACACACTGAAAATAGACCGAAGTCTATTACCGTGCACCAATCTCAAGTCAAAGTCGTTCACAGATCTCAATATTAAACCAGAAACACTAAAGCTATTGGAAGAGAAAGTAGGTAAAATCCTTGAAGACACAGGGTTAGCCAGAGAGTTCATGAAGAAAAACCAAATTGCATGTGAAACACTTGAAAGAATCAACCACTGGGATCTCATCCTACTGAAAAGTTTCTGCACATCTCAGGAAATCACCACCAGAGTAAAAAGAAAACCCACAAACCTGGAAAAAAAATTGAGCTCACTGTCCCTCAGACAAAGGGCTTCTATCTAAAACATGTAAAGAATTAAAAAATATCAGCCCCCCAAATTCAAAGACCCAATCCAAAAATGGGTAGCTGAGATTAATACACACTTCTCAGATAAGGATATACAAATAGCAAAGAAATACATGAGAAAATGTTCAACATCATTAGTCATTCGAGAAATACAAATTAAAAGAACATTGAGATTCCACCTTACCCCAATAAGAATGGCTAGCATTAAGAAATCAGCCAATAAAAAATGACAGAGAGGCTGTGGAGAAATAGGAACCCTTCTCCCCTGCTGGTGGGAATGCAGACTGGTGAATCTACTGTGGAAATCAGTTTGGAGATTCCTCAGAAAACTAGGTCTAGGGGTTCCATTGAACCCAGCTATTCCCCTTCTGGCTATTTTCCTGCAAGATCTAAAAACATCATATCACACCCATATATGTGCACCTATGTTCATAGCAGCACAATGTGTAATTGCTAAATTGTGCAAGCAACCCACATGTCCATCCTCCGATGATTGGATAAGAAAATTGCGGTACTTTCATAAAATGGAACATTACTCAGGTATAAATATAGATAGATAAACTCGAGCCCTTTATAGGTAAATGGTCACAAATAGAGACCATACTCATAAGTGAAATAAATCAGATCTGCATGTGCAAGCACCGCATTGTCTCACTAGTGTAAAACCTGAAAGAGTTAATTGAAACTAGGAGGTATGATAGACATTGTGAAATGATAGGAAAACACTCAAGGGTAAAGGGCAACTGGGATGTGGGGCAAGAGAAGGGAAAGAAGGAGAAATTTTTTATGTATGTATACACAGGATAGTTAACATAGTTGTTCTATTGTCTTCTATTTCTTTTCTGAAAGAAACTGTCAATAAATCCTTGATTGATCAATATTGCATGTCTCTATCTGTTTTCATGAGAAACCACTTTGAAGACATCAGTATGTAATGCAACAATCATTGTTAATTTCCTTCCACTTTTTTGTGACTCTGTATTGTTTGTACTGTTCTTTTACTATTTTGTAAAAGGTTTTCTGTCTGTTAATGTTTTCCTCCATTTATTTGTAAAATAAAAAAATACTTAATTCTATAAATGTAATACATGAACAGGAGCGAGGTAAAAAAAAACACGCAATCATAACATTAGATGTAGAAATGGTCCTCAACAAAAAACAACACCCTTTCCTGATAAAAACCCTGAGGAATACAGTTATAGAAGACCATATCGGAATATGATAGAGGCAATCAATGAGAAAGGAACTACAAGCATCATAATAAATGTGCAAAAACTGAAAGAATAATCCCTAAAGTCAGACACAAGAAAGGATATCCACTAGCATCCTGTTATTTAACATAGTACTTGAAATATTAGCTAGAGCAATTAGGCAAGAGAAAAAAAAAAGGTATATATATAGGAAAGTACTAACTCAGATTACCACTATTCGGAGATGACATGATATTCTACATGGAAGACCCAAAAGTTTCACCAAGAAACTCATAGAATTAATACTGATTTCAGCAAAGTAGCAGGACACATGATCAACGCATACAACTCTTTAGCATTTGTATATATCAACAATGAACACGATGAGAAGGACAATATGAAAACAATTCCATTCACAATTACTTCAAGAAAAATGAAATACTAAGGAATTAGCCTAACCAAAGAAGTGAAAGACATCTGCAAAGAAAATTACAGTACTCTGAAGAAAGATATTGATGAGGATATCACAAAATGGAAAGATATCCCTTCCTCCTAGACAGGCAGAACCAATATTATCAAAATTGCCATACTTCAAAACTTTTATGCAGAGTCAGTGCAATCTGAGTCAAAATAGTAAAGTATATTTTACCAATATAGGTAAAGCTATCCTAAAATTCATATAGAACCAGAAGGGACCTCAAATAACAAAAGTAATTTTGCACAATAAGAGCTAATTAGGTGGGATAACAATATCAGACCACAAACTATAGTATAAAGCAATAATGATAAAAATGGCACATGAGCAAAACCAGATTCATGGATCAATGGAACACAATTGAAGATATAGAAGCATCCCCAGACATATTCAACTATTTGATCATTGACAAAAGTTCCAAAAGCATAAGGTGGAGGAAAGATAACCTGTTCAGCAAGTGGTGCTGGGAAAACTGATTATCTGTTTGTAGAATGAAAGTGGACCCTTATCTCTCACCATGTACTAAATTAAAATCAAAATAGATCAAAGATCTAAACATTTATACAGAATCATTCAAACTTCTGAGAGATAAAATAGGTTAAAAAAAAAACTTGAAAAGATAAGAATAGGAAAGGATTTTCGAAATAGAACCTCAAACTGGAATTGGGAAATGAGAAAAGAAGGAAGGGAAAAAGAAACATATATATAAGATAGTTAAGATAGTTCTACTACTAACTGATACTAATTCATCAAAAAGAAAGTTTTATGCCTATACGGTTTGATCAATTTTTCATTCCTATATCTTGTAATATGACCAACTACTTTGAAGATAACAAGGTGCTAACATTTGTAACCGTCCTACAATCTTGATTTGAAATTTTATACCATTACATTATTTCTTTCTTTTCTTTAAAATAAAAACATAATAAAATAAATAGAACCTCAGTCGCACAGGAAATAGCAGCAATAATCAACAAATACAATTATATCAGACTAAAAACTTCTGCACCACAAAAGATTCAATCAGTAGACTAAAGGGACAACCTACAAAATGTGAAATAAAATTTGCCAGCTACTCCTCAGGCTGAGGTCTAATATCTAGAATATACAAAGAACTCAGAAAAATGAAACCATCTAAAATTAAAGATTGAGTAAAGAAATGGGCTAGATAAATGAATAGACATTTCACAAAGAAAGAAAAACACATGACTAATAAATATTTTTTAAAATGTTCAACATCTCTGGCCATTAAAGAAATGCAAATTAAAGCAATACTAAGATTCCGTTTTACTCTGTAGAGAATGGTAATCACTAAGAAACCAAACAATAACAAATCTCAGATAGCGTTGATGAAAAAGAAACTCTCCTACACTGTTGGTGAGAATGCACACTAGTACAATAGTCATGGAAATCATTGTAAAGATTTCTCAAAGTATTGAAATTACAATTTCTATATGATCCAGCTCTCCCCTGCTAAGTATCTTCCCCAAAGAACTTAAGTCATCATACTATGGTAATACCTGCATATCAATGTTTATGTCAGCACAGTTAATAATAGCTAAATCATAGAAGTAGCCCATATAGCCTGTATACCCATCAACAGATGATTGGATGAACAAAATGTGATATATATAAATACTACTTGGTTGTAAATAATGACAAATTTGACGTGCTTGTAGGAAAACGTATGCATCTGGAAAACATAATGATTAGTGAAATAAATCAGACACATAAGCTTAAATACCATATTCAAATCCCTCATTTGAGTGCGTGTTGGCCTGCTTGGGGGCCCCAAGGGAGATTTTCACAGGTAAATTCCCAAAGCTAAAGAACACATGTGTGCAAAACATCCCCAATAATAGCAGGCAGCTTGGAGCAGAACAGAGAGTCAGAGTGAAAGCCCCTGTGTCTTTATTGTATAATCCTTTTACACTTTGTTGTCTCATAGTTACATTCTTACATAGTGCTATAACCCGTGCATGCATATTTGCCTGTGCTAAGTCATGGCTACATAACTATATCCCACTGTATAACTATATCCACTTGTCTAGCCTGTGCTAGACAAGCAGGATCACATCCTTAGGTGTACTTAGGTGATCATGAGCTTTGAAGCAGTCTGAGTGGTTCCCCACATCCCACCCCCTTAGAGGTTAGAGGTATGTAAATGTAGCATTTTATATGTAACAGGGCACAAGTACCTGTAATTAACAAATCACGAACCAAAAGTTTTATCCATAAGTAACATGAAATCCTGGTGCATTATATTCAAACCTGGGTCATATGTTGAGCAAGAGTCTTAACTGGGAGGGCCAAGTTTATGGTCCTTGTCCCTGGTCAAATGTTATTCCTAGCAGCATACAATACACAGCAGTCCAGTTTTCTGGTCAGACAATATTTCTAGCAGTCAACCATTGCAATGCCTTGTGAAGGCATCTGCTAAGTCACTTACTGGTGAGAGGAGGAGCTTAGGTTCTGAACCATGATACCCTACATCATCAGTTTTGAGGCCATGCTCCCATACATCTCACCACAGGTCAGCACCTTTCAAGGGATGGTGTCCTATCAGTCACTCCTGATCCACGCAAACTGGCAGCCAAAGAATTAACCCCCTCAAGATGTTCCAACTGTCATGTAGGGAGTGTTTATGTATCACAAGCAGCAGTTGCTGCATACCATGCAGCTCTTGATGTTTCCAGCATGTGAACAGTGAGAGAATGGAGAAAAAAAGGACAAGAGTCAGAATACAAAAAACTGAGGACATATGGAACCCTCTCTCCTGATGGGAAGTAAGGAAGGAAAAAGGAGGAGAAGGAGGAGAAGAAGGTGAAAGAGCTCCAATGGCTGCAGTACATTTATTTATACACTTGAGAGGTTGAATACCACATGAAACCTCTCCATCTAATAGCTTTTTCATGTGACTTGCCTCAGATGCTCTGTGTTCTGGAGTCTGGCTATATTCCAGCCCCACATGTGATCAATCTCCAGCTTCAATCACCCTCCACATCTCCTCCTTTTCCATTTTATAGTTGTAAGCAATGGGTGGTTAGTTGAGATTGGAGAAGCTGTATTTGGGGGACTCATTATGAGACCTTCTTCTTGAATCCTTTTCATTTTAGATGAACTTGTTCAATTTAGGATAATGATTCCCAGTCAAAAGAATTTTAGTCCTTTCATATAGTAATTTAATCCTATACAGTGCATTATCCCAGAATACTGATTAGTTACTATGGTAGCTGGCAATAATTTTATACCTCTTGTGGTTATATGTTTCTGCTGGATGTTCAAGACCAAATTAAGATGATATCTGCATTAATCAATTTTTGTTACTTATCAAGGTCATTTATGTTTCCTCCGGATTTACCTTTGAACCATGTATAGTATCTCTAGTTCTTTAGTCAGTGTCTTCCATTTGGATGAATCATGGTCATTGCTTGATCAAGTTGCATTCTATGAAAGCTTGGGAGACCCTTCTATCCTAGTGACTCTCCTTAGGAATACTATACACCATAGATCTTCAGCCTCTGTGATTCTACAATCTCTTTGATCATTAGTTTGTATAACTCACTAGAGTTGCAGGATGTCACTGGAAATGTTCCCTCATATCCGGGGTCCTCATTCATCTCTGAGGGCTGGGGCAAAATATTGGCTGTCCTCTTAGCCCATCTATCTTTCCAGATTTTGTCTCCATACCTCAGTTATTAAACATCCAGAAGAGGGGCTGGGGATTTAGCTCAGCGGCAAAGCGCCTGCCTGGCAAGTGCAAGGTCGTGAGTTCGGTTCCCGGTACCGGAGAAAAACCAAAAAAAAAAATAAATAAATAAAAATAAACATCCAGAAGAGAAGGTGAATGACCTAATATTTTTTAATGAGGTCTGTGATCTTGATATTAATGTTTTACCTGAATATCAAGCACTTTAGAACATAAAATAGAACCATTATTTTCTAACAACCATGGATGCTCTAAGAGTTGAAACTGTAGAATGCTAAGAGCCAAAATTTATATAATTTTACACAGAAAATTGAAAATCAAAGCTGTACATATTTCAGCATGATGATCATGATGATATTTTTGTGACATTTATATTTCCATTTTGACATAGTATAGCTTTTTTAATCAATCATCTCTATCTAATACATAAGAAACTTTCACCTAACTCATTGACCTTTAATGTGATGTCACTGAAAAAATTTGTGACACTGTCTGGACTGATTAATGTTTAAGCATCTCTAAGTATAGTGGTACATATACAATATATACATCATATAAAATTTTGTTCTTATTACTGACTGGTGATCTCATGTTGGTTTGCAATGAACCTCCTATCACAGTTAACTGAAACACAAAAGAAAAGCAAATGTGTGAATCTAAAAGAAGTCTCTCACCATACACAACACCTGTTTTACATTTTGGAAGATCTATACTTCTGGAGGCATGCATAGATCTAATGTATGAGATTAATAACAATAAATTTTCATGTCTGTATGAATACTTTTGTTTTTTAAATTTAGTTTTGTACAAAAGCATCTATAAATTAGAAAACCTTATTATCTCATTTTTAGAAAACCTTTTGACTGTGACCAATGTAAACATATCACAAGAATATGTTTTTAATAATATTTATTGGAGTGTCTCCTAGAAGGCTGTGGAGATCATTTAGTCATCCTATTAATGAACAAAGTCTGAAATAATTTTTCCCAAGAAGGTTCTCCTTTATTTATGAAAGGCAGCTCTGCTTGATGATTTTCCAAGCCCAAAGGATCCCCATTTGGTTACCTGAACAAATTTCTGATGACCTATGAGAAAAACAATTTTGATATACTGACCAGCTGGCAACCCAGGTGAAAGCATACCTTTTAAATGTATAAACCAAATTATGAACAAATGACCCAAAAAAATGGAAAAGAAAAGGAAAAAGAGAAAATATTGTTGAGCTCAAATAAAAAGAAGATGTTCACAAATAGGACAAATGAACAAACAACATATACAGGCAATCTGCTTACAACATGTGAGTGCACTCAAATATATTTTTGGCCAAATTAAATTATAACTGCTTTATAATTTTAGAAGTGTGTAATTATAAATAGATTAGTCAGAATTTTTGTAGGTCAATTAGCAGAGATCTCTTAAGATAAATTTGGAATGAAACCTGCTATCTGTAAATAATATATATATATATTTTAAATTTTATTTTGTCTTAAGTATACTGACAATTTTTGTGTTCCTTTCTTTCAAACAACCTCCAGCTCAGTTGTCTCTATAGACTCTGTCACACACTCATATCTTCTTATACCATTTTTGGTTTCTATCTCTTGGGCATCCTGGGTTAATTTCTTTAATTTTTACCAGGATGGGTCTAGCCCCATCTTTGTCTATTAGCTTTTGAGCAGTCTGTGAGGTATCACCACCACAGGAGTAAACATCAGATTCTTGAGAGGTGGAACATACTACTTCTGCAGGTCTTGGTCCATGATAGAGCCAGACAACATGCTCTGGCACCTAGATGGGCCATTCAGCACTTTCTAGAAAGACTCAAGGATACCCTTGACTCCAAATTAGCACTGGGCTAGGTCCCGTCCATTGTCCAGTATGAAGATCTTTCCAAAGAACCATTCCTACTCCTTTTCCTTTATCTTACTGAACTGTCTTTCTGCTGCTGTAGTCTCATCCTTACTAGGGTCTAAAAAGCTAATAGTATATAACACCAAGTGAAGTCTATTGTGTAGTGTGAATTTTGTAGGGATGGTTTCCCCTTTTTGCTTTTGCATTTGAATCTTGAGTGTACTGTGAGCATGTTCAACAATTCCATGACCTTGAGGGTTATAAGCAATTTCTGTAGTAAGGGAAATGTAAAAGGTTTTATAAAATGTTTGGAAGGCAGCACTCATATAAGTGGGGTCATTGTCAGTCTTAAGTGCCCGAGAGCACCTGAGGGTACTAAAAGCATCCAAGCAATGAGGTATGACATGTTTAGCCACTTCACTAGTGCTAGCCAAGAAAAAGGCTCACTGATTATGTTCCCCAACATGTGAGAGTGGGGCCTATGCCATTCTACTCCTGGGACAGGCCGTCTACATTCCCAGCTCTCTCTCTGTCTTGCAATTTCTCACAAGCATGCAAAGCAGCATACAATGCTGTTGTTTCTCAATCAGGGGATACCAGCTCTCAGCTCCCTTTCAGAACTGTGACCAAAACTCAATAGGATGCTTGTGCTTCCCCTGTTTCTGCTATAGGGCCCAGGCAAATGCATTGTCATTAACACTGGTGGTTAGGATAAAAGGCAGATTAAGGTAACTGACATGTAGGCCTTGCACCTATGCGACAGCCCTCTTGAGTCCTGAAAAGCAGTTTCTGCTGCATCTATCCAGCAAGCAGCTTCAACTGTTTGTGCAGCTCCCTTTCGCGCCCCTTTTGGTCATGTGATATAAATGTCACAGCTTGGTAACGAGGTGGGGTGTGTCCACCAAAAGCCTAGCAAGCCCAAATGTGCCTGTAGTTGGTGTACTGTCATGGGTCTGGTCTTACCCAACCATATAACACTCAAGAATTTGATAGACAAGCCAGTTCCCTAGACCTTGTCTTTGTCCATGGCTCACCACAGTTTCCTTGACTGTGGGCAGCAGCTTTTAAATTTGCAAAGTATTCAGAGGTTAACATAATATCTCAAACAAAATAATGACACAGAGTGTGGCTTGGCCCATGTGGCCAGGTCCTGGGCCACCAGGCCATGACACAAAGTTGGACTATGCAAGTAGTCTTGTGACAACTTTTGGAGGATCCATTGCCTGCTATCCTGGGTGAAGGCAAATTTTGCCTGATTGCCATTGTCAGGGTAAGACTTAAGAGTAATTCACCATGATATATCTGGCTTTTGCATGGGTCATACCGAAGGGCTCTGGGCAAGGTGTATCTCACTTGCTTTTTCCAATTTCAGGACACTGTGTCCCATTTCCTCATGGCCTCTAGGTAAGCAGTACTGCTTCACTGACATAACTCACATGGCCTATGGGAGAGTCAGTAGTGTGTGGTGTGGATGACCTTGGACTCTAGTTTTTACAAGAATTTATCACTAGAAATTTCCCTCTATAGTGTCGACCCTGAGCACCAGTCAATATGCCCAACTCCACTATATACTCAGCAGCTAGGGAAACATAAATATCATACAGGTGTTGGGACAAATGCCCCCTACCCAAAGTCACTTGGGCCTGCTGGACCATGATGTAGTGACTTACATACCCTTTAGTAGGTCCTGTAAAATGGTTTAGGTTACTGTATATTAGCACTGACTTGACTCTGGTATGCACCAATGCTAGTACATGCTGCACATTCTTTGGGGACCAGTAAATAGTCAAGTCCACCTGTGGCTTCCAGTCTTCCAGGACCTCCAAGACAGGTAGGTACCTCAACCTGCCTTCTAATCAAGGTAAAAGGAGGCCAGTATCACTTCTTTCTGCTTCACCAGAACTGCATTTGCCTTCTGGTCTTGGCCCATCAGCTGGTATTGCTGCTGGGGTGTAACTGCCTCCACAGAGTCAGTAGTACATCCAAAGGCTGCCCATCTAACTTATCTGTGGTGAGGCTTGCAGCCGGCAGGTCCATTCAGATCTGGCACTAACTGACTGCCAGGGGCCCCACAGACTGTCTTCAGGGGGACAGCCCCATTCACCTGGGCCACCCCTTCTTTTTCTCTTTTGATGCTACAGTTTTTACAAATCTCACCTTAACTTGAAACTTCACTTCCACATCTCACAGCTTGACCAAGGCCTCCACAGCATCATGGATTCAGTGATGTGTAAAGGGGGATAGAAGGGCTGTCACCGACCAGAATGTGTCAGCCAGCAAATTTGACAGGAATTTATGAAGCACAGTTATCAAGTCTAGATAGTGACTTACTTTGGCAGGTCACCTGGATTGTCCCAAACCAGGTGAACCACTGACATCAGCCAAGGTATCATAGTCTGATTACCTGCTTCTGGAGCCATCCTCTGCACATTCTGCAGAACTCATCTCATAGAGGAGGTACTGGTTATGCTGGCTATTTGGGACATCTGTAGGCTTAACTCTGTGTTATCAGCCCCATTGTCCCAGTCATAGCAGCCACACTAGCATTATTTCATGCACTGTCAGCTTTAATTGTTTTGTCTACTCCCACAGCTCCATGGCTGTATAGGTCATGCATATTGTGTGTAGGTTGCCACAGCAAGGCTGGAGTTGCTTATCAGCGATTTCCTCGGGCTCTCCCTTGCCTTTGGGAGCTGTTTCCACACCCTCCATTAGACCCACTCACCTCAATGTCCTGCTTGATGATGCCAGTTGTTGCCTCACTCGGGAGATTTTTGCAGGTGAGTTCCCAAGGTTAAAGAATGCCCCTGTGCAAAACATCAGCAAGAACAGCAGGCAGCACGGAGCAGAACAGAGAGCCAGAGCAAAAGTCCCCTGCATCTATATTGTATAATTCCTATTCATGTTGTTATCTAATACTTACATTCTTACATGTTTACCTGTGCTAAGTCAAGGTTACTTAACTGTATCCCACTATGCACCTGTGTATGACAAGCAGGGTCACATCCTTGGGTGTAGTTAGATGGCCCTGAGCTTTGAAGCAGTCTGAGTGATTCCCACAGTGAGGCAAATTACAAAGAAAATGATAAAAGATGGATAAAAAAGGATAAGAGGACAGTTCTCATCTAATAGGGGTACGGTCCAAGGAAACAAGGAGAGGGGTGTGACAGCGAGAGTAGAAGAGGGAAATGAGAGGAATAAAATGATGCCATGTACAGGAGCCTAATAACCCAAATTGATGTAAACATTATAAGTCATAACATGTGCTAAGACAAATAGTATCAACAGGTATGAAAAAAGTGGTTGGAGAACCAAAGGAAGAGGAGAGAGGGGAGAAAAGGAGAAGGAGATTTAAAAATTTTGTAATAGGTACATGTAACCACTCCCTTAAATGATTATAAACTGCATGAATTATAGACATACTAATAAATATAATAGAATATAACATAAAATGAAAAAAATCAAAGGAAAAATTAAAAGGGAAAAGGGTAAAAAATAAAGAAATAATATTCCCCCTAAGCCTAATAAACTACTGAAGAAAGAGTAAAGAAAGCACATGTACACGCACACACACACACACAAAGAAAAAATAAAAAAATTCTCTGTAATTTTGGTTTTTTAAAAATTTATTTTAAGGTAAAAGAAAGAAAACAGTAACAAACAGACGTCCCTTTACAAAACAGCATAAGAACAATACAAGCATTACAGAGTTACAGAAAAGGTGGTAGGAAATTAACAATGGTTGTTGTATTACATGCTGATATCTTCAAAGTGGCTTCTTAGGTAAACAAATAGAGACATGCAAGATTGATCAAATAAGTAATCACTAACTGTTCCTTTCAGTAAAGTGAAAGAAGTTAATTGTACAACTATGTTAGCTATCCTGTATATACATACATACATAATTTCCCCTTGTTTCTTTACTCTGTTCCCTCACTCCAGTTGCTCTTTACTTTTGAGCATTTTCCTTTCATTTCACAATGTCTGTCATACCTCCTAATTTTTATTCACTCTTTCAGGTTCTTACACTAGAGAGACAATATGTTGCTTACACATGGTGGTCTGGTTTATATCACTGATGAGTACATTCTCTAGTTGTGACCATTTACCCAAAAAATGTGTTGTTTTCTTCTGCAGCCTATTATTTTGGGGCAATATCTAAAGTAAGACATGTTCTTGCTCATGCTGATAGATAAGGAAGATAGTCTGACTCCTGATCCATGCTGGATGGATGCAGGCACCACTAAACAGTAGATATAGAGCAAGGGCTTCAACAATTAGTCATTGAAATTTGCAGTACCTCAGACTAGGCCTGGCACCTGGCCAAGGAGGGGTGCCTGTGTCCTTTAGCTCAGACTCTCATGGAGTCTCTTTTCATACTACTCCCTGGTCATAGCTGTGTCCTGCGACTGTCTCTCACCTAATCAGTGTTGCAGAACAACCCTGGGAGCCTTGAAGTAATACCCTCCTGTGGCTGATCTGACTTGTGGATTCAGATACTCCTTCTCTTCCTGAAATGACATCTGAGCAAACACTTTCCCCAGGGATGTTGCCTGCACTTGAGCTGAGATGACTCATCAGCTGTTGTCTTCTGAAGGACTCCCATGGGAGCATATCCCCATTCTGTCTCTGTGGCTCACAGCAACTGCTATTCTGCCCTGCCACTATGTTTCTCTCTGAGGCCCCCTGGAATCCCCAGAATCCAATTTGTCTCCATAGTTTCAATCTCCTATTCTCACAAACTGTGAGCCAAGGGAAGTGCAGACTGTTTCTTGTCTTCTCTGCTTTGTGTTCTGTGTTTTAAATTTCTCTGTAGCTTTTAATTTTCCTATTACTTATCTCCTGGTTGCTGAGGATCTACTTTTCTCTTTCTATCTTGTTTTATTCTTCACTAAGTTATAATTTTCCAGGGTCTGGATTTTGATTCTTGGAGAGGCTCAGGTGTTCCCACTCACCATTTTGGGAAGAATCCCCTCATGTCTTCTTATAAAGTGAGAAATCAGATATGGAACTAAAAGTGGAGGCTGAATTACATTTAAGATATCAGAGGTAATGAACAGTAGAACTGAGAATAAACTGGGGAAATGGAGAGTTGGGATGAAATTCATGTAAATTTACCACACCATCAAGTAGGATAGTAGGATATCAATAGACAATAATCAAGGCAATTTAGAGATGGTACCATGAATACATCAGTTAGAGATCTGCAGAGAATATAAAAATGTCTTATAAGGTTAATAGTAACTGTCACTGAGGACCAAGATGAAAGATGATGAAATGTGACAGGGATGAATTTCTTTCTTTTTTAGTATAAAACTGTATGTGTTGTTTAATATTCAAACTATATTTTTAACCTATTGTGCTAAAACTATTTAAGGTTTTAAAAATGAATAACTGAAGAATTTGATAATAAACTAATAAATAAGGCTCTCTGTAATAATGAGGACGCATACTCCGTATGTTCTACAACACAGTACCTAAGAATAATGGCTGGATGTGAGAGATACCACAACTCTTCCACTAATGCAACAAGGCCCTCATAAGGCTATTAATTGTGCTAGATTCAATCACTCAACAATGACTGATGCTGAAGAGTGGTGAATTCTCCACAACTACACAAGTTCAGTTCACGTCTTCTTCCCAGCTCATAGATACAGGTATCTATGATATGTAGGGACAGCAATGATAATGGAATAGTTTTAATCACCACCAGTGATAAAAAGGAAGCTGTATTTTTTCTCAGAGCCTTGGAAAAATTCTTTAAAATATTTAGTGAGATCCACTTTACGTAATTTTTTTTTTTGTAAAATGGAGAATTTATTTACTGGTCTTATTATTTACTGGACTTATTAAAGAATGGACTTATATAATATACTAATGGCTACATTTTTTAAAAAAAAGAATCCCATCTCCATAACCATAAAAGGTTGTTGTTGAGTATTGTTAAGCCAGAAAAAGCACAAACAAATCAAAATCAGAAAGAATGATTTATAGTTATCAAGATATTCCATGAATAACTGAGCTGTAATCACTATACTACAAAATCACAGGCACTAAAAGGAAAAGAAGCAGTGACAGCACACACAGTCATTTCATACATAAAAGTTTTAGTTCTAGAATACCTGAGCTCTAAACTTTTCAATAAAAGTTTTATAAACAATGTTTTACTTTATATGCTATATTAAAACTCTTATTCAAGCATGATTCATGATCCTGTTGCCAGGAGATGATATAAAATTGTTACTTTCTCCATATATTCTTTCTTTTTCATCTGGTGTTATTAATTGCCTTACTTGCTGTTTTCTTTTCCCTCTTTCCGTTTTTCTCTTACCCAAACTTTAGGCCTACCACTGGCACCCAGTGGCACCCCACGGCATTGCTTATTGCATTGAACAATTTTATTATCTCTTTCCTAAGCAAAGATCCTTTAATAATTTAGCTCAATCATCAAAATTATTCCTTATTATCCAGATCTAATTTTTGTCCACTGTAACATGATTTTGTTTCTAAATACTTTTGTTTTAAAAGTCTTTTTTATTAGCATATTTTCTATACTAGAATCCTACTTACTTTCATTAAAAATTTAAGATGATCAGTTCACTTACCTTTGCCCTTCATTCATGATCACAAATATCTGTTGTTTGGCTGCCTTTTCAAATATGTATTATCTCACTAATTTATTTTTGAAGCATGAGATGTGAGATATAAAACAGTAGCTTAAGAAAATAAACTTGAGGGCTGGGGATTTAGCTCAGCGGCAAAAGCGCCTGCCTGGCAAGCGCAAGGTCGTGAGTTCGGTTCCCGGTACCGAAGAAAAACCAAAAAAAAAAAGAAAATAAACTTGAAAGTGTAGCCATGACTTTCCAAAGTTCAAATGAGATACTTATTAGAAAAGCCCAGTTCTTCAGAAGTGAGTTGTCAATGAAGCGAGGAAAGGGGTTTGTGAGCCAAAGTAGCATGCTAATATAAATTAACACCAGTTTCTAGTTTTTGTTTGAAAAGGCAGATAAGGGGCATGCCTTGGAAACTGTCATTCTGTAGTCTGCTATGCTTCTGGAAGGTTACCTGACATTGTGGAATACCTTCTCTAAAAGATAACTTGTAGACAGCCTAAGTATACCAGTTATTTTAGTGCAAAACCCCTAGAGCCTACTTTCATTTTAATCCCAAAGAACTGCCATTTATTTTATGTTCCAAAATTCAATCACTGATGATAATTTTAAAATAAGATTGATTTCTACTACCATAGAACATTATGCTGGATACATCCCTCAGAAAAATGTTCTCAGCTGAGAAATGAAGGTAACACAATACCCTCCTATGACAACCAATTTTGTATGTAAAGAATGCTGTGCAGGGAAGTCAATTCTTAATTAACCAGGGTCAAGGGGAAAAAACAAGTATGGATTAAGTGTAATTTTACAGGTAAGCTCTACAATTCAGTTTTATCCATTAATCTCTACCTCTCTCCTAATCATAAGTTTTATCAGAGATCCTCATAATTAAGTACATGTAGAGATTTGTGTTTCACTTCCTTTATTATCCCTGTCTAATGAGCATGGAAATGGAGGGAGGGAGCAAAGTTTGGTGATATTATCAACTAATACAATGATCATTCACTGAATCTAAAAAGTCAGTTTTGCGTCCATATACAGCCTCAGTTTCTTCGTGAAGTTTCTGGGGTTTTATTACTGACTGGACCACAGATCATGAATCCAAAGAATACAGAAGGTATATATTTTGTAAATCCAGAATTGTATTAGATGTATTAGACATCTACTAGTGCAAAACATTATTGTAAGACATACATCTTAGATGTATGTAATACAGCCACTAGCTATATAATGCTTGTGTCTAGAAGTACTCATGCATGCAATTTTAGACCTAGTATTATTTTTGTCTTCTTTAGCAGTCTTTCTGTTCATAAGCTTCAATTTCCCATCTGTGAAATATAAATTATTCTAAATTACTCTGGGGTTAGTTGGAAGAAAACCTGATAATCATCAAAGAACATATTTGCAAAAAGGAATTGCATAATAAATGTGACAGACATTGAGAAGTGTTCCACAGAGATTCTGGCTCTAGCAGGCTACTCTGGGAAGTATAGATCCATAAAGTCTTTAAATCTCATCCATGTGAGTATAAACATAGGCAAAAATCTTCTTGTAGTCTTCCATGAAATTATGAGTGATCCAGGCCTTAGCGTTGGTCTCCTTTTTCTAACACGAACAAGTAATCAAAACAATCATATATATGAGCTATGAGCTAATAAATTGTTACTTCCATGAGAACTTTCCTTTCTCTGGGTTTCATTCACCTTCCATTTGTAAAGCGAGCATAATGGGCTAGGTAATATCTATGATACTTTCCAAGCTCCACAAATCTGAGATTTTGTGGGAAAACTTATCAATTAACCAGTTTTTGTCTTGCTGTTGAACTTTGTTTCACTAGAAAAGCAAAAAGTCTGAAGACAAAACGAAAGAAAGATAGTCTTTTCTCCTTTTTTCTAGTTATTTTTACTATAGCCAGAAGCCAAAAACTATCCTAGAATTAAGTTGTGTACAAATTATAATTGCTACACTCCAGTCAATATGTATGCCAGATGCTTTGACAAGTTTCACCAGGTGAGTCCATATGTTAAGCGCAACTGAAAAGGATATCATTTTACAGTGATGACACAGGCTGCTCGATTTTTTCCTTTTTTATTTTATGATGAAAATAACCCGAAATCACAAAACAAAATAAGAGAATAATACATTGTTTATCATTAACTTTAATGTTCTTACTCAGAGTATGAGACATTAACCAAAGAGACTCTCTCTTTCAAAGAAGAAATAGCCTTTTTAATAAATTCACTAAAAATGTTATTCTTCTTTAGGGAGAGGTTACACGTTTCAAAAGAACAGATCACCATTATCTAGTAGCCCCAGAATAAATAGACATATACGTCTAGAATACCAATCAATATTGATTTACTTAAAACAATTTTGTAAGGACAAAAAGATGGGTAAGTGTATAAATGTCAAAAATGTGCCTACATATGACACAGAGGAATCATAAAGAAGTAGGTGATCAATTTGAACTAGCGGCAAGGGAAGTGGTCAGAACACAGGCTATGAGGAGAATGCACGGGAAGGAAAGGCTCAATATTCAGGTCATAAAAGACATTATTTGTCTTAGTAAGAATTTTGTCTTGATTCTATAGTCCAATGTCTCCCAAAGTATGCCAAATACAGAGAGATGATTTGGGCTGGCACATGTGTGAGCATTATTATTTTTAATAGCCTGGTATTTATTTTTATGTGTATGGGAAAACAAAATTAGACTGGCAAATATGTGGATTCCAAAACGTTACTCCCCAGGGCAAAGCTTATTTTAAAATTTTGATTCATGCATATTTGCGTACATAATGTTTACATTCTTGGTATAGAGTTGTTACGTGTAACATCTCTTGGTTCCATTTTATCATCCTCTTCCCCTGCCCTCCATTGTCCCTCCCTTCATCTCTTGAACCATCACCCCAGTTGAGAAAAATCTATCTCCCTACTTCCAATTATCTATCCCTTATTTTGCTTTTTAAAATTTATAATTTGGATTTCTCATATAAGAGAAACCAGGTGATATCTAAGCTTCAGCGTCTGATTTGTTTCACTTAATACCATGGTCTCAACGTACTTCCCTTTTCCTATAAATGATTCAAGTTTATCTTTATGGCAAAGTAATACTCCATTTTGTATTAATACCACATTTTCTTTATCCATATGTGTGTTGGTGGACATATAGGCTGCTCCCAAGATTAAACTGTTATGAATTATGCTGCTGTAAGCATAGGTATGCTTGTATCATTACAATATGTCTTTAACTCTTTGGGGAAGATGCCTAGGAAAGGAACTGCTGGGTGGAATGGAATTTTTATTTTTAATGTTTTAAGAAATTTCCATACTGATTTCCATAGTGGGTTTACTAGTTTATATTTCCCCCAACAATGTAGAAGTGCTCCTTCAGAACTAATTTTTAAGTGAATTTAGAAAACATTTAAGTGAATTTAGAAAAAATATTACCTAAATAATAGTACAGATGGTACACAGGTATGGCAAAAATATGAGAGTGAAAAGCAAATGATATTTAAGGAAAGTTTTTATATGGAGATTATTGAATGGTTTTAAGCAGTAAAATAAATTTACCATCTTTATGGTTTAGGAGGATCAACCTACTTGTGGCTGGAAGGAAAGATAAAAAAGTGGTACAAGTAAGGACAGTATTAAATCCTAAACTAAGGCAGTTGCAGTAAGACTGGGAAGCACAGATAGATATAAAGGATGTTAAGAAGATGTCATCCATAGTGCTTAGTGAATAGTTGTATTCATTTATGGCCCAAGTGATAAAACAGAGACCACTCTAAATATCTAATGCAAAGGGAATTAAATACCAAAAACAGTTGCATTGATGGTGAAAGAACTGAAATGTCAAATGAGACAGTGAAGATGCACAGATCTTAGTAACAATAAAAACCCTACAACTCATAAGGCTAAAAGGATACGGAGAAGAGATGATGTTATCACAGACAAAGAGCAAAGGCCACACCAGGTAATTTGAATCATAGCCATCCTATCTATTGTTATCTCAAAACATGCAGACATGCCAGAAACTGAGACACTAGGTTCTCATTTCCTCTCATCCTTTAACTTCCTTCAGACTCTACTGTCATTTGAATCTAATCACAACCTCCTGACATGGAAATCTCATAAATATATCCTGCAGGAATCCAGCTTTCTTTTTAAAAAGAAAGAAAAAAAGAAAAAGGCAGACCAGGGAGAGGTGAGAAAGGCATCAAAAGGCAAATAAACTTCTGAGTGGCATATAGTGGGTAGAAAATAAAGGAAGACTCATCTAAGCCAAACCTAGGTTTTGTGTCTTGAATAACTATTGGTCAATGTTATTCTCTAAAATAATAAATATTAGATCACATTGGATTATAAATAAATTTAGGGGTATGATTGGCTCATTCCTTGTCCAGTTCCTTTGGAAGATCCTGTGGAATATCCAACTGGAGAAAAGCAGTAGGTTACTAAGTAAGAGAAAGGAAAGCTGGTTGGTGAAAGAGATTTAATTGTTTCATGGGTGATAGTTGAAAACAATAACATAAACTGCTGGACATTGTGTTTATTGATAATATAAGATTTCCAGGGAGGGTGCTTTAGGGAATACTAAAATTAAAAGAATAGAAAGGGAAAGAAAAGCCAGCAAAAAACTTCAGAAGGAACTGTCATAGTCTCTGGGGCTTCTTGCAAGGGAGAAAAGTGTAATAGAAGACACATATTTTATAAGATTATTTATAATAGTCACCCAAAGAATCATATACAAGAAAGCGCAGGAAATCTGTCCACACACTGCAAACCAAAGAATCCAGCTGAGGTATTGTTATACCTCATGTAGGCCTGTTTCATGGATCTGCACTGGAAGGTCCAAACGTCAGTGATAGAATCTGAAAAGTCTGTGCCAGTGGGATGATGGATCTGTGCTAGCAGGTTGAAGGATCTACATTGGACCCAGGAAGCTACGCTGAAAATAAGAACCAGAGTTCCCCCTAAAATTACCATAGCTATCCTCAGCAACAATGAGGTCCCAAGCTCCTCTGATAATCAGGTCAGTTGAGTTCCCATCAAGAAACCCAGTGAAGCAAGCATCTCCAGGAGATGGGCAGTGCACCATCTTCCCCTCTGGAGCTAAGAAGTGATGGTCAAAGTGAGGACTAGAGATCCCCCAAAGGGAACTGAAGCTATACTCAGTGCCAACAAGGTCCTGAGCCTCGAAGAGGATGAAAACAGTCAAGTTCATCAGGAAAGCCAGCATGACAAGCTCCTCCAAAAGAGCCAACAGCTCCTTACAGCTTCTACCATCTCCCAACAACCTCCCTCAGCTCCCAACAGCCTACTTCTCCCTCACCAGTTCTGCTTATTATGCTGTTGGCAACAATCCTCAGGTGGGTGTCCCATATCCAGCACTACGCTTACTCAGTTCAGCTGGGGGTTATAAGTTGACCACCAGTTGTCAATCCACCACAAAAACTGTCAAAGATGTAGGAAAATGTAGTGTCTCCAGAGATAAAGTAGAACAAAGTTTCAAAAAGAAGGTGCCAAATTTACCCAAAGTGATTAATTGAGAAAAGAATCTTAAAATTGGACCATTAGCTCTACCTATTAGGCAGTCATTAGTGTCCTTTACAATAACAGTTTCAGTGGAGATATAAGTGTAGAGATCAGTTTATAATGATCTAAATAAAGAATGGGAAACAAGGAAGGAATTGGACACTGCTGTGAATCACATGGAAGAGGCCTGTGAAAGAAAAAAAGGTGCAAGAGAAAGTAGAAGCCTGAGGGGAATGAAAAATCTAGAGAAGGTAAATGAATTTTCAGCATGAGAGCAACTAAGACTTGTTTATATATCAATTGGAAGGAGATATGTCAATTGGAAGGAGATACTGAAGATACAAAGAACAGGGAAAATTGCTGACAGAATGGGGTTCCTGAAGACATACTAAGAGGTAGGCAACAGAGACAGGCGGTGATATTAGACTTGAACAGGAGAAAGAAATTTTCTGAGACCAGAGGGAAGAAAATGAAAGTAGGTACAGATAAAAGTGATTGTTAGGTATAGAAAATTGAGAGAGTCTATCTATAATAGCCCCAGGTTTCTCTGTGAAATAAGAGTAAATGCAAGTTTCTAAAGAGAGTGGAGAGATGGTGAAGCAAAAAGCTTTGGAATTGTCACTCTGAGGTTTGGATAATGGCGGGAAAAAGAGGCAGAGTGCTGAGAATCACGAAGACTGGGGAACATACATTTGCTACAACATTTATTTGCAGGACAGTGTTATTTTCTCCATCAGACTCAGTACCACTGGTTATAGAATTTGAGAAGTGGGTAACAGAAATTATTCATAATTACAGCTTAGCAAATGCAAATGAAACATACGAAGAAGGCATGAAGTAGAAGATACACAAGTTATTTATCAAGACAACGGTTTCAGTGAAGTAGTATGGTGTGGAGAAAGAGATTGAAGTGGTAAAAAGGACAAAAATGTCATTGTTGGCCAAATTCTTCCTCTGAAATTTATCAATGTGACAATAGCATAATATTGGCTTCTATTTGGCTTGTTTTGCATTAGTTTTGTGGCCTAGGAATATAAAGTAAAAAGAGAGCTAAAGGGGTTTATATAAATATCCTAGCTATAAAAATGCACTGTATAATCTTCACGACTATTCTATAGAGCAGATATCCATTTTAGAGAAGACATAACTGAACCCTGAGGAGGCTGAGAAAACTTGCTGAAATTAATCACAATTAGTTATTACAAAAGAAAAAGTTATACTTCAGATTTGTCCCACTTCAAATGCAGTACTCTTTCCACAACACGTTGCTGTCTCTCCAAGAAGAAAAATTATGTTTTAATTTCCCCTATGATCAAATGACCATGGGGGACTCTTGGAAATCAACATTTTCCAGAGCAAAGTCTTCAAATAGAAGCAGTGGTGTTCTCCAAAGGCCATAATGAGTAAGTCCATGGACTGTTCTCTCATATGTAGGAACATTTGGAGTATGGCAAGACATATAGTTTGGTTTCTGACATAAATAAATAATTTTGTTATAACATTTAAGCCAGACATCATCTCATTGGTGTCTCATTTAAAGTACTGCCAGGCTTCCCATTAGTTTTATGGAGTTTGGGTTTTGTGTTTTGCCTGTGCAAATGTGAGTTGAAAATGCAGGTGATCCGCAGAACATTTACCACTAGAAGAGATGCACCAACTGCAAAAGACAGAAAGCCACTACATCAGTTCTTTGGAAGCTGTGCCTTGCCCTTGGGGCTTAGTTGAAAAAGTGACTGTATATTTGAATGCAGTAATGCTTGACACTTAGAATGTTGACTAGAGTCACTAAGGTGTACAGTAAGGAGATAATTAAAGTAGCTAAAGAACCAAATTGCTGATGAATCCAGCATCCTTTCTCCAGAAATGCGCCTGGTCCCAGGCCTGAATTGAGATGAACAGAAAGCTGACTCTTCTATACTCAATGTCTAGTATTGAAGGCAAAAAATGACATTATTTTAGAGTAGGGACTCTGCCCCCCTGAAGACCTCTAATAATTATGTGATGGACTTAAACAATGACACTCTGGAGTGGGTCAATGACAATCTGGAATGGTCCAATGATTTTCTCTCAATTGTACTGTGTCCTGAAGAAAAGGAAGCAAACATTTATTGAGAATGTATTGCATTCCAGAAACTTTCTCTATTCTCATCATAATTCTTTGAGGTAAAGATCATTACCCCTACCTTATATAAGATTTTAAAAATGAAGAACAGAGCCAAATGAATTTCTTCAAAGTCATGTAACCACTACATAGCAGAAATTGTCTGCATGTATATTTGCATGATCCCACAGTCCATAAAACCTTAAACTCTCTATAGTGATTTAAGCAAAGCTGATTGTATATTGTTCTGTTTGAAGCTACTTATAAAAAGTGATGCAATCTATAATCTCATCCAAGAGTTCTTAAAACAGCTTTTGTCCACCAAGTATCACCTTAGTGTTTGGAGAAGTTTATAAAGCCCCTTTAAAACACCTAAAATAAAGTCAATAGAATTTAGAAATGCATGTGGCAATATATATGGCATTTATTAATAAGACATAATGTCAAACCAAATCATTATTTTCCAATTACACTCGTGATTTAAAAAAAAAATCCTAAATTTCACCTACAGGTTGATAAAAATAAAGATGTGATTTTGCCTATCAAAGTTAAACCTGAGTATTATTCTATCTATGCACCACCCCCTCAGGGATCTACAAAGGGCCACACAATAGTGGGTTTGAACCAGAATAAAATAGCTTGCTAGAGATGATGAGTTTTTAGAAAATTTGCAAGTTGGTTGTTAAATTCAGTCATTGTTAGGCAAGTCAGGGGGTATCACAATCCCTGACTTGAAATTATACTAGAGAGTTACTGTGATAAAAACAGAATGGAAAAAAATAGAGGAATCAATATATAACATGTGCAGGTACAAATTGCCTATAGTGAATGTGGTCATTATTTATACCTAAATTGTACCAATAAATTTAAATAAACTAAAAAATCAGCCATTATTAAAAGTAAATTATACAATTTTACAGTTCCATAAGTTATATTAAATATAAAGGTAATAAAAACTCTAACTCATTGCCTCCTAATTATTTCACTATTTTTCATTATTGTCTATGCTATCAAATTTACTTAGTCATATCTATTGTATCTGTATGGTGGAGATAGTACATATTGGCACCCCATTTCTTTGTAACTCCACATTCAGTGATATCATATTGTCAGCTTGAAATCAGTCATGGAAGCCAAAATGTGTTAAAAATACTGGACTTTTTATCCCACAAAGACAGTCATGAAATATTTAACTGCACTCCACTGTATCCCTGGACTCCAGATCCAGAACATCTGGGGGAAGAAAAACACATTTGACAATCCCTTGAGTCTATACTCTTAAGTGAAATAAATCAGACACACGTGTAAATATATGTGGTGTGAGAAACCAAAAGTGTAAATAAGATCCAAAATATATAACAGGTATTGTGAAATAGGAAGAAAATATTCAAATGAGGAGGAGCATAAGACAGAGGGGAGGGGGAAATGAAAGAATGGAAATGTAAAGAAGTGAGAAAGAAGAAAATATGGAAACAAAACTTTTGTAAATGAGGAGGGGAGGAAGAGTTGAAGGGAGGGTAGGAGAATGAAAAAAGCAAGTTAGATCATGTACAGATAGAAATTCTCTATGATGAATGTGATGATTATGCATGTCTAAAATGTATCAATAAAGTCTGATTAAAAATAAATCTAAAATTTTTAAAATCAGTAATTCTAGGAATAGTTTAACAAGAATTTTTAAAAGTGTAAAAAGAATGAAACTAAAAGGTAAACTTTATCCAAATCAAGAACTTCTGCTCTACAAAGGAATCTTGGGGGAGGATAAAAAGACAAGTCACAGATCTGAACTTTCAAAACTCAGGAATAAGCCAACCAAATAAAATGGATAAGAAAAGACACTTCACTGAAGGCGATATAAGAATAAGTACGCTCATGAAAAATGTCCAATATCATTAGTTGTTAGTAGATAGAAATTAAAATCGCAATGAAATACCACTACACATGCACACTAGAATGGCTAAAGTTAAAATTTTTTACTATACTGCCTAGTGGCACAAATGTAGACTAACTAGAATTCTCATACGTTGGTCAGAGGACTGTAAAATGGTGCAACCACTTTGGAAAACAGTTTGATACTTTCTTATAAAGATGAAGTTTCTCCCACCATAGATCCCAGCTACTCTGATCCTAGGTATTTTCACAAGACAAGTAAAAATATATGTCTACACAATTAAATATATAAAGATGCTAATGTCATCATGATTTTAGTAGCCCCAAACTGGAAACAATTCTATGTCCATCCACAGATGAATGTATAAAATAACAATATTATAATCATTTAATTGACAATTACTCAGCAATAAAAAGAATAAGTTATTAGTAAAAACAGCTTAGATAATTCTTAAAAGTTATGCTTTGTGGAAGAAGCCAGTCAATAAAGGGTACATATGGTAGTATTTCAAACATAGAAAATTTTATAAAATGCAAATCAATCCACCATGGAATGATCAAATCAGTGTATGCCCAGGGATGGGGAAGACTAGGAAATGGCATGAGGAAGAATTACAAAGAGGCATGAGAAAACTTTTGGTAGTGATAGATAACATTCAGTATCTTTTGATTGGGGTGTTGGTTTTGTGGCTATATACGGACGTGAAAAAATGAAATTGCACACTTCAAATATGTATAGTACATTTGATATCAGTTTGACCCTAAATAAAACATTTTCAATGAGTAAGACTGACCTTATCAGAAAAAGTTTTAAAAGACTGTACAGTAAGGCATGTATGTGATTGACAACTTCATGGTTGTTATGGTTATTATGTACCTTGATCAATGGTGTAAAGGCCCCTTCATTATTGTCCATTCAAGAGCCACCAATTATTTGAGAAGACAACTGTTTTAGATTTGCTAAATGTTATCTTCACAAAAATCTAAATATTATGCAGAATGTAAGGCACATATTTCTCCCCATGTTCTCCACTTGTTAGGTAAACCTATGTGGAAGAAGAAAGTAGAGTTTTTCTTCAAAAACAGAGAAGGCGAGATAGGCATTAAGCAATGCATCTTAGACTACACAGTAGGTCAGTGGCAGGAATGGGGTTAGAATACAGAGCTCCAATTTCTTAGTCAAATGAAAGGTCTCTGTTGAAAGAGTCTTATGTGTAATTCTGCAGGATGATCAGATTCATAGCAGGTTACTGAAAGGTGAGCTTGCTTGTTGGAAAGATCTATTTTCTGCTCAATTTTACTAAGTATTGGAGAGAAACTTCAGTATAATTGAACAGATTTGGCACTCCTAAATATTTGAAGCATATTTTAAGTTTTGGAGCAATTTTGCTTCTCAATCAAAAGATCTCCTATCAATATGCTATTTCTTGATATTGCTAATCTGCCCATTTAGTACATAGAAACGTCACATTCATCCACAGGCCCAGGAACAGTATCTGAACCAACATTTCATTAACTTGTATATTTTCCCCAAACCAATGATTGGTTGTGTCCCCTTCTCCCTACACCACCCCCTTACCCTTTAGATGTTGCTGGGGAGATTTTGGTCTGCTTTAGAAAGAGGAGGAGGGAATTGGATAAGAAATGGAGAGTTAAAGGGCAGTTACCAGGAGCCACTGTTCGCTAAACAGACAGAAAGGAAAAAAGAAGAGGAGGAAACCCAAAATTTTGCATGCTTCTCTTGAGGTAGGAAATTTTCTATGAGAATCCAGGCAGAAAATTTAAGTCAGTTCTGAGAAGAAAAGCAACAAAGATTGAAGATATTCTCATACTTCCACTTAAAGAGCATTGGTAGAGTATAAATAGACTATTATATACAAACCCTTTACTTCCATAAGAGATACACACCAATCCAAGCATACAGAATGGTAAACAAAGACTTCAGCAGCTACAGAGACAGTGTAAAGACAGAAAACAAAGGGACAAAGGGACACCTCCAGAAAAATACATGTTTTCCAAGCTTTCAAAAGAATAGTTAAGCAGAGGGCAGCTAGGAGGGAAACAGTGAGGAAAGCCATAGGTGGTGGGAGACATGGAGGTGGGACTGAGGTGGGAAGTAGGGGGTGGAGGTGAGAGACAAGATTAGCAGTTAAGGGTGAATAAGAGAGAGTAAATGAGTTAGTCTGATTGCATAGAAACTCCATCTAAGGGTGGATTAGAACAAAAAAACCAATCTCCCCAAATACTAGTGTTTCAAAGTTAGAATTTTGTTAAGCCATTTCATTCCACACACTAAAATAAATTCTGATCACTTTCTCCAGGAGATTCACTTTTCAGTGAAGTGTGAAAGGACCATATTAGTGTATATATGTAGATATTTTATTTAAATAGCTATAACCTTTAGGAAATATATTTGTAGGGGTTGAATACACACATCAGATGATACCAAAAGGCCAAAGTTAAAAAAAAATTCAGCTATCTGAGAAGCAAATTCAAAAATCAGTATAATTGAATCATCTAACCACTGAAAAGAAGAAATAGACAAAGGGATGAAAAAATACTCTTTTCTTTTGGAAATGTTTTCAGCATTGGCACATTTTCAAATGCACACATAGAGAGACTACTAAATCAATCCACAGTCTACTCTAATTATTGTAAGTCAGTGCAGGCCAGGATAGGCTGAAGTGGATAATCTGAAATGCACAATAATTTTATACACATGTATTTTTATTACTTTCTAGTGCAGACAGATACTCCAACTATTTTAATAAAATTTTGCCCAGTTAAGGATCAGTGTCCACACAGCTCTGAATGCACAACTGCAATTAATCTGAACACAATTGTGAGATTTTTTTCAGTGAAACAGATTTCCCCTTACCACTTTCTGAGAAATAAAATAGCAAATATTTATTGAATGCTGTCCCTGTATGTGTCACAGAGTTTTAAGCAGTTTACATGAATTATCATATTTACTTCTTACAATTACTTTGTGAAGCAGGTTCAGTGATTCTCCCCATTTTACTGAAGAAGGAACTGAGATTGGGAGAGGTTAGACAGCTTGCTCAAAATTATACAGTCCATAATATGTAGAATTTACATTTAAACCCAAATAGGCTGATTCCATAGATTTTGCTATTCTCTAGAGTACCATGCTGCCTCAGATAAATACCCTTTACCTCAGGAAAAAAATCTGATGTCAGGGATTTATTTTCAAAATGAAAGGAACTTAAGAGTGTTTTGCCATCAGCACGTACAGAACTCTCTCTTCTTCATCCTCCTTCTCAGCAGCTACATATGTGGTTTCAAACAAAGATCACTGACTTTCACAATACTGAGCCACAAGGGAATGCAGAATCCTCTGGCATCAAATAAAGAGCCAGTTATCTTCAATGGACTCTATTGCTGAAGCAGGGAAGTAAACTAGCACCTTTCAGAGAAATTTGTATGACAAATTAGAAATCAAAAGGTTTTCTTGACTATCAGTTATCCAGAAAGGTAAATCAATTATTACCTCCCATTCCAAGGCTTTGCTGAAATGAGTTTAACATTGTTTATATCTATATAAAAGCATTTTCAATTATATCTGTTTGGCAAAGCCTCTTTCTTTCTTTCTCTCTTTCTTTCTCTCTTTTTCTCATTCCTTTTGTTAAAATATAAATGAGCTTTCATCCTGCTTTGACTTATCACAATATACAAATATTGTGAATTATAAGAGTCTGGATTAATGTAGATTTACATACTTTCCCATGATAAATAATACTACGGACAATCTAATGCGATCATTCAACGTTTTTATTGTATAGTAACAATAATGTTATATGAATCTGGATTGATTACGACTACAGACCAAAAAGCAAGAAAATTGGAGGAAAAACTAATAAGACCATTTTTTGAAAGGTTGAAAAGTTAAAAAGCTGCTGGGCAAGTTGCCATGGATACCATGCCCAGAACATAATACCGAGCTTTTCTTCACAGTTAAACACTAAAGGCCTAACACTCCAGCTGCATGCCTCCTTTCTGTGCAGGCAGTAGCAACTACTTGAAATGGAAATTCTGTATGTTGATGAGTGAGAATGCAATTTAAAATTTCCTGTGCAAGAATCCAAACATGCTGAAAATATTTGAATCAGTTTAATTCCAAAAAGATTTTTATGCCATTTTTACTTTACCTAAGACTAATAAATTAAAACTCATTACACAATATTTTTTATAAATCTACAGTAAAGACTCAGAAGTCAGTAATTGGTCAGAACAATAGGCCTACATGGCATATTCTTGCTATTAATACTTATCACACATTCTTAATATTTAAATATGGAGTCTGTTCAGATCAAATGATATGGCTGATTTGGAATTCTGTCCATGCTTCAAAAAGACATACATGCAAGAAGCATTATCAAAATAAGTCATTATTTTGCTCTTCACTTCATTTTATAAAGTTTAACAAAATGAGTAAGATATTTCTGTTGAATTAAAATAGAAAAATTTAGCACATGAAAGAGTTCATAGTGCAAGGTAACAGTTTTGTGTAGAGCACATAGAGTATAGGTTAAAATAGACCCAAACTTGGAGTCTAACAGGCACAAATTCCACTTCTATCACTTTACTAACAGTGACTTTGGGTAAATTTCTCAATCTTAGTAAGACTCATCTAATCATAGTCTGCTTGTTATTATATACTGATCATAATAATGATATAGGCATGATATTAGACCTCCAAATAATATAAAGGAAATATCATATGTCCCAATCTATTAGATGTCTGATATGCTGAGTTTGTGTTCCCCAAAACTGAAGAATAAATTTTAAGGAATAATGGAGGTTAAAAGCAGCAAGTATTTATTGAGGAAAAGAAAACTTGTTTAAGTGAAATAGAAGGGGACCCGGCAAGTGGCTTGCCAAGGACCATACTTCTCAGGGGAGGCTTTATAGAGCAAAATCATGAGGTGGGTATAAGGTGGGACAAAACTATGATCAACTAATAAGAGTAAAATTTGGCTGCTTAGGTAATATTGATCCAATTGGGAAGCAAGTCATTTATCAAGGGTGCATGGGAACTCTGGGTCCCCACCCATGTGATTGATGCATATTTAGACTATCAATCATTATTGTTTATCTCTAGGGGAAGTGCGTAGGTACAGTTATTCCATCTTTTGTCTTGAGGTCTGGCCTTTATGTAATGTGCCTCCGCTCACAGTTGTAATGTATCTGCACTGACTCCTACAAGAACTTAACCCTGCCTGACTGCCTATATTTGTACCTAACTTAGCTGTCTATAATATTAATGCCTGTACTATAGAGTTTTTGTATGGATAAAATTAGCTACATATGAAACAGTTAAAACAATGTTAATTCTTCACCAATTGGGAATGTTTAAATGATTTGCCAAATTACTGATTCATACTGGACTAGGGGAAAACTTAAGTTTATGGTAGACTTTTCCTCTACTTAACATATTCTAGGGGAGCACTGCTGACGTCCTTGCTTACGTGCTTATTCATACATCTTCCAAATTCTATTTTCCCCTTTCATATTTTTTTATTTTAAAGAAAAAAAAACCAAAATAACAAAAACAAACATAAAAACAAAACAGCACAAAAACCATAAAAACAATACAGAATTCCAAAAAAGATGATAGGTAATTAACAATGGTTGTTGAATTACATATTGTGATCCTCAGAGTAGTTACTCAGATAACCAGGTATAGGCATGCAAGATTGATCAAACAATTAAACACTAACTGTTCCTTTCAATAAACCATTAGAAATTAGTAGTACAATTGTCTTTGCTATTTTTTATTCATTAACTTACAAACTGTAAAGCACCTTATTTTCCCACCATCTGATCCTAGCATCACCTGACAATATTTTCTATATTTGGGCTGGGGATTTAGCTCAGTGGCAAAAGCGCCTGCCTGGCAAGCGCAAGGTCGTGAGTTCGGTTCCCGGTACCGGAGAAAAACCAAAAAAAAAAAAAAAAAAAAAAATATTTTCTATATTCTTTATGTTTGCTATCTCTGTCTGCTCTATGGGAAACAGAAACTTCCTTTATGTGGCCCTATACATTCCTTGGTCCTGAGTTATGAGACTTGGTGATTTTCTACATCTTTCAGGATTTACTTTGTCGTCAATCTCTACACATTCTTTCCCTTGTTTATATTTTGCAAGCCACTTGCATAATCCCAGATGATCTTTTCTATCAGTGGGGGGGACATTCCTAACTCAACTGTTTTTGTTTATCTACTCTTGTGTTTCCTTGTGAGCTACATGAGTTGCTTCTTTCAGAATCTTCATATTCTTTTTCCAAGAACCTTGTAAACATTTGAAAACATACATGCCAAATAAACTAACCAAATTTTAACAAATATGACCATGAAAAATAAAAGAGAAAACATAAACTGAAAACCAAATGAAGACAATTACAAATACATATAAAATTATAACATGATACTATATATTATTTCATATAAGTTAAATTAGAAGCCTGAATGAGATATAATATAAATAAGATGACATAAATCAGTCCAGAAAAGTGGAAATGTGAAAAGACCTACAATTATAAAAGAAATTTAAGAAGTAGTTAAATTTAAAACACATTTGAGGCCTAAGTAATATTATACACAAGTATTCAGATGAGAGAATATAACACAAACAATTCCAGAGCATTACAAAAATGGACACCTTTACTTTATTTTTCTGACCTTATATAACTGAAAAAATGCTTTCCAAGGAAAGAGAGCTATAGGCTAATATTACTGATGAACTCAAATTGGCAAAACACAAATAAAATATTGACCAGCAGAGATCAGGAATCAAAAGTACAGTATATAATGATGTGGAATACATAAATCCTAGATAAACATTTATATGTTAAGAAAATGTTTATGATCATGAATAGGTTTCTGAAAAAGATAATATTCAACACTCATGTATATTTTTTAAAATCAGAAGACGTACTTAGACCTTTCATAACTTAAGACAATATCTACCAAATACCTATACTAAGCATTATACTTAAGTGTGAGTTATGAAAATTCTCTATTAAAATCAGAAGCAAAACAATTTTAGTGGTCACTGGGTATAAAGTTTAGCAAAAAAGAGGAAAACAAGTATGAAATACTCTTAGAAAAAGAAAATGTCATTATTTTTGTTTTTTATGAAAATCTTTAAGATAAAAATTGATAAGTATTGCTAAAAAGCATAGAAAATAAGTACATATATTTATATATAGGAATAAATCTTTTATATACACCAGAAATAACCTACTTAAAAATTTTAGGTGGTCTAGTGGAATAAAATACAACACAGAAATAGAGTTGAAATCATGTGGAAATTCTGTACGTGATAAAAGTATCTTTCAAATGTCAAGGACAGTGATGGATTTTCTAAGAAACAATATTGAAGCAACTAGGCAATCATTTGTAAAATTAAAAAATGGATCCATACTTCATAACATACAGTAAAACAAACACCAATTGGTGAGAATAATCAACATTAAATTTGAAATAATATAAATTTTGCTGTGAGAAAAGGTTTTTATCTGTGACACAAAATTTAGGTGCAATATAACAAAGTGTTGATAAATTCAAGTACATAATTTTCTTAAAAATTATACAACATCAAACAACATAAGAAAAACCAAAAGAATAATTTCATCTGTGAGAAAATGTTCTTAAAATATATCATTGTTGCACAGCGGGAGAAAACACAACAGAGTAAAGGGACAGCACACAATGTAGGAAAAAATGTTTGGCCATTGTTCCTCAGACAAAGGACTATTATTAAGAACATATAAAGAACTCAGAACAATCAGACCTCCCAAATTTAAAGACCCAATGCAAAACTGGGCATCTGAGATGTGTATATATTTCTTAGATGAAGAAATAAATTTAGCAAATAAATATAAGAAAAAATGTTCAATATCATTTGTGATTTGAAAGATGCAAACTAAAGCAACACTGAAATTTCTTCTCACCCTGGAAAGAAGGGCTTTTATCAAACAATCAACCAATAACAAATGCTGGAGGAACTGTCAGAAATAAGGAACCCTTCTGCACTATTGGTGGGTGTGTAGACTGGGGCAACCACTGTGGAAAGCAGTATAGAGATTCCACAAAAAACTAGGATTGGAGGTTCCATTTGACCCAGTTATTCCCTTGCTGAGTATCTTCCCAGAAAAATAAAAATATCATACCACAGTGATAGATGTGCACCCATGTTTATAGCAGCTCAATTTGTCATAGGTCAATCTTGGAAACAACTCAAATGCCAACCAACCAAGGAATAGATAAAAGAAGATGTGCTCGTTTTACACAGTGAAGTACTACTCAGTCATACAGAAGGATAAGCTGCAGACTTTTATAGGTAAATGGATGCAACTTGACACAATTCCCATAAGTGAATAAACCAGATGTACATGTGTAAAAATCATATTGTCTCCCTAGTGAGAGAAGATGAAAGAGTAAATAACTTTCAAAATGTACAATAGGTATTATAAAATGAGAAGAAACTTCAAAAATAATGAGCAACTGGGATGAAAAAAGGAGAAAAAGAAGTAAGGGAAAAGTATATATATATAAGTATATATAAATATAAGTATATATATATAAAGTATATATATATGGTAATTAAAATAGTCATACTAATAATTTCTCTTAGCTCATTGAAATAAAAGATTTGTGCTGAAATTTTTGGACGACTAAATTCTGATATCTTATACTCTGACTAATTTAAAGACAACAATAAACAATATATTAACCATTCTTACCCTCCTATTATCTTGTTTTATCTTTTTTCTCCTTAAAATAAATGAGAAAATGAAAAACATATCATTGTATATCTACCACATAAGTAATTAATAAATTAAGAGAGAAAAAAGGACCAAATCCTAACTTTAAATAAATAAAGGACATATGAATAATGTTTAAAGTGATATAAAATGACCTTTGAAGATATGTCAAGATGTACAACTTCACTCATAATTAAAGAAATGTAAATTAAAATAAATCAAAGTATCATTTCCCGTCTATTAGATTGGCAGAAGTTTCAATGTGTAACAAAACACTGTTGGAAAGATTGCATAAAAGTCACTCTTATATAATGCTGAGTTGAACAAAAAGTGGTACAACTGCTTTGGTGTGAGGGAGATGTTTTGCAGCTTTTAAGTATACTGCATTTATTTTTCTCTTTTTCTTTTGTTTAGTACAACAGATTGAACCCAGGAGAACTCTAGCATTAAACTATATCCTTGGCCCTTTTCATTTTTTATTTTGACACAAGGTATTGCTAACTTTCCCAGCTAGGATTTGAACTACACATCCTTCCTTATCTGTCTCCCAAAGTGCTGAGATTATAGGCCTGTCTTTATACATGCTTTTGCCTCAGCAATTCTACTATTAGGAATTAACTCTGAAGGTATTCCTTACAAACTGTCTTCCAAAGTGTAAATTTTATCCTGACACTATTTGAGAACGTAAAATTTTGGAAATGTATATGTGTAAAAGGGAAATGTATATGCATAAAAGGGAAATTGATTCAATACAATCTTGTAAATGTATGCTGATCCAGAAAGGACCTAGGCCCACCCACCCTGCCACCGGCTGACACCACCCCCAGTGCCTGCCTGGGCTGTCCTGAGTGCTGACCCAGAAGGGACCCAGGAATACACTCTCCACAACAGCCAATGAATCACCTAGTCCTGGATTCACCACAGCCCAGGGTAACAGAGGTGACAAGCAACAGACCAACCTGATCAGAGCCCAAAAACCAAGAAGAGAATTGTACTCCAGGACTGAAGTGTTAGCCTACCACAAAATCTGAGTAAGAGCCATCCTTTGGAGAAACGCTTGAAATGGATGAGAAGTAAACAGGGCTCTTCTTGGGTCCTCTGGAATGTGCAGGAACAGAACAGGAAGGTCACAGAGCATGTATTCTATTATGGAAGGGTGTAGTCATCAGAGGAACAGTCCAGAAGAAAGCACTCAGTCTAGTGGTGTGTTTACACTGTCATACTGTGGCATGAATCTAACAGAAACTAGTGGTTTCAAATCCTATAAATCAATATATGGGTGGCCTAATTGTTTTCCCTAAAACCATAGTTCTCTTTATTCAGCTTACGGGCTGTTAATGAGTAGTTCCTAGGGTTTGTCAATATCTAGTTGATACTTTATGCCACTCTTGTCACAATATTTTCTACTATAGCCAAGGTAAAGCAGTAGTGGCAGACAATTGGCCTTCTGTCTATATCAATAGATGGGTTGACTGGGGGTTACAAGCAATAAAATAATTGACACGTATACATACTGGAACATGGGAATGCAAGTCAGCATAAGAGCCCCAAGGTATCCCAACTCTCCTAAGGCATATCAAGGGAGCATAAATAAAAAGGAAAGCAAAGAGCAGGTAGTTAAATTCTACAAAATTTTTGTTGAAGATATGAAGGAACTAGACGAGTCCAAAAAAGAAATGAACCAAAAGATCACAGAAATATTACTCAAAATGCCCAAATGGGGTATTGTGGAAAACATGTAAAAAGTTGGATAAGCTTACCAAAGAGTTCAAAACATTAATTACAAATTCACCATAGATGTGGAGTCCTTGAAAAGCTATCAGAAAGAAATAACTGAAATTAAAAACACTGTATAGATATGAAAAGTGTCTAACTTTGAGGGCAAAATGGTTAATTACAAAGAAGTAATCAAAGAAGCCCCAAAAAGGAGGGAACAAGAATAGTCCATCCAGGAGCTACTAGATGCCATTAAGAAGGCTTACCTAGGGCTAATTGGAATGAGAGAAAAAATAGAAAATAACACAAATGAAATTGTTAATATGTTTATAGAAATCATAGTGGAAAACTTCCCAACTATAAAATAATTCAACATACAAATAAGCAAGGTATCCAGAATCCCAAAAAGTATAATAAAAGAATATCACTAAGGCATATCCTTATAAAATTGCTACATATCTAACAGAAAACAACAGAATTTTAAAGGCTATCAGAGGAAAACAAAAAATCACATTTAAAGGTAAATTCTTTACAATTACAACAGACATCTGAACACAAACCTTAAAGGCCAGGAGAGGATGGAGTTAAGTTTTCAGGCCCCAAGGGCAAACAAATTCTAACCAAGATTAATGTACCAAACAAAATACATATGAATAAGTATGTTTCATGAAAATGAACAGCTCAAGAAATATATAAGTAATAAAACAGCACTCCAGAAAATACTCAAGAGATTGAAGAGAATTTCAATAAATGGAAAAGCAGAAAATACTCAAGAATATTCTAGACAGAAAGAATGAAACTAATACAGATAAAAACCCCAAAACCAAGATGGAATGAAAACAACTACCAAGTTCATTAGATAAAAAAAAAGCAAGAAATAAATAAAGCAAAGAAGTCAGCAACAGACAAAGAGTGCAATCTTAGTAAATAATTGGGACCTCTCAGGAATATCTCTTCATGTTAATGGTTTCAGTTCTTCAACTGAAAGACACAAACTGGCAAACTGTATCAAATTATAGAATCTAACAGTATATTCCATTTAAGAAATGCAGCTATTCCAAGAAGATATTAATAGATTAACAATAAAAGGATGGAAAACTATATCACACTCCCAGACCACAAAAAAAAGAAAGTGTAACAATTTTAATCTCAGTCAGTATAAAGTTCAACTGAAATGGACTAGAGTAGACATTGAAGATCTTTATATACTAGTAAAGGGAACAATTTGAGAAGAAATAATGCATATAAATATTTATGCAACAAATATTGGAGAAATGATCATCACAAAAATACTGATGATCATAAAAAGATCATATAAATATTAACGTAGTCACAGCAGGAGATCTTACTACTCCACTTTCTCAAAGAAATAGATTGATTAAACAAAAAATTCCAAAGAAATATAAGGACTGAACCACACCCTTGAAAATATGACTTTAATAGATGTCTCTAAAGTATTCCACCCTACTATAACAGAGTATACATTCTTTTCTGCAGCACACAGTAATTTTTCCAAAGTGGATCACATTGTAGTCTACAAAGTTTGCTGAAATATAAAGGAATCAAAATCACCCTATGTGCATTATCAGACCACTGTGCAATAAAAATGGAAATCGATGACAGAGGAAACCATGGAAAATGAAGAAAAAATTTGAAAATTAATAATATATCCCTAAAAAGCCAATGGGTAACAGAAGAAATCAAGGTAAAAAACTTAAAATTTCTCAAAATTAATGACATTGACAATACAGTTTACTTGAACTTCTGGGGTGCTATAAAAGCACTCCTAAAAGGAAAGGTCATTACAGTCAATTCTCACAGTAGGAAAACAGTGTGAACTCAAATAAATAACCTTCTACAGATCCTTAAGATACATGAGAAACAGCAACATTCTAGACCCAAACCAAAATCTAAGAGAGCCATCATAAAAATTAAATCACAAATCAGTGAAATTGAGACAACCCCCCAAAGAATCAACAAATCAAAGAGCTGGTTCACTGAAAGAATAAACAAAATAGATAAACCGTTAGCCAAACTTACAAAAAGAATGAAAGAAAAGACTCACAACAGTTTAATTAGAAATAAAAAATTAAAATCAGAAAGATACCATTGAAATCCAGAAGATAGTTGTATTATTAAAACTTGTATTCCAACAAATTGATAAGTTTTGAAGAAATAGATTCCTAGGTTCATACAAATCAACAAGGCTGGGGCTGGGGATTTAGCTCAGCGACACAGCGCCTGCCTGGCAAGCGCAAGGTCGTGAGTTCGGTTCCCGGTACTGGAGAAAAACCAAAAAACAAACAAAGAAAAAAAAACAAAAAAAACAAAGCTAACACAAGAAGACACAAAAATATTGAACAACCCCCAAAAAGGAATGAAATTGAGACAGTAATAAAGAAATATATTAACTAAAAAATGTCCAGGACCTGATTGATCCACAGTTGAATTTTAGAAAACCATTAAGGATGCTATATTACCCATATTCCTCAAGTCCTTCAAAGAAATGCAAACAGATGAAGTGTTTCCAAATCCATATATGAAAATCAGCATCACACTGATTCCAAAACCAGAGAAAGACTCAACTAAAAAAGGAAACTATGGGGCCAGCAATATAGCTCAGCAGCACTGTGCCTGTCTGGCAAGCGTGATGTCGTGAGTTTGATTCTTCATACCAAAAAAAAATAAATAAATAAAAGGAAATATGAGGATGAAAAATCCTAGGTTCTAAATCTGAAAAAAAAAAAAAAAAAAAAAAAAGAAGAAAAGAAAACTACAGAGTAATCTTCTCAATGAACATAAATGCAAAAATCTTCAACAAAATATTAACAAATAGAATACAATATATCATCAAAAATCATACATATTGGACAAATAGGTTGCATCTCAGAGATGCAAAGATGTTCAACATATGCAAATAATAATTATAATAAACCACATAAAGACAAGGAAGGTCAAGGACAACATGATCATATCAATAGGTGGAGGAAGGGCTTTTGACAAAATCCAGCACTGCTACATGAGAAAAACCCTGAATAGAAGAACTCAAATTATCATTATTTGTAGATGACATGATACTCTACATAGAAAATAAAGGGAATTTCACCCCCAAAAATCTTAGTTAATAACCAGTTTAAACAAAGTATCAGGACAGAAAATCAACACACAAAAATCAATAGCATTTGTGCACAACGATAATAAACTCAATGAGTAGGAAATTATGTAATAAATTACCATTCATAGTAGAATTGAGAAAAATGACTTACCTTGGAATTAATCTAATGAAGTATGTGAAAACTATGGTAATCTGAAGAAGAAGATTTAAATGCCCTCAGCAAATGGAATTAGGTCCCCTGTTCCTGAATAGGCAGAACAAATATTGTCAAAATGGCCATAATCCCAAAACTGTTATACAGATTCAATGCAGTCCTAATCAAAATACTAAAATCCTACTTCAGAGATGTAGAAAAACCAGTTCTAAAATTCATACAAGACAGGAGACAAGAAAAATAGCAAAAGCGAGTTTAGGAATCAAAACCAAAACAGGAAGTGTCGCATTACTTGTGTTCAAACTATACTACAGCAACAGTGATAAAAATGGCATGGCACTGAAACGAAAGCAGACATGTAGATCACTGTAAGGAACAGAGCTTACAAAAAGATCCCCACTACACACTCAGTTATTTGATATTTTATGAAGGGGCCAGAAGCATACAATAAGGAAAGATAGCACAATCAATAAATGGTGCTGGGAAAATTGGATATCTGTGTGGTGAAGATTAAAATTGGATGTGTATTTCTCACCATATACTAAACAAAAATCAAAAGAAATCACATACCTAAACACTAAAACAGAAACATTGAACCTACTGGAAGATAAAACAGGCAAAACATGTGACGTCATCAGAGTAAGAAAGGGTCACGTTTGCTCAAGAAATAACAGAAAGAATCAACAAGTGGGATTTTACCAAATTAAAATGATTCCGCATGGCAAAGAAATGAGTTAATAGAGTGGAGAGACAACATTCAGAATGGGTAAAGTTTTGCTATATACACCACTAATATGTAGAATATATAAAGAAGTCAAAAATTAGACCACCTAAAATAAAAGACCCAAATCAAGATATAGGCAAATGAAATGAACACACACTTCTCAGACAAAGAAATACAAATGCTCAGCAACAATATGAAAAAGTGTTCAATATATCTGGCATTTAAAGAAATGCAAATTTAAACAAAGCTAAGATTATGTCTTATGCAGATAGAAAAATGATCATAAAAATATCATAAAATAACAATACTGGTGTAGGTTTAGTGAAAATGGAACCCTCCTACATTGTTGGTAGGAATGTAAACTAGTGCAACTAGTATGCAAAACAATATGGAGATTTCTCAAGTACCTAAATTAGAAATTCTATATGATCCATCTATCCCCATTTTAGGTATATTACTGAAAAAGATAAAGACATCACATTGTAATGATACATGCATATCAATGTTTATAGCAGCAAAACTCACAATAGCTAAATCCAGGAACAGCCCGTGTATCCATCAACAGATGATTGGACAGATAAAATGTGATATCTAGAGGTAATGGAATACTACTCAGCTATAAAAAAGGAAAACTTGGAGATATTTTGAGAAAAATGTTTGCACCTGGAAAATATAGTGTTGCATGAAATAAAGCAAGCATGGAAGTTTAAATACCATAGAGTATCTCTCATTTGAGTAAGGGAAAGTACAAATGGTAAAATAAAGGATGGATAGATAGCAACAAGAGGATAGATCTCTTACAAATGGAAAGGGGTCCAGAAGACTGAAGGCTAGGAGGAGAGAGGGAAAGGAAGGGAAAATAAGTAGAATAAAATATAGAATGTACAGGAACATCATAATCTCAATGAGTGTAAACATTTTATGTCATAAACATGAGATAAGGTTAATAATATCAAGAATGAACTCGGGGAAAGAGAAATTAGAGGAGGAGGTAAGTAGGTGGGAGGGAAGAGGAAGAGGATTTAAAAAGGAATCAAGCTGTATTACATACTCACTCCCCAAGAAGACTGTGAAGTGTGTATATATAAAAATAAAAAATATGGTAGACCTTTATGATAGAGTATTATGTATCAGCCAAAAAATATGAACTTTGCTCTATATGAGAGTCTCCAGGTGGCTTTGTCTATGTCATGGTGTCCCTCACACAGGCCCTATGTGCTGTAGGAAGCCCAAATGACCCTGGACCAGATATGGAGAAGTTCACCTAGAAGGAGTTGGCTTTGTTGGATCCTTCCCAGAAGAAACACTGCAGTGCTATGATGCAGGAAATCTTCAGGAACCTGGTCTCTGACGCAAATGGGGAGAGAAAGAAAGTGAAGATGAGTACAAAACCCTGAGAAATTTTTAGAAAATTTGGTTGTGGAGAATGAATATAAAGAGGAAGGTAATCAGTGTGGAAAAATGTTCAAATCTCCAGATTTTCAGACTCCAGATCAGACAATGGGCTGAATATCATGAAAGCAAAAAGAAAAGAACACATCTAACTGGAAAAGTAGTGAAACAAAAGGAAAAATATTACAATAACAGGAATCAATAAATACCTATAAATAATAAGCCTCAATATAAATGGTCTGAACTCAATCAAAAGACCCAGATGAGTTGATTGGATCAAAAAACAAACCCAAGATATATTTTGATTCAAAAGACAAATCTCTTCCCCCCCAAAATAGACTCAAAGTCAAATGAAGGAAAACAATATTCCATATAGCTGGAGAACTAAAGCAATGAGGGGTGGCTATTCTAACTTCATAAAAAGTGTATTTCAAGCCAAAATGAATCATAAGAGACAAAAGAAGGCCACTACATACTGGTAAAGAGAAGAATTCAACAAAAATGATTACAATTGTAAATATTTATCCACAAAATATTTATGCCTGCAATTTCATAAAACAGAAATTAATGGACATAAAAAGACAAATAAATACCAATACAGTTATACTGAGGGACTTTAATACTCCACTCATAATATACTAGCCAACCAGACAAAAATTAAAAGATAAAATTATCATGAAGTTATACGATTGAACAATGAACTTAATATTCACAAGACTGCTGTAATTCATATTCCAGGTGATATTGATCTAAATTCCATCATCTGATGTCAAATAGCTATCCAGTTGTGGTTTAAGCCATGTAATGGGACTGTCATGCATGTACCACTGGTGATTTAAGCTGGGGAGTGTGTTAAGAAATATCTATCAATTGCTCCATCCAACAATATAATACACATTCTTCTCGGTTGCACACAGAGCTTTGCCCAAAATACACCATATTTCAGGTCATAACATGCTTAAAAAACTATTGAAATAATCTCTTGTGTCCTATCAGATTACAGTGAAATGAAACTAGAAATCAACAGTAAGTGAAATCACAAAAACTATGCAAATATTTCAAGGTTAAATAATACACTCTTGAATAACACATTATTGCTAGCTTGAACCACTGGTGCTACATGCATTACTGTCACATCAGGCAGCTTCTGCCAGCCACTGGTGGTACAAATGGATCTACTCACTTGTTTTGGTCTTTTTACTAATAAAAGTAATAAAAGTCTATAAGAGTCCTGAATCTAGTTAGTTGCTTGAATTTGAATAATTAATGCACAAATACAAATATTAATTAATGTTATTCATACAAATTTTTTAAAGTATTACATTAATCAAGTATGTATTTCACTAAATTAAAAAATTATATTCACAAATAATTTATCAATAATTAATACAGTGAATTTAACATGGAAATCTTACAAGTATCACATTTGCTAATATGTATGACACACATTTACAGCTGCTGCATAACATATTACCTGTATTACAATTTTAAATCATTTTAATGTGTTTTGTAAGGAATTGCAACATGACATATTGTCTGCTCAATCAGCACGTCTCTTTGTATTGTAATCAAAGACCCCTAAAAAGTGAGTGGGACAGTCATACACGTACCACTAGTGGTACAAATTGATAGAAACAAGTGAATTCAAATAAGCTCCATCTGTCATCAAGATATACAAATTATGACAATCTCATGAATGGGATAACAACGGGTAAATGAAGACACAAAATAAATTTACAATTCTAAGAGTAATTTTGATAGATGTGAGTGCCTATGTTAAAAAATATGTAATGATGCATCTCAAGTGAGCACAATCTCCTCTCTAAGTGCGCACAACCCAAATCCAAAAATTGTGCAAGAACTGATAAAGATCAAAATGGAGATCAATGATACTGAGACTAAAGTAAAATACAACTAATCAGTGAATCAAAGAGTTGTTTTCTTGAAAAGATTTATCAGATTGATAGCCCTTATACATCTCAACAAAAGATGAACAGAAAGGATCCATATCAATGCATCTAGAAATGAAAAAGGAAAGATTAAGATGGACATTGTTGGAATTCATTTAGTATAAGAAACTATGTAAAAGATTCATGTTTACCGTTATGGTTTATGTCTGTGTGTCCCCCCAATGCCTCAGGCGGACATGGGACAGGCTATTAGAGTTGAATGATTGTGGGTGTGAGAGCTACACCCACCCTGGGGTGGATAGTTTGCATATGTAAGGGAGAGGAAGAAGCTGCTTGGGGACATTCCTCCCCCATTCTGCCCTGGTGTGTGGTTGTTGCTTAGCTGTGTTCTGCCGTCCTGAGCTGCAGCTCTTTGCCATGTGCCATTGTGCCTTATAATCTGCCAAGTACGGACTGAAACTTCCACAAACTGTAAGCAAAATAAACCTTTCCTTCCTTAATTTTGGGCATCAGGTATTTTGTCCCAGCAGCGAGAAAAAAGTAACCAAGACATTTACAAAAATGGAGAATCCAAAAATTTAACAAATTTCTATATACATATGACTTACAAGAATTGAATCAAGATAAGTATGAAAACCTGGATAAATCAATAACAGACTATCAAATCGAGGCAGTAATAAAAACTCTACCAGGATAAGCCAGAATCTATGAGTTAATTCATCCCTGAATATTGTCAGAACTTCAAGAAGAACTAATAATAATACTCCTGAAACTCTTATATCTAATAGAAAGGGAAGAAGCATTGCCAAACTCATTCTTGGGTGCCAGAATTACCCTGATACTAAAATGGAAACATGACTCAACAAAAGAGAAAATCTCAAGCCAATACTCTTTTTGAACATAGATACAAAAGTCTTTGATATCAAGTGTCCCAAGTCCCTAGTCCACAGACCAGTATTGATCTCTAGGTCACACGGTAGGTGAGAAGGAGATCAAGGAGGGAAGATTCATTTGTATTTGCAGTCACTCCCTATCACAGTACCACCAGAGCTCTGCCTCCTGGCAGGTCAGTGGAAGGATTAAATTCTCAGTGGAGTCCAAGCTATTGTGAACTGCACATAAATGTCATCTAGGTCATGCATTCCTTGTGAAAATCTGATGACCTGAGGTGTAACTGAGGCAGCAATATTAGCACTGGAGGATGTAATTATTATATATTGCAAATATATATTAATAAAAATTTTACTAACTTAGTCCATGTAAATAATTTTTCCCATCAGATTGGTCCCTGGAGCCAAAAATGTTGACCATAATTAAATAAATACTTGAAAGTAAAATACAGCAATTCATTGAAAATTTCATAAATCATGACCAAGTCAACTTCATACCAAGAATATAAGAATACTTCAACATGCAAGCCCACTGCTCAGGAGGCTGAGGCAGGGGGATCACTGTGAGTTTGAGGCCACTTTGGGCTACATAGTGACTTCGACGCCAGTCTGAATTACATGGTAAGACTCTGTCTCAGAAAAAGGGACAGTTCAGCATACAAATATCAATATCAATATCTATCTATCTATCTACCTACCTACCTACCTATCTGTCGTCTTTATTATACCACACAAACAAAAGTAAGGATAATAATCACTTTTTCATCTCAATAAATGAATAAAAGCCTTTGACAAAATCCAACATCCATTTATGTAAATGCCCTGAAAATAATTGGTGTACAAGAACCTTGTTTCAAACTGATAAAAGCCATTTATAAAGAACCTACTATCAAAATCATACAACATGGAGAAAACTGAAAGCACTTCCTCTAAATCCAGCAAAGGGTGTCAATTCTCACCACTCCTCTTCAATATGGTAATAGACACATTAGCCAGAGGAATGAGGCAAGAGAAAGCAATAAAAAGTATTCAAATAGGAACAGAAGAAATCAAGTTATATCTATATGCAGATGATATGACCCATTATACAGAAGACCACAAAACATTATCTGAAGACACACAGAGCTAATAAACAAATTCAGCAAATTGGCAGTTTACAAAATCAACAGACAAAAATCAACAGCACTACTAAACACCAAAGATAAACTCTACAAAAAAGGTTTGAACGTGCAAAGGGTGGAGGCTTGCTGCTTCTTGTGTTGTTCTCAGGCCATCTTTTATATTTTCCTGTTCCTTCTCAGCAATCAAGATCTCGCCTACTCTATCTTGAAAGTCTTCAGCTTCACTGGAGCATCCTTTGTGGTCAACTCACATTTTAAATCATCCTGCTGGTCTTTTTGCTCTTGATTCTCAGCATAAATCTGGCTGAAAGCCCCCAACAATAGCCATGCCACTGCTGCAACATTTGACTGCCTTGAAATTTCTTTGGTCAGGTTAATTAGTCCACTGCCCTTAATCTCAGCTTTAGGCAAAGTTTCTGGACACAAGCAAAATGCAGAAAAACTTTCTTCCAAGCCATAGTGTACATCATCTGGAGTCCAAGAACTAATACAGTCCTTCCTCCCAGCAGAAACCTTCCAAACCCAGTCTTTACTGGGAGGATTTCTATCAGCCTTCTGGACTTCTGAGCTCTGACCAGAATCTCCCAGACAAAACAGCTGTAGGTGTTCTAGAGCTTCTCTTTTAGGCAACATCTCCAAAACTGTCTTATCCCTTCACACAAGCCATTCCCAAAGGCTTGTGAACCACATGGTCAAGTATAGTCAGAACAATGACCCCAGTTCTGTGGTACCAAATTTTTGTCTTGGTTACTTTTCTCTCATTGCTGGGACAAAATACAGGATACACAAAATTAAAGAAGGAAAATTTTATTTAGCTCACAGTTTGTGGAGGTTTCAGTCCATATTGGCTGGCTCCAAGACAAGGTGGCACATGGCAGAGGACAACAGTTCATGGTGGTAGAAAACAGCAAAAGCAACAAGAGCAAAAAGGGAGGAGTAGCAGCAGGAAGAGCAAGCTTCTTTCACTTCCCTTTTCCTTTCTACCAATTTACAGAACCATCAATAGTGGAGATGGGTTCTTTTTCCCCTGCACCCCCATCAGCACTTATTATTTGATTTCTTGATGATAGCCATTCTTTCTGAAGTGAGATGAAATCTCAGTGTTGTTCACATTGTATGCAAGCTACCCACCCCAGAGCAGGTGTAGCTCTCACACCCATAATCCCAGCATTTGACCATGGGTCAATCATAAACTCTATAAGCCTGCCTCATCACTGCATGAGGCTTTGGGGGGACACCCAGACACAAACCATAACATGGATTAAAAATGATCAAGATGGAATATATCTATATTCCAATTCCCCAAAGTGAATGTAATTATTATGTTTGCAAATATATACCAATTTTGAACATTAATTGAAAAAATGTTTAAATTTTTATTTAGAGGGTTTGCATCTGGGTGGGAGCGCAGAAGCAGGCAGTTCCTGATCTTCACCAGCACACCCCTTGTATGGGTCCTGTGCACGCCGTGAGTGACCAGCAAGGCACAGAATCAGGAGGCCCACGATCCGCTCACACCACGGTTTGCAGCTGACCACCCTGAGAACCAGGTAGCACCCCCATCTACTTCTTGGGAACAGAGCAGGCATCCCAGAAGGTTATCACCATTGCAGTCTGTGTCTCGACCATCTGTTGCTTGGGACACACAGGAGAATGTTTCAAGGGACCCATAAACCCGCTAAAACTGGGGTTTGTGGGGGCACCTCCAGGCATGCCTAGTGACACATGAAGCCCCAGAGCAGGCAGTCCACAAAACTGATGAAGCTGCAATTGGCATCTGAGTTACAGGGTTCACATCTGGGCGGGAGCACAGAAATAGGCGGTCTGTGATCACTGCCAGTGCAGCCCACCTCTACCTCCTGTGCGTGCGGTGAGAGGCTTGCAGACGGAATCAGGCAGTCCACGAACTGCAGACCCTGCAGTCAGTGTCTGGGCTCGACCTTCACCCTGAACACCCTGGAGTCATAGGATCAAGTGGTCTGTGATCACGCCAACAGTGCAGACTACTGCTGGTTCATACTCATGTCCTGAGCTAATAGGGAACACTAGATGAGATTGTCTGTGACCTGATGACATTATGAATAGTGTCTGAGACCTCGGAGAACTAGGTGAACTTCACCACCTCCTGGAAGATCCCAGACTAAGCAGCACACAACAGTGGCTACTGAGGGGCAAGTTTGACCACCAGGAAAACTAGGGAGGTTAGTGACCTTTGCTGGGCTGACAGGGAGGAAACGGACTGAGCACTTTACCACCAACATCAAACATGACAAGATGAAGGACTAAAATGCAATCTCAGAACTCCACCCCTCTCGGAACAAGTCAAGGAGACATCACCATACGAAAACTTGTTAAACATACTTCTGAAATTGCTGAGATGATTGCAATGGAAATGAAGAAACAACTCCATCAGGCCATAGAAGAGATCAGATCAGAAAAATTCTCTCAGGCCAAAAATGAAATGACAATAATAATGATAGACACTATTTGCAGATGACATGATACTTTATATGGAAGATCCCAAAAACTCCACAAGAAGACTCCTTGAATTAATCAACAAATTCAGCAGTGTAGCTGGATACAAAGTCAACACCCAGAAATCGAT
>NW_004955490.1:6835980-6923486 GCF_000276665.1 Chinchilla lanigera
TTCCCTACCACTTTGTTTGTAACTCTGTATTGTCTGTATTGTGCTTGTGATATGTTGTAAAATGTTGTATGTCTGTTAATGTTTCCCTCCTTTTATCTTAAAAAAAAAGAATAAAATTACCAAAATGCGGAAAAAAAAATAATAATGATAGAACTGCTTAGCTCATCTAAAGAAGAAACACATAAAAAAATAGATGAACATAGGAAATGGAAAGAAACATTGAATGAAAAATATAGAAATAGAACACATGAAGCAGATTCAAAGAGATATCCAGGAAATCAAAGCTTCCATTGAAAGCTGCCAAAACCACTTGAACGAAGCCGCAGATAAAATATCAGATTTTGAAGACAGCATGGCAGCTAGCGATCATGAAATAAAGGATCTCTTAAAATTAACAAAGAACCAGGAAAAATCAATTCAACACCTGCAAGACGGGGCAAAGAGGAGTAATGTACAACTGATAGGAGTCAGTGAAACAACAGGAGGCAAAACAAATGACATAAAAAGGAATATTTACAGAAATAATAGCAGAAAAATTCCCAAGCATGGAAACAGAACCTGATATACAGTTAAATGATGCATATACAAATCCAACTAACCATAACCAAAATAAAACTACACCTAGACATATAATAGTCAAGACCCCAGATGTCCAACAAAAGAACGGAATATTAAATAAAACATGTTAGAGAAAATAAACAGATTACCTATAAAGGAAAGCCCATCAGAATCATGGCAGGCTTCTCAACACAAACCATCCAATCGAGAAGAGCTTGGAGCAAAGTATTACAGGTCCTTACACAAAACAGCTTCCAATCAAGACTGATGAGCACTGCCAAACTTTCCTTCAAATTCAACTGAGAAATAAAATATTTCCATGAGAAAGAACAGTTGAAGAACTTCAGGAGCGCCAAACCATCATTGCAAAAAGTACTAAAAGATATTCTAGATGGACAATACCATGACTCCAATTTGAATAACAATAGTAGAAAGGAATTGTGAAGAAAAGCAAGCAATTAAACAGGTAGAAAAAGTAGGAAACCAACAGCAAGTAAATAACATGAAAATGATAAGTCAACACATATCTGTTGTAACCATAAATGTAAATGGCCTCAATTCACCATGTTAAAAGAAACAGACTGGCAGAGTGGATTAAGAAACAAAATCCAACGGTATGCTCTTTACAGGAAACACAATTTACTCAAAAGGAAATCCATAGACTGAAACTCAAAGCATGGAAAACAATGCTCCATGCAAGAGGAACCCAGAAAAAAACAGGTGCAGCTATTATGCTTGCAGACAATGCAAACTTCAAACCCTCAACAATCAAAAGAGATAACGAAGGTCGCTACATACTTGTAAGGGGAAAGTTTCAAGAGGATGAGATAACAATCATAAACATACATGCACCAAATATTGGAGTATTAAATTATATAAGACAAATCTTAACAGATATGATAAACCATATAATTAATAACACTATCGTAATAGGGGACCTCCAAACCCCTTTGACCCAAAGAGATAGGTCAACTGGACCAAAAATCAACAAGGAAATAACAGACCTGAATGAAAGCTGTGAACAAATGGACTTAGTAGATGTATACAGAGTGTTCCATCCCACAACATCAGAATACACATTTTTCTCAGCTGCACATGGGACTTTCCCTAATATAGACCATATTCTAGACCATTGAGCATACCTACCTAAAAGCAAAAGAACTGAAGTTATCCCATGTGTACTATCTGACCACAGTGCAATGAAATTGAAAATTAATGACAAAAGGAACTCCAAAAACTCCATAAACACTTGGAAATTAAACAACAACCTCCCGAACAACCAATGGGTCAGAGAAGAAATTAAAGAAGAAATTTAAAAATACCTACAGACAATTGAAAATATAAATACACCTCACCGAGAATCTGTGCAAAGCAGTCCTCAGACGGAAATTTATAATGATGAACTTACACATAAAGGAAACAGAAAGAGAACAAATAAATACCCTAATGCTGCACCTCAAACTTTTAGAAAAAGAAGAACAAGTCAAACCCAAAGTCAAAAGAAAGGAGGAGATTATAAAGATCTGCACAGAAATCAATGCAATTGAGATGAAGAAAACCCTCCAAAAAATAAATGAATCAAGGAGTTGGTTCTTTGAAAGAATCACTAAAACTGATAAACTCCAAGCCACCCTTATCAAAAAAAAAAGGAAGGAAAGAACTTAAATTAATGCAATAAGGAATGAAAAGGATGAAATTACTACAGATTCTACAGAAATTCAGAAGATTATTAATATTTACTTTGAAAATCTTTACTTCCATATGATAGAAAACTCAGAAGAAGTGGGCAGATTTCCAGATATGTACGAATTACCAAGGTTGAGTGAAGAAGATATAAAACCCTGAAGGACCCAATATCAATTAATGAGAATGAAAATGTGTTTAAAAACTTACCAACAAAGAAAAGACCAGGCCTGATGGATTCAGAGCAGAATTTTACAAGAAATTCAGAGAAGATATTATACCAACCCTCCTCAGACTCCTCAATGAAATGGAAAAGGAAGCAATTCTCCCTAACTCATTTCTGGAGGCAAGTATTATACTGATACCAAAACCAGAGAAAGACCCAACCAACAAAGAGAACTACAGACCAATCTCCCTAATCAACATATATGCAAAGACACTCAGTAAAATACTAGCAAATACAATGCAGCGAATCATCAAGAAAATCATGCACTATGACCAAGTTGGATTCATAGCAGGAATGCAGGGATTCTTCAATATTCGGAAATCAGTAAATGTTATACACCATATCAACAGGCCCAAAGACAAAAACATATGAACATCTCAACAGATGCAGAAAAGCTTTCAATAATTTGTAATTGTTAAATTGTGGAAGCAACCCAAATGTCCACCAACTGAGGATTGGATAAACAAATTGTGGTACTTTTATATAATGGAATATTACTCAGTTATAAAGGAAGATAAACTCGAGGCTTTTATAGGTAAATGATGACAACTAGAGACCATACTCATAAGTAAAACAAATCCGACCTGCATGTGTAAGAATCATATTGTCTCACTAGTGTAAAACCTGAAAGAGTGAATAAAAACTAGGAGGTATGATAGACATTGTGAAGCAAAAGGAAAATGCTCAAAAGTAAAGGGCAACTGAGGTGTGGGAAAGGAGAAGGGAAAGGGTAAATTATGTAAATATGTATATATAAGATAGCTAACATAGTTGTACTACTATCTTTTATTGCTCTGCAGAAAGGAACAGTTAATGATTACTTGTTTGATCAATCTTGTATGTCTCTATTTGTTCTCCTGAGAAACCACTTTGAAGATATCAGTAGGTAATACAACAACCTTGGTTAATTTCCTACAACTTTGTCTGTAACTCTGTTTTGTACTGTAACTCTGTTTTGTACTGTAACTCTGTAATGCTATTTTGTAAATGGATGTCTGTTTGTTAATGTGTTTTCCTTCTTTCATTTCTTAAAATAGAAAAAGTTTTAATTTAATCTTCACTTATTCCTTTTTTAATGATCTTTTCCTTATATAAAAGTAGTTTCTGATATTCATTATTTTTCCCTTCTCTAAAGGATTTCTTTTTTGTTAGTACATTTTTCATTCATAATAATCACATTCCTTTGTATTTGTACATAATATACCTTAATTGTTGTTTTTCCATTCCCATCACCTTCCCTTAACTATCCTCCTCTTCTCCAGATTACAAAAGCATCATTTCCACTTTCTTTCCATTCTATTTTTAAATCATTTCCTTCCCTTCCCCCTCCCACTCCCTGATTCTCCTTCCCATTTGAATAAGTTCTTCCTACTACCCAATGTCTGTCCTCCTTTTTTCTCCATATTTACTTTTTGAGTTTATCACACAAGAGAAATAATGTGATATTTAACCATATGTGTCTCATTTATCTCATCTAAAATTATGGTTTTAAGATGCACCCATTTATCTGAATATGTCTTAAGTTTATCCTTCATTATGGCAGAGTAGTGCACCATTTTATAAACATAGAACATTTTCTTTATCCATTTAACTGCTGATGATGTATGGGCTGTTTCCAAGATTCCCCTATTATGCACTGTGCTGCTATAAATGTAGGTATTCGTATATCACTATGGTATGATGCTTTTAACTCTTTGAGGAAGATTCCTACCAGGGAAATAACAAGGACAAATGGACCCTGTAGTTTTACTTTTTTGAGTAATTTACATACTGCTTTCTGTATTGGTTACATGAATTTACACTCCCACCAACAGTGGAGAAGTATTCCTTTTCCCTTGCACCCTCATAAGCACTTGTTATTATTTGATTTCTTGATAATAGCCATTCTTTCTGAAGTGAGATGAAATCTCAGTGTTTTTCTAATTTATATTTCCCAAATAATTAGTGATATTGAGCATGATTTTACATATTTGTGTACTGTTTATACTTCATCATCTGAGAAGTGCCTATTTATTTCTGATGCTCATTTTTGGATTGGGTCTTTAAAATGGGGTCATCTGATATTTTTTAGTTTTTATGTATTCCAGATATTATTATTTATGTATTCCTGCAATATTCCAGATATTCTAGTTGGTAAAAGTTTTCCATTATTTGGCCTGTCTCTTCACTCTGTTGGTGAAATTTTTTGCTTCGCAAAAACTTTCAAATTTGATGTGATATCGGTTATTAATTGTTTATAATATATTCTGTGCGATTGGGGATTTTTCCATAAAGCCTTTGCCTTTGCCTATTACTTCAAGAGTTTTGCCTATTCTATCTTACAGCAGATTAGGTATATATGTTTTGATATTTAGATCTTTGATCCATTTCAATTATAATTTAGTATATGTTGAGAGATATGTGTCCACGTTTAAACTTCAGCATGTGGAAAGCCAGCTATTATCCCCAGTACTATTTATTAAAGAGTGTATCTTTCTTCTAGTAAAGATGTTTGGCACCTTTTTCAAAGAAAAGGTAGCTGGATGTGCCTAGAGATTTTTCTGCAATTTATATTCTGTTACACTGATACTCAAGTGTGTTTTTTGCCACCACCATGCTGATTTATCATTGTAGCTTTGTAGTATAACACCAAATTGGGGATTATAAATCTCCTTCTGCCTTGCTCTTGCTGCTCAAGGTTGATCCTGCTATTCTAGGTCTATTAAGGTTCCATGTGAATTTTTGGATTATTTTCTCTAATTCTGTGAGGCATGCTATTGGTATTTTAGTTTGAATTCCATTAAATCTGTATAACAGTTATGGAAATATGAACATTTTCACTATATTGGTTCTGCCTGTAGAAGAATGGAGGATATATTTCCATTTCCTGATATCTTCTTTGATCTCCTTTTTCAGATTATCTACTTTTAAATGTAAAGATCTTTACCTTCTTTAATTAGATTGTTTCCTATGTATTTCATTATTCTTCATGTTGTTTTGAAATGGTATTTTCCCCCCAATTTCTCTCTCAGTAAGTTTTTTATTCATGTCCTAGAATGTTATTGATGGTTGAGTGTTGGCATAGTGTCTTACTATGCTATGTATTTCATTATTAATTCTAGGAGTCTTAAATTGCAGATTTTGCTGTTTTCTATGTAGATTATCATCCCATCTGCAAGTAACAATTTAACTTATTCCTTACCTAGCCATATTCAATTTTTTTCTCTTGCCTAAATTGTTTTGATTAATATTGCTAGGGCTAATTGAATAGGAGTGTGGGTAGTTGGTATCCTTGTCTTGTTCCAGATTTTAAAGTAGAAGCTTTCATTTTGGGGTATTTAGTATGCTGTAGGCTGTTAGACTGTTATACTGGCTTTCATCAAATTGAGATAAAGACCTGTTCCAATTTTCTTTAGTTCTTTTTCTCATGAATTGATATGGATTTTGTCAAATGTGTTTTCTGCATCCATTGAGATCATGTGGGCTTGGCCCTCAGTTCTCTTAATGTGGTGTAGTTTATTGAGAATTAACTATGTTCATTAAAAAGATTGGCCTATAGTTCTCCTTTTGGGGGGTCCTTCTCTAGTTTCTGTGCAAGTGTCTTGCTTGCTTTCAATAATAACTGTGGAAATATTGTTTCCCTTTAAACTTTATTAAAGAGTTTGATGAGAAGGGACATTAGATCTTCTATAAAATATATTGTAGAATTCAGCAGTGAATGTGTATGGACCTGGGATTTACTTTGTGGGTTGTTTTCTTTTAACTAAGTCTTCAATTTTATTATTTGAACTATTTATTACTTAGAATTTTTATATCTTCTTGATAAAGTTTTGGTATTTCATATGTATTTAAGAATATACCCATTACTTCTGAATTTTCCATCTTATTAGGGTACATGTTCTAAAAGTAGATACTGATAATCCTCTCAATTTTTGCAGGGTTTATAATGATGTAGGCCTTTTCATTTGTAATTGTATATATACTTGGGTATTTTTTCCTTCTTTTGATAAGGTTTGCTAGGGTATATAAATTTTATTTAATCTTTCAAACAACAAACTCCTGGATTCATTGATTGTATTCTTTTATTTTCTTAAAAAGCCTTTGACATTGTAATTTATAGAAGCATATTAAAGCTCAAAATATGTGCACATGCTTTAAATACAAAGAAATTCAAGGAACAAAAATTATCCTTACCATATGTTATTCATTCTAGAGGTTCTTTCTGTTGTACTTTTAAAAAATTACTAAGTTTAGAGATACAAATTAGATATGCATAATTATCACATTCATCATAGGGAATTTGTACCTGTACATGATATACTTTTGTTCCCCTTTTTTTCTCCATTCTCCTTCACTCTTTCCATCTTTATTTGCACAGCTTTGCTTCCATTTTAACCCCTTTTCACACTTTTCTCTTTTCCCTTTCTTCCCCCATATTCCTCTTTCCTTTTAAACAACTATTTCCTATTTTACAATATCTACTATATGTTTTGGTTCTTGTTTACACCTTCAGTTTATCACAGTAGAGAAACTATGTGATCCTTGTACCGGTGTGTGATTTATTTCACTTAATAGTATGGTCTTGAGGTGCATGCATTTACCTTTAAAAGTCTAAAGTTTATGCTTCTTTATGTTTCAGTAGTACTTCATTGTATAAAAAACACATCGTTTTATTTTAAACAGAAAAAAGCAAGAAATAACAATAAAACAGAGTTTCAAAATAAGCTAATAGAAGAGTAACAATAATCAACATATTTCATATTGTTATAGTCACAGTAGTTGTTCAGAGTACAAGATTAGGCATGAAAAATCGCCCAGAAAACTGCTAGCACAAAATTTTCCCTCCAATGAACCAGGGAAACCAGCTGTAGAGCTATCTTAACTATCTTGTGTTTTTATATATTTTTCCCTTTACCCTTCCTTTCTTTCCCATTTCTAACATCACACTTTTTTCTTTTGATCAGTTTTTTCTCTATTCACAGTATCTATTGTACATTTTTATCTGGTTTACTCTTTCAGATTCTCAGTCTAGTGAGACAATATGATTTTACACCTGTAGGTCTGGTTTCTTTCCCTTTTGAGTATGGTCTCGAGTTCTACCCATTTACCAATAAAAGTCTGAAGTTTATCTTTCTTTATGGATGAGTAGTATTCTATTATATAAAAAAACACATTTTTATCCATTCCTTGGTTTGTGAGTATTTGTGTTGTTCGCAAGATGTAGCTATGACAAATTAGACTGCTATAAACAAGGAGGCATATGTATCACTGTGGTATAAAGTTTTTTATTCTTCTGGAAAAATACCCATAAGGGGAATACCTGGGTCAAATGGCACTTTCAATCCTAGATTTTGAGGGATCTCTACACTGATTTCCACAGTGGTTGCCCCAGTCTACACTCCCACGAATAGTGGAGAATGGTTCATTTTCCCCCTACCACTCCCTGGCATTTGTTATTCGTTGTTTTCTTGATGATAACCATTCCTTCCAGGGTGAGATGGAATCTCAGTGTTGTTTTAAATTACATGTCTCAAATGTCCAGTGGAGTTGAACATTTTTCATATATTTATTTGTTGTTTTGATTTCTTCTTCTGAGAAGTGTGTAGTCATCCTAGATGCCCACTTTTGGATTGGGTCTTTGAATTTTGGGGGTCTGATATTTTTCATTTCTTGGTATGTTCTAGATATAGGTCCTTTGAGGGACAATGGGCTATAATTTTTCCCACTCTGTAGGTTGTCTTTTCACTATGTTGGTGAGGTTTTTTTTCCTGCAAAATCATTTTAATAAGATGAGATCTCATTTGTTGATTGTTGTATTTCCCACGCAATGTGAGTTTTATTCATGAATTCTCTGCCTATACCCATGTCCTGAAGTTTTCCACCTGTTTCTGTCCAATATAGTGTTTCTTTTTTAATATTTAGATCTTTGCTCCATTTTGACTTTAGTTTAGTGCACGATGATAGACATCAGTCTAGTTTTAGTCTTCAGTGTGTGGAAAGCCAGTTTTTCCACACCATTTGTTAAACAGGCTTTCTTCCAATGAACATGTTTGGCCCCTTTGTCAAAGATAAGGTGGCTAAGTGTGTTTGAGTTGTTTCTACATGTTCTAATTTTTTCATTGATCTTCAAGTATGTTTTTTGATTTGTTTTGTTTTGTTTTGAGTGGGTGTGGATTGGCAGTACCATCCAGTATTTATCAAAGTAGGTTTGTAGTACAGTGTCCAATCAGGGATTTTGATGCCCCCTTCCTTGCCTTTGTTGACCAGAATTTTTTTTCCTACGCTACTTGTCTTCTCTCTCCAAATGAGTTTTAGGAGTGTTGTGTATATTTTTGTGAAGTATATTAATGGTATTTTGATTGGAATTGCATTAAATCTGTATAATAATTTTGGGAGTATGGCCATTTTTACTCTGTTTTTTCTCCCCACTCAAGGGTGAGGGATAACTTTCCCTTTTCTGATATCTCCATTTTCAGAGTGCTGCAGTTTTCAGTGTAGAGATCTTTTACTTCCCTTGGTAGAATGATTTCTAAGAATTTCTTTCTGGTTCTTTTCCCTTTGGTGCTATTATGAAAGATGCAGTTTCTCTAGTCTCTCATTGAGTTTGTTATTTGTGTACAGGAATGCTATTGATTTTTGAGTGTTGATTTTGCATCCACCTCCACTACTGAATTTGGGTATTAAATGTTTTAGTGTAGTTTTTGGAGTCTTCTATGTAGAGAATTATGTCATCTGCAAATAATGATAATTTAAATTCTTCATTTCCTGTCTTTTTTAATCTTATTACTTTCTCTTGTTTAATTGCTTTGGCTAATGTTTCCAGCACTATATTGAATAAGAATTCTGACAGTTGATGTCCTTGTCTTTTTCCTGATTTTAGAGTGAAAGTTTTCAGTTGTTGACCATTCAGTATGATATTGGCTGTTGGTTTGACTTTTATCAGCGTAAGATAAAGACCATCTGTTCTAATTTTCTGTAGGCCTTTCTTATCATGAGTGGCTGTTGAACTTTTTCAGATGCTTTTTCTGCATCTACTCAGATGATCAACTTGGAGGTATGATAGACATTGTGAAATAAAAGGAAAATGCTCAAGGGTAAAGGGCAACTGGGATGTGGGAAAGAGACGTGAAAGAAGGAGAAATTTTGTATGTATGTATATACAGGATAGTTAACATAGTTGATCTACTGTCTTCTATTTCTTTGCTGAAAGAAACTGTTAAAGTCCTTGATTGATCACTATTGCATGTCTCTATCTCTTTTCATGAGAAACCACTTTGATGATATCAATATGTAATACAACAAGCATTGTCAATTTCCAACCACTTTGTTTGTAACTCTGTATTGTTTGTATTGTTATTTTGCTATTTTGTAAAAGGTTGTCTGTCAATGTTTTCCTCCTTTTATTTTTAAAATTAAAAAAAGGAATGAACATATGGGTTTTGTCCTTCATTCTCTTAGTATGGAATATTCCACTTATTCATGTTGGTATGTCAACCATCCCTGCATCTTTTGGATGAATCCTACTTGGTCATGGTGTATAATCTTGATGATTTGGTGCATTCTGTTTGCCAGTCTCTTAATAAGGATTTTTGTGTTGCCTAATTTTATTTTCTTGCATTTACTTAAATATATTCTATGAGATAATATTCTGTCTATTTTGGAGAAAGTCCCACATGCAGCTGAGTAGAATGTGTATTCTGTTATTGGGTGGAGCGCTGTAGATGTCTACTAAGTACATTTGTTCCAAAGTGTGGACCAACTCTGATATTTCTTCATTGACATTTTTGTCTAATATGTTTATTTGTGACATGGGATATTGAGGTCCTCTTTTAGAATTGTATTAGTGCTTATTTGATTTTTCATATATATTACTGTTTGGTTTTTATACTTTTGTGTGTTATTTAGTGCATATATGTTTATGATTTTTACCTTTTGTTCTTAGATTTCTCCCTTAACAAATATGTAGTGACCTTCTTTGTCTCTTCTGATCAGTTTTGGCTTGAAATCCACTTTGCATTAGGATAGCTACCATTAGTTTCATCCATGTTCCTGCTGCATGGAGTGTTTTCTATCATTTGACTTTTAGTCTACAAATCTGGCTTTTTAGCTAAGAGTGTTTCTTATGTGAAGCATATGGTATCTTATTTCTTGATTCATTCTGCCACCCTGTTCCTTTTGATTGGTAAAATGACACCATTCACATTAATGGTTATAATTGATATGTATTGACTTATCCTTGTCATTATACTATTTTGGTATTGTTGGTTCCCTTTCTTTCCCTTGTGTTTAGTTGCTCGCGTTGCACAGTGTGTTTACTCTATTGGGATAATAGAATTTTTCCTTTCATTTTATTTTTTCAAGAATTCCTTCAGAACATTTTAGAGTTCTGGTTTTATCGTCATGAATTTCTTCAGGTAGTCTTAATCATGGAAGTATCTCTTTTCTCCATAATCAGTATGGGTCAAGAATTGTTTTCTTTTAGGGCTTGAAATACTTAACTCCAAGTTCTCCTTGAGTTTAGGTGTCTTAGTTACTTTTATCATTGTTGAGACAAAGTAACTGCCACAGTGTTAAATAAGGAAAGGTTTATTTACCTCACAGTTTTTGGTGGTTTCAGTTCATAATTGACTGGCTCCAAGGCAGTGTGGTGTGGCAAATGTGCATCACAAAGAGAAACAGTTCATGGCAGGCAGAACACAGAAAAAACAAGCAATCAAATTATTAAACAAGCCTCTTTCTTTCCTATATCTTTCCCAGGCCTTCATCCCAGTGCCTTTCATCCTAATATTGCACAATGAATCAATCCAGTGTCACACACTCTAGATGCAACCACCTTTGAAAAGCCCCACCTGTGACTTGTATGAGTCTTTGTGGGGACATCTAGACACAAGCCATTACTTTAGGGGATGATTTGAGAAATCTCCTATGATTCTGATAGTCTTGCCTTTATAGGTGATTTTTTTAATGTTTCTAACAGTGTTTAATATTCTGCTCTTGTGCTGAATATCTGAAATCTTGACTAGTATATGCCTTGGTTCAGTTTATTTCTACTCATGGCTATCTGGAGTTCAATGTGTGCATTTCTGTGTATGTCAAGCTATTTTTCCAGGCTTGAAACATTTTTCTGCTATTAGTTCTGTGAACAGGATTTTTATACCCTTTGCAATATCATCTGATTTTTTCATTGATCCCAATTAGTCTTATATTAGTCTTCCTTGAATTATCTAGCAGCATTTAGATTGATTTTTCATGTTCCCTTGCTATTTTAAAAAATCTTTCATTTGATGATTTTTAACCATAACCATGTCTTTTATGTCTGATATTCTATCTTCACACTGGTTCACATTGTTGCATATACTTTCAATAAAATTGTAAATCTCTGGGATTTCTGTTTGATTCTGTTTTGTAGAACATATTTGTTTTCTATGATGAGTGTTTATCTTTTTCATTTCTTTCCTATGCTTCTCAATTTTTTATCTGTATCTACTGTAGATTCACTAACTACATTCTTCACTGTTGTCATCATCTCTTTAATTACCAGTATAATTATTCCTGGTTTTTGGCTTTGTTAAGATAGTTATTCATCTCTTTTGTCACATCTGCTGCAGTCATTTTAGAAAATTCAGCTAGATGGCTTTTGATTTCTTCCACCTAAATGCCCCTGGATATTACTCGTGTGAATTGGAAATTTTGGAGTGCTTCTTGTTTATTCATTTTATCATTTTTTTTAAAATTTGTTTTCTGTGTTGAGTCTTGTAAATTACTTACAGTAGTTAGCTGCATTACTAACATAAAGAAGTTTAGGCAATAACTACTTTTCAGAAAGGTCTTAGTTCAGCTGGCTTTTGCCTTTTGAGTCTGTCCTACAATTCTACCTCTTCTATTTATAAGGCATGAAAGTTTCCTGCCTGCTTGGCTTAGCACTTATTTCTTCAGTACTGGACTTATAATATTGTTTATATCCCAAAGATAATGTAGGTATTGGCATACAAGAAAGATCAACTGATCACAACAACTATGTCACTTTATATTACTACAGTTGGTAAAGACAATATTATTAAACACAGACTGGAAAATGACAAAATGTAATGACCAATAGTTTGCCACAGTTAATCATACATAAAAGATTTATAATTACATAACAAAATCTAATACAAGTCATAAATTATATAAAACAAGTATCTACTCAATAGAGCAATTTTGTCTGCTTTCACAATAAAGCAGTATTCATCCATAGTAAGGTATAGTTAACTACCTGCAGATTTGTAAGTGTAAATCGTATGGATATAGAAGCATGAAGAGAAAATAAAAAGAAATATATTATGAACAATAAAGCAATGGAAAATGTAAAGAATGTGGTAAGACTGATGTAAAAGGCCCTGTTAAGGACAAAAAATAGTGGCATTAGATAATAGTAACAGAGAAGATCAGCTTGGATAAGAATAAACAGCATGAAGTGTAGATTAAACTAGAGGAATACAAAATAAGAAATAATACTAAGGAAACAAGTTGAAAGATAGAATGTGAGAAGACTGCAAGTAAAAGGAGGGCCTATTCAAACAAATAAAAGAAAGCAATATTAAAAAGGGGGGACAATAAAATCAGTGGTAAAACTCCAACCTCTTCCAAATGAAAAAAATAGAAAAAATATCAACATTGTACTAATATGGGAGGGAAAAAATTGCATTAACTGAATGAGGAAGAAGAAAAAAGACATAAACTTTTATGTATTACCAGAAGGATGTGTTCTTCCAAGGCTAGTACTCTTTAACCTTATCAATCACATTCCTGTTTTCCCTCTTTATAGTCTGTGAGTTTCTGAGTTTGTATAGAGGTTACTCAGCTCAGAGGGACTTCCCTTTGTAATCCTTTTCATGGCAGTTTTTCAAGGGGATGTCAGATAAAGGAAGGTGTGAGGCCTTAGTTCTGAGTCTCCTTTCATGGATTTCTGCTTTTTGGGTAGCAATGCTTTTTACCTGATGTATAATCTGGCATCTGAGGGGAAACCTCTAGACAATGGCAGATGCTTATGTTGACTTGGGATGCCCAAAGGAAAAACAAATTTGCCTAAGACTAATTTGGGTAAATTTATGCAAACCCAGTGAGGTCACAAGTCTTTGGTTACTCTCTCACAGGTATCCAGAGTACTAGGAAGAATAGTCAGACACTTCATCCTTGCTACTTAACCAGGCAGAGGATTGGGTTATTGTGTTAGGCAAGGTCCATGCCCAGGATTGTGGCAGAATGCCAGGTGGAGATTCAGATATTCCGAGTGCAGGCAGTGTGCTTGGTCATGAATGGATGCTACCACTGTCAAGGTGTGCCAGGCAGAGATTTGTACAGGCTTGGAAAACCCCATGTAAACTCAAGTTGCCCAGGGACTGGAGCTGGATGTCAGACCGAGTCTCTGAGGGGGTCTAGGATTCGAATATGTCAGTGAGAGGTGGGTGTAGCCCCAGGGGAGCTCAGAGTGCCAAATATGGACTCAAACTGAACCAGTGTTAATTCTGTGTACTACATGAATGTCCCAGATGGCATGAGATTTACCTAGGAGTGATTTAGATGTGTCTGCGATCAAATATTGAAGACTCCCAATACAGGCAGTGATAACTTGTTTATCCTCTCACATTCTGAGATCTGATGGGTGGGGAGAGAGCAGCTCCAGTCCCTGATCACTTGCCCCTAGTGTGTGCTCTTGGAAATGCTGCCAGTATGAAGCCTCCTCTGTGTTTGGAAAGGGGATGATGAGATGTAGTCCCATATACTCCAACACCGCCCCATGAGGCTAGATTCTGTCAAGTTCTTTGGGATACTCCAGCTATTTGGGAACTTCTCAAATGGCCGTTCTCATGATGGGTAACAGAGGCTACCCTTCAGGCCAGTCCTGCCAGATAGCTCCCCCCATTTAAACTCATATGTGTGTTATATTTGATCTATAAATCTCTTCTTTCAAATTGATTTCGTTTCCATCAGGGTGTATGTTCTCCCCATCTTCCAATTCCCTGTATTTTTACTTGATCTCCTTTCAGTCTCTCAGATGTGACTTCTCTTCTTTTCAGCCATGTTGGATCTCCTCTTAAAATTTCTTGCCACATAGGCATATTCACATCAAATTTCCTCAACTGATATTAAAGAAAATCTTTATTTAATCTTCACTTTTAAGAAACAGTTTCACAGTGTACAGAATTCTAAATTGGTGGTCTTTTCTCTCAACAAGTAAAATAATCTAATTCACTCTCTTGGTTGCATAATGTATCAGATGTTCATTTGTTCCATATTAGGTAAGGGATTATGCTGCCACAGTTGGGCTTTTTATTTTTATAGTTTCAAAATGATATGTCTATGACTAGGTGCCATTTTTTACCAATTAGCTTGCTCCATATCTTGAGTCTTCTGGATCTGTGGTTTCATTTGTGACATTTGGGAGATAGCAATTATTATTATTCAGTTTTTTCCTGTTCTGCTATCTCCTTTTTGGAGTCACATGATTTGTAGTAGAATTTTACAGCTGTTCTAGTCATCCAAATAGATGTCCTTGGGATATCCTATTCCCTTTTTTCTATTTTTTTCTCTTTGTTTTTCAGGTTCAGAATTTGTATCAAGATATTCTCAAGCTCAGAGAATTTTTCTCCACATATGTTCAGTCTGTCAATGATCCCATCAAAACTGTTTTTATTTCTACTACTATATTTCTGATCTGTAGTACCTCTCTCCTTATATAGCCTGTCAACTCTTCCATGGTGTATACTTTATCCATTAGTCTTAAGTGTATTAATTGTACATATTTTAATTTTCCAGTGTGACAATTCTAACATCCCAACATATATGGAACTAGTTTGATGTTGCTTCAAACTGTCTTTTGATATTTAGTATATTTTGTATTTTTTGTCTTGAAAGCTAGATATGAGGTAGTAGGTTAAAGGAACTAGGATGGTAAAGTGTAAGAGATGGGGAAGTATTCAAAATCCTACATAAGTATCTTTCAGTCTTTTTTAGTAATCACTTACTTATACACATTGAACTCAACACATGCTTCTCAGTACCATGTTCAGTAGGATAGGTGGCTAGAATGGCCTGGCATTGGCTATTTTCTTTACCTTAGATCAATTAGCCTCTGCTTAAGCCCAGCAGGTTAAGTGCTGGTTGAACAGTTTCTCCCAAGGACAGATATGGTGAAGAAGAACAGAATGTTGTGGTATATTTCAACATGGTTCCTTTTATCCTTCTCCTTTTGGAAGCACAAAAAGATTTTTCTCTAATATTTTCTGTGAGAATATTGCTGAATTCCTAAAGAAAAACTCACATGAGTATTGTATCTTCCCTTGTCCAGTGACTAAACCTTCTTGAAAATTTTATCTTTCAAATATTCATATTTGGCTGCAGTAGTTAGTCAGTTATAATTTAGTTTTCCCTACCTCAGCATTGGTTCCTATGGAAGTTTGTTTTTGTGAGTTTCTGAGTTATAGCAAGCTGAACTTTTTGCATTTAACTCAGTTCCTCCAAATTTGAACATACTAGATTACCCTAAAATCTCACTTATCTGATAAAGCTAAGAAGAGTTGTTGATTTTTTAGTCTGTTCAGCATTTTTCTTGACAGAACAACCCCATGACTTCCAGCTTCTTAAATACTAAACTGGAAAATCAATGGTGCCACTGTTTTTAGAGGACTATTGCATTCATTTAACAAATATTTGTTAAGTACATAGTATGTTCTGGAGAAAGGTTAGAAATAATACAAATACATTTACTGTCTGAGATTATTGGGAAGTGACTATTAATAAATCATTTCTTTGTCTTTCTTGTGCTACTTGACTTTTTACAATTTGAACATATTTATATACTACTTTGTAATACAATATTAAATTTAATAAAGGAAAAATTCTCCTGTAAGAAAATGAAATCAAACAGTTGTAAGTGGAGGAACATTTTGGGAATTTTATATTCCAGATACTATATTTTCAAAAATATCCTCAAGAATATGAACTTCACTGAAAGACAGGTAGCTTTGCTGTGCTAAAGAAGATTGTGAATACTGTGCTAAAATAAATTTAAAAGGTAGAATGGTCTGGGGCGTATGATTAATGTGCTTCACTTCACATTTTGAAGAGTAAAAGGAATTATCTAGACATGAAAGAGCTGGAGTTAACTAGGCTTGAAAGAGCTAGAATAATGAAGTACATATTAAACAGAGGGAAATACAAGTGGAAGAGGTAATGAGTAGGTAATCAAAGATAATGAGTAAAGCCAGTTGTGTTAGTGCACACCTGTAATCCCAGCACTCTGGGAGTCTGGAGGAAAGGGATTCCAAATTCAAAATCAGCTTGGGCGACTTAGGAACACAGCAAGACTCTGTCTTAAAATTTAAAAACAAAAAACCAGGCTGAGAATGTAGGTCAGTGAGAAGATGCTGGGGTTCATAACTAGTACCACAAAAAAGATAGGTAAGGCCATGTGTTAGTAGTCCAGTATGGCACATAAATGAGATGAACTGCATAAAAATGATAAAGCTAAATAAGGAATATAACAGTTAGAGTTCTTAGATTCAATAAAAAAACTAAGGCAAGAAGTACATTTGTAAATGTGTATTAGATTGTTCAATATGTTTTTAGGAAGGCTGAAGAAACAAGTTTCAGGCTAAGCTTCCAGGTGCAATATCCAAAACCACATTATAGAACTAGCTTATTAAGGAAGGAATTACAGTCTCTGGCACTGCCAAACCCTAAGTGACAGGAACCTGACTGCAAATAGTAATACTGTCAGTACTAACGCCACATCAGTGCTGATGCTGTCCCTGAAATATAGATACATCTGTCACCACGTATACCAAAAAACCGAGAGCTTCTTAGACAATTTATTCATGTACTCACTTGCAAGTCACTGTCTCAGTTGACTGCATCTGTTTGGCAGATCATAGATTAAACGCCTGCTTCCTAGCTGCAAAAGAGGCAAGAAATTTGAGTTCTGACTTCTGCAGTTAAAGGATAAACATAATTATATAACCATTTTTCTTAATATGGAAAATTTATTCAGAAGATGATGGAAATATCAAAGGAGACCATTTCAAATATATTGAAATCTCTCTTTAGAAAGCCTTGAATGTCCTTGTAAAGACGTTAGACCATATCTAGGCAGGCAATGGGAAGAGACAAAGTTTTCAAAATAAAGGAATGATTGCCACGTTAGCTGATTTTAAGGCATTTGTAAAGTTTTAGCAAACTGGAGGAAGCAAGGGCGATAAGAAATTTACAAAGTTACTGATAAAATAATATAAAATTGGAGACCAAGCCTTTGGGAGTGGATGGAAAGGAACATCATAAAGGCATTTCAGGAAAAGAGTGTGGAGGAATAAATAAAGGAATTTTTGAAGGGTGGCTCTCAGATCAAAACCAAAGACAGCTATCTTCATTTTGTTTGTGTTTATTACAATATAGATGTTTCCTTCCACAAATAAGATTGTTTATCAGGGTAAAAGTTTTTAACATGGAAAATATTTGCACTTGATACTTAAAGGGATATTTCAACTGAGAATTTCAGGGGGCTTTCCAGTTTTCCTTGGCTATGCTGATATTTACATCAGTCATCGTTTACAAGATAAACAGATATAATGTGAGATATAAAAAGATGTAAGGTTCACAAGACTGACTTACAATGGCCACCTACAGAGTCAGATATAGAAGAGTGCAGAGGGTCTGTCTACACTGGAGACTGAAGGATGCAGTTGAAGGTGTGGAGCTCATTGCAGATTTCTGTGCAACTCCCTATCAGAGGCTGACGGGTCTGCAATGGAATGCTCAAGAGTCTGTGTTGGAAGACAGGAGATGATATGCAAAGTAAAATTGAGGACTGGAGTTTTCTGAAGAAACAGAAGGAGATCTGTCTTTCTTTGAGTCCCCTTTATACCATCCAGGTGACAAGCTAACCTAGATTGGGACTTCAACATCGTAGGCTCTGGAATTGCTGAGTCAATTATTTAAAATTCTCTTACTCAAGTTGACACAATCAATCAACCATCACAGTAGTCATCTGATTATCTGGGGAAAATTCAGTTAGTTACCATCTAATCCTTCACCGATGTTCAACAATTTTTACTATATTTTATGAACCACATGTGAGTTTCCCCTAAATGAAGGCAAAATGTTACAGGCATATTAGAAAATCAAAAGAATATAATAATACAAATGTAAAACATTATAAATGATGTAAGATTAAGGTACAAACATGTATAATTGTCTTGGTTACTTTTCTCTCATTGCTGGGACAAAATACATGATGCCTAAAATTAAGGAAGGAAAGGTTTATTTTGCTTACAGTTTGTGGAGCTTTCAGTCCATACTTGGCAGGTTACAAGGCAGATGGCACATGGCAGAGAGCTACAGCTCATGGCAGCAGAACACGGCAAAAACAACAAACACAAAATGGAGGAATGGCCTCAAGCAGCCTCTTCCTCTCCCTTACATATGCAAACTATCCACCCCAGGGTGGGTGTAGCTCTCACACCCATAATCAGTCAAACTCTAAAAGCCTGCCCCATGACCACATGAGGCTTTGGGGGGACACACAGACACAAACCATAACAATAATAAAGGCAGTGTAGTAGATTGATAACTGGTGGTCAACTTGTAACCCCCAGGTGAACTGAGTGAGTGGTGCTGCGTGTGGGAGGCCCACCTGAGGACTGTTGCCAGCAGCATAAGAGGCAGACCTGGAGAAGAAGAAACAGGCTGTTGGGAGCTGAGAGAGGCTTTGGGGAGCTGGCTTCCCTGATGAACTTGGCTGTTTTCATCCTCCAAAGAGCTTGGGACCTCTCTGGCACTGAGAATGGCTTTGGTTCACTTTGGGGAGCTCTGGTCCTCACTTTGAGCATAGCTTCCTGGTTCTGGATGCGAAGATGGTGCACTGCTGGCCTCCAGGAAAAGCTTGCTGCATTGGCTTCCCTGATGGGAACTCAGCCATCCTGATCATCGGAGGAGCTCAGGACCTCACTGTTGCCGACAATGGTTATGGTACCTTTTGGGGGAGCTCTGGTTCTTCTGAGCATTACTTCCTGGCTCCAGTACAGATCCCTCAGCCTGCTAGCATGGGTCCTTCATCCTGCTGGCACAGACTTTGTAGCTTCCACCACTGACCTTTGGGCCTTTCCAGCAGATCCATGAAACAGGTCCGCATGAGACATCATGGGCTCTGGGCCTCCAGTTGGATTCATGGGAGGCATTGTTATCAACTTTGGGTATTCAGCTCGACTCATGAAGGACATTGTTGTGGGATCCAGGCCCTCAGCTGGATTCGTTGGTCTTAGTGTGTGGACAGATTTCCTACACTCTTTTATATACTATTCTTTAGGTGACTTATAAATCATATAAAGTATGTGTCCTGTATTATGTTGTTCCCTTTGCAAAATAAGCCCCAAACCAACACAGGCAGAAAGAGATAAGTATGATAAGAGATGTTCAAGTAAATTATTTGGTATTCCAGAGGACTGAGAAATTATTTTCCTTTCTGTGTTTGAGAATTACATTAAATTTTTGTTTATATTAGTATATGTTTCTAGTACATCATGATTACATTCATCACGGGGAGTTTTTACATGTACATACACATCTTATTTCTTTTTATGGCCCCTTTACTTCCATTCCCTCCAGCCCACACTCCATCATTTGGTCCCCTATCTTTGTGCAAAAAGAGTACTTCCCTGTTTCCTATTTAATATGTTTTATTTTGCTCTTTAATTTATTCACACCTTGAGTTTCTTATTAAGAGAAAGTATGCAATATTTAAGTTTGCACATCTGATTTATTTCACTTAACATTATGGTTTCAAGGTACATGCATTGTCTTATAAATAATTCAAATTTACTTTTCTTTATAAATTTATTCTCCATTGTGTATAAATACCCCATTTTCTTTATTCATTCATCTGTTTTAGGACATATGGGCTGCTTGCAAGATTCAGCTATTACTAGTATTGATGTTATATACAAGGTTATGCATGTATTAACGTAAAGTGGTAAAATTAAGAATTTCAGAAATATAAATAAAAGGAGAATAGTTTGGTTGAATGGAATTTATAGTTTTACTTTTTTGAAGAATCTCCTTAATAATTTCCATAGTAGTTGTACTAGTTTGAATTCCCTCCAAAAAAAATGTAGAAGTTTCTTTTTCCTCTATAGCCACACCAACATTTGTTACAATTTCATTTCTTGATGATAGCCACTCTTTCTTGAATGACATGGAATCTCAGTGTTATTTCAATTTTCAGTTTTCTAATGGCTAGAGATGTTGTTCAATTTTCATATATTTTTGGTTATTTATACTTCTTATGACAAGTATCTATTCATTTCAGTTGCTCATTGTTTAATTGGGTCTTTTATTTTGATGGATCTAAATTTGGGTTTTCAAAATCTCCATAAAGATTTCCACAGTGGTTCTACCAGTTCCAATGCCACCAACCTTGTAGAAGTTTTATTTTTTCCCTGAAAACTTTCCAGCATCAGTTGCTGTTTGTTTTCTTGATAATGACCTTTCTGGGATGAGATGGAAACTCGGTGTTGCTGTAATGTGCATTTCCACAATGGCCTGCAGTGTTGAGCATTCACTCATGTATTTAGTGATCATTTGTACTTCTTCAGAGAAGTGTCTGTTTATTTTGCTTCCTTATCTTTTGATTATTCATCTTTAAATTTGGGAGTCTAAAGTTTTCAGTTCTCATATATTCTAGAGTTGAGCATCTGCAGAAGAACTGGTAGAAGTTTTTCCTGCCCATTCTGTAGGTTGTTTTCACTGGCCACGTATAGTTGTAAACTACTGCTGGTGATATAGCTCAGCAGCACAGTTCCTACCCAGCAACTGTGAGGTTGCTTTTATTTCCACTCTGTTTGCCCAGCTGCTCCTGTAGTTCGGAGCCAAACATGGCTACTAGTCCATTCTAATGGTTCTGCCGTGGCAGGCATTTCTCTTCCCAGGAGCCTTCTTGGTCCTCAGGGAGACACTCAAGGGCATTGATGTATAGCCACTGCCTGATGGGCATAAACTTCCCTGAACAGGCCTTCATGACCTCCTGGGCAGCCAGGCCCCCAGTGAAAGCATTTATCGGTGCAAGGTCACCAGCCGCTACATAGGCCAACTTCCGAATCAGGTCTTCATCCAGGTTGTCCTTCTGGACTGCAGACAGTGCTCGAACATTCACATCTTGGGCTAGGGCTGTCAGTTCTTCTGCGGCTTATGTGGTTGCTGTTTGTACTGAACACAGAATTCACGTAGGGCCTGGAAGCCAATGTGCAGTTGTGCAGGGCAAGAGTACTTAGCAAAGTCTGTCATCACAAAGTCTGGCTCTGCCAGTGAGGCTAGTAAGGGTTTAAAATAAAACTTCTTAGATACTTTGACCTGATGAACAATGCCTCCACAGACATAATCAGAGAAACTGGAGGTATCATAGATACTGAACGTATAGGGACCTAGGACTTTGCTTTTCTATGGGGTGCAGGAGTTCTCTCATACCCTTGAGTTCATTCATGCCCTGAACTTCTGAGAAGGAGTTCTCTCAAATATAATCGTCACTCTCAAATCCATGCCAGACTTCCTCCAGACAGGTGACAATCCCAGGGTTGTCCTTGGTGACCATAGAAAGCATAGCACTCCGTGGCTGCACCCCAGTGGAATCTGTGAGAATCATTTCCTCTCTAAAGTCACAGAAGAGCTGCCTGTAGCTGGTATTGCAAAGGAGTGTTGGCAAGAACCACCACCTGGAAACTACCAAGGAAATCCCCCTCCAGGGGTCCGGTGTAGGTGCTGACAGGCACGTAGCTGTTGAGTTCAGCAAGGTGAGGGGATGACATCTCAGCTCAGTTTTTACCAATATCCTCCTCATGAAGATAGTACTGGGAGTAGAGGTCAGATCGCTGGGCTGTGCCTTCATCATGGAGAGTGACAGCCTTTACGCACCCACCAAGGATGATATTCTTTGCAATCTCCACACCTAGGCCCCGCAAACCTGACACCAGCACACTGGATTTCTGGAGATGTTTCACTGACTCATGACCCAACATATATAGTTGATGGGAGTAAAGAGCTTCATCAATGTCGGTTTCAGAAATACTTTAATAAATTGTGTATTGAAAAACTAAATACATTTGAGTTAGAAAATCATACCATACTTCAAGAAATACCTATAACATTCAAATTATTGAAAAAGAATAGTATGTACATAATTAAATAAATTATAAAATGTAAATCAATGAATTACTTGAAAATCAATTTCATAAAACAGACAAAAGAGGAATTATAAAATTCAAATCTAGCATTTACTAAATAAATTAAGTACATGAAGTGAAACATCATTGCAAAATATAAAAAATGATTTTTGGGGGTTGGCACATACCTTAAATCCCAGTTACATAGGAGGCTGAGGAAGGACAATTGTCAGTGCATGCCTATCCTCGAAAGGGAGGAAGATCCTGTATCTAAACTAAGACAAACAACAAAAACAAAAACGATAACAATGGCACAGTGTACACTATTCCATGTCAGAAAGGAAGAATACGGGAATACAAAGGAAGGGTTGAAAAAAATAAGACTGAAATTCATCAGGACAAACATTAAATCCTACAGTCACATGTCCAGCATCTCAATAACATGGTATGAGCTTTAAAGGGCATGGGTAGCCCCAACCCTATGGCCTTGCTAGCTGCAGCTAATGTAGCCACTCAGCTACAAAATATGGTCTAGTAGCTCAAAATTAACTCTATATAATGCACATTAATTCTGCAACACAATATTATTCCAAAGTCATACTTATTTTGAAAATTGATCGTCTTTATTTCACAAAGATACACAGATACAATTAATGTAGGAATTCATACATTATGGTTTCTAAACATTTACCCACTAATGGTTTCTGTGATAGGTTGTTGTCCTTTGTGGTTCAGGGAAAGTTTAGATGGCTGATGTTGGTAAGAGCCCAACTTTTCTTCCTTTTTACCCAGCAAGTGAATCTTTTCAGAAGTCTTACCAGATGTTTTCTTTGTTTGCCTCTCCCTGTTGCTACCTTAATTTGATAGATTTCAGTTTCTAGTTGCAAATAGTCGGTTCAATCATGTAATTCTTTCTGACCAGCGATATCCAATTTGGCCCCATTTCTCTCAGTTTAGATCCAACTGTGAGTTGCATGTTCTTCTACAGCCAGTTTAAATCTTGAATATGTTTCCTTAAGTTCCGAAGCTCTTTCTGTGTGTATTCAATCATATGATCTGGATTTTTGTTATATATGTTCTAGGCATTACATCCATGCTGTGCCATTAGTTCCAGGTTCTCAATTCAAACTGCCTGATGCTCTAATTGGGACATAGAATTGTCTACACATTCTTGCCAAGCAGTAGTGTCATTCTTCTGACCTGAAGAAGGGGCTGGAAGCTCACTCTGTTTCGGACTGAACAATTCAATTGGTTGTCAAGCAGCCAGTCTTTCAAATTCATTTCTCACTATGTCAATTTCAAGAGCAGAATAATCCAGGGGTTGCTGAGTAGCTCAGGTAATTCTTAGTAGGTCGGTATCTGCGAATTTCCTCCTCTACTAGTGCCTCAGCCTCTTCCCTCCTGCACTGTGCTTATTAGCCTGGCAGATGTGGTTAAACAAGACTGACCCTGATCATTTTCAGACTCAGATAACTCAGAAGAGAGTATGTACTCAAGGGACGGGAGGCATGGGTTTGGTGACTGGAGAGGCAGTATTGAATGCCCTGGCACAAAAAAATGGCTTTCAACCTTGTTAAAGGAGTCATTTTCTTCTTTCTAACTGGACTTGGGACAGTGGTGAACATCTCTGTTTTTATGAATTATATATGCATTGTTGGAAGCACTGAGAAGACATCTATGCACCTTATTGTCATCCATTTGTTTTTCACAAATACCATACTGCTTCTTTCCACAGGAATTCTGAGGACAATAGCAACTTTGGGCTTGAGAAACTTCCTGGACAACATAGCTTGTAAGATTATTGTTTACCTGGAGTGGGTGGCCTGGGGCCTCTCCATCTGCACCAGCAGTCTCCTCACTGTGGTCCAGGCCATCACCATTAGTCCCAGACATTGTGGATGGAGGAAGCTCAATCCAAAATCAGCATGGCCCATCTTTTCCTTGTTTCTACTATTTTGGATTCTGAATTCCTTGATAAGCATAAATTTGTTCTATATCATCACAAATATCAACATGAACTCATCAAAAATAGGTGAAAGTGACTACCATTGTCATTTTCTACCAAGAAGCCAGAAAATTAACTGGATTTTTCTCACTCTCTTCACCCTGAGAGACACCATGTGTCAGGGTGTCATGGATGGATCCAGTGTCTACATGGTGTTTCTTCGCCACAGTCACCACCAGCGTTTTCTCCACCTGCAGCTCTCCAAGTTCCTCTACAAAACTCCACCTGAGGTCAAAGCTGCTCAAAGTGTTCTTCTGATGTGTTCTTTTCTTGGACAGATTGTTTTGTATCTTTATATTTAATTTTCACCTTCAAGAATGAATACATAATAAATAATCTTCAAGGATTTCTGATACTTGGCTATGCAATACTCAGCCCATTTGTGCTGATTCACAGAGATGAACACCTGGGTAAATTCTGGCATGCTTAATAGCATGGAAAGACATCAAGATATGTGTTTCATTGTGTTTCATTCATCTTTCCTGTAAGTAGTTGGAATATACTCTTCATTCTGTTGTGCTGTAAAAAAAAAAAGTATCATGCCAAAATGATTATGTATGTACAGGTTTATTATCAGACAATAATCCTGGTGACCTGCATCCCTGAGATGAAACACAGATCCTAGAAAAGTAAGTGTTGGATGTGGTGCTGCATGCTTGTAATCCCATCTTTCTGGAAGCCTTAAACAGGTGGATTTCAACTTGGAGTCCAGCCTGGGCAACTGAGAGAATTAGCAAGACCCTATCTAGGTATAAAAAAAAAAAAAATAAAAGAGCTGAAGTGCTAAGGCATTGGGTGGAATTCCCAGTAAAACACACACACACACACACACACACACACACACACACACACACACATTTTACAGAAATCTTTCTTCACTCAGCCACCCACTGGAAGTACTTTTCTTCTAATAGTTGAAGGATTGGTCTTTTGTTAGCCCTGTTTCAGCAGTAAAAAGCAAGACAAAGATTTACAAAATTTTGTCAAAATATCTCATGGACCTTCTTTTATGCTGCTGAATTACATTTCTTGGAATTGATCTTGCAGATATACTTGCTCTTTGAGGTTTATTATAGGAAAAAACATAAATTATAATGTTCCTTGTTTTTAAAATACAACAAACACCGACAAAAAGTGAAAAAATAAATTTGGGTTTTCTACATATTTCTATGTATTGTAGATGTCAATCTTCTCTCTAGGGAGTAGCTGGCAAAATATTTTCCCATTCTATAGGTTGTTTATTCACTCTGTTAGTTGTTTCCTTTTCTGTGTAGACACTTTTCAATTTCATATGGTCCATTTTTCTGATTATTCATGTTTATTCTTGTGTAATTTGTATCCCATTTAAAAAGTCCTCGTTTATGCAATGTCTTCAGGTGTATTACCTATTTATTTTGTAAGAGATTGTTCCTGTTTAACATTTAGATCTTTTATCCATTTTGCTTTTAGTTTAGCATATGGTAAGAGATACAGGTCTATATACAATCTTCTGCATATGATAACCAGTTTCCTGAGCACCATTCATTGAGGAGACTATTTTAGGATGTTTTCTTTAGTTCTGTGAGGAATGCTGTTGGTATTTTCATTAAGACTGCATTAAACCTACATATCAGTTCCGTAAAAATGTCATTTTGATAATACAGGTTCTGCCTAACCACCAACAGGGGATATTTTTATATTTTCTAATGTCCTGTTTGTTCTCCATTTTCAGAGAAGTATTGTTTTCATTATACAGTATTTTTTTTTTGCTCTATGGGTTCATTATTGATGTATAAGAATACCATTGATCTTTGTGTGTTGATTTTCTATCCTACTACCTTTTCTGTATTACTTTATTAGTTCTAGGAAACTTTTAGTGGAAACTTTTTTATCTTTTATGTAGTGGATCATGGTTTTTGCAACTAATGATAATTTGACTTATTTTACTGTGAATATCCCTTTTATTTATTTCTCTTGCCTGGTTACTCTGACTAACTTATTGAGTGATACATTGAACAGGAGTGGTGATAGTGGATATCTTTGTTTTGTTCACAAAAGTAGAGGAAAAATTTTCAAATTTCCCCCATTTAATATAATGTTGGCAGTAGATGTGTCATAAATGGTGTTTGTCAGATTGAGAAAATGTTCTTCTATCCATATTTTCTTCAGTATTTTTATCATGAAATGCTTCTGAATTTTTTCAAAGGCTTTTTTTGCTTCTATTAATATGGTGATATATTTCACCGTGCTTTTATTTATGTGATGTACTACATTTATTGATTTCATATGTTGGGCCATCCTTCCATTCCTGGGATGATGTCTACTTCTCCATGGTGTATGATGTTTCTAATGATTTTTTGCACTCATTTTCCAGTATTATTAAAGATTTTTGCATGTATGCTCATTAGTACAGTTGTCCTGTAGTTTTCTTCTTTAGTGTAATCCTTGTCTGATTTTGGAATCAAGCTAACTCTATCTTTCAGAAATGAATTTGGCAGTACTTTCCTTAAAATTTCACTAAAAACTTTGAGGGTCATTAGAATATCTTCCTTGGTGTTCTTGTAGAATTCAGTGATGGAACTATAGTGTCCTGGGATTTTCTTAGTGGCAGAGTGTTAAATTATTGCCTCAAATTCATTTCCTGTTATTGAATTATACAGGGTTTTATATCTTATTTGTTCAGTTTTGATAATTCATATAATTCTAGCAACCTATTAACTTATTGTGAATTATTCAAGTTATTGGAATACAAGCTGTAAAAGTAGTTACTAATAAATTTCACGGTTTGGGCACTATCTTCTTTATTTTCCCTTAAATATTTCTGATTATATTGATATGGGTCATTCCTTCCTTTGTAATACTGGCTGAGTATTTCTCAATTTTGTTTATTCTTTTGAAGAACCAGCTCTTCAATTCATTGATACTTTGCACTGATTTATTGGTCTAAATTTTATTAACTTCTACTGGATCTTTATAATTATTTCTCTTTGTGTGAGCATTGGATTCAGATTATTCTCATTTTTCAAGACTTTAAGTAAATCATTAGATTATTTAGTTGGGCTTGCTGTGCTTTTCTCATGTGCTGTGTAATTGGCCCAACAACAATTTCTCCAGAAATGAGCCACAATATTATTGATGACACAAAGACAAACAAGATATTTGCATACAGTAAAAACAAATTAACTGCAATCATTATGCCATTCTTAAAATAGTGGTAATATCAGCAATAATATTAATATCAAATACAAATAGTATATTGACAAATGAAAATATTGTGTTTTTATGACACCATAGAAAGCAAATATAACTACTATCATACAACCAATTACAGTAGAAAGATCTATAATTTTAATATAGACACAAAGACAAACCTAACACTGACATACAATAATATCTACTAAATTCAATAACTATACCACCATTAAAATTGAAAAAGATCAAATAATAGTAGCATAGAGTTAACTAAATATCTAAAGATTAATAAAGCTTTGCAGTAACACTAGTATACTCTGGTTTCCCTTCAGATTGTATAAATCTTTTGCATTTTACAGCAATACTAGTAAAAATGGAGTAAGGAAGAGAAAATTGAAAGAAGTACAATGTGAACAATAAAGAAATGTCATATGGGTAGACAAAAGGGAGAAAAAGGAGCCTATTTTGGGTTAAAAAATTAATACAATTAGATAAATGTAACTGAAAACAAAAAACAAGAAAAAAATTTTAAAAACCCAAGCCTTCCCCCAAAATAAAGAAAAAGAGATAAAAAGTCCTCTGTTTTTGAATGGGTGTTTCTTTGCAAGATCTCTAATTTTCAAATCTACAACTTATGAGGGAAAGATAATGAGACAGTACTAAAACCTGTTTTGTTTCTATCTTCTAGATTTTGTGTGTGAAAAATGAATCATGCCCCTCCGTTTCTGTTGGGCATAGTTGACAGACAGTTTTTGCCCTAGGGTTTTATTCACTCTAACCTCTTCCAGTTTGTGTGTACCCCAAATCTCAGCTTTCTCCGCCTAACTTTACATTGTGTGGTTTGGTGAGATATGCTGCCTGCTCCGGTCCCTCTGTCCCTATAACCCAGGTTGTGGCAACTGTCTGAGTAAAGTCATATCTCTGAACACACTGGTAGATGGAGATATCAAACACCACTGAGCACTGTAGTGGATGTAGGCATCAGGGTAAGGGTTGGGGGGATCAAACTACACTGGACCTAATGCCAGGTATTTCAGAACTAGTTCTCTTTCAAAGCCATTCACACAGTCCTGGCTTCTCCTGGTTTTCATTTTAAAAATAAATGAATGAAAACATATTGACAAACAGACATCCATTTACTAAATAGCACAAGAACAATACAAGCAATACTGAATTACATACAAGGTGACAGGAAATTAAAAATGGATGTTGTATTACATATTGATATCTTCAAAGTGGTTACTCAGGAGAACAAATATAAACATGCAAGATTGATCAAATAATTAATCATCAACTGGCTTCTCAACTGAGCAGGTGGGAGCCTTGTGTCTTTCCAGGTCTGAGTCCAAAATTCTTAGGGGTTCTATATCTATCCCATTCCCTCTCTGAATTTACCTCTTTTGGGTGACGTCTTATCCAGTATCTGTCACAAGCTGACCCCAGGATCAATGAAGTTGTTCCATAATTTTCCTGTAGTTCAGTGCTAAATAATTCACCCCTTCCAAAATGGCCCCTGATTTAACACTCTCAAATATGGTGGGTTGTGCACTGGATTTCTTGTCCAGTGCTAGCCTGTTTTGTGGATGTAGTCAATTTCAGAGCAAATGCCCACACTGTTTTATAGTTATAATAACCATGGAATTTTCGTTGGTCTACTTCTGCTGTGCTAGGCTGTTGTTTCCCCCAGGAGCCTCTGCTCATCATCAGGCTTAGCTTGTGTTAGCAGAGATAGGTATATCTTCTTGAGAAGCATGATCAGCTTCTCAGACTGCTTCCTCTTTATTTTTTGTTCCATTTCTCCAGGTTTGCTGTAGTTTCTAGTTTTCCTCTCAGCTTTCATCCAATTCCCAGATATGTAGTATTTTTTTTCTACACCATGTTGTAGTTTTCAGGGTGTCTCAATTCCATGTCTCAGATATATTGTATTTTTCTGCCTGTCTATTCCACCAATTTCAATCCACATGAATGAGATCACTTAGATAAAAAGAAAATAAGGCAATAGAGGAATTACCCAGTCAGCCCAACTGTGGTGTTTGGAGAGCCTAAGGGCAGCAGTGAGAATGACAAAGCCAAAGTGGAGCACTAAGGCAACATTGCAGTGGTAGAGACAATTTACCTTGAGAATTTAAAAAGAAGATTTCAAAGACTGACATTTGTACTTATACATCAGGTAAAATTTCTGTGTATAAAGATTTGGTTAAAATGGAGGGAACAGTATTGAAATCATTGGACTATTTAAAGAAAAACAAGAGGTCACTTTTGGCTGAGGTTCAGCATGCAAAGTCATAAATTTGAAGGAATATCTTGGGATCATACTGTGTAACGTCTTGAATGCCAGGATGAATGGTCTGTATTACATTAAGTAGGTAATGGGGAGCCACTGAAACATGTGGGTCTGAAGTAACACACTCAGAATTGTGTTTCTAGATTATGAATATCACAATCATAGGGAGAATGTTCTCTGAATTCAGAGATGGGTAAATCTGCTCTCTAATTATTGCAGTGACCCAGGTGAAAGTCAGTATTTTGCAGAGGAAAGATAATGGAGAGAAAGGAATGGATCTTCAGACTACTGTGGAGTGGAATTGATTGGACATAGGGTGCAAAGGAAGAGAACAAAGATGACAGTGAGATTTTCAGCCTGGATAAATAAGGAAGGTGTTTCTTACCCTAATTAGTTATATAACTTCAAAAAGGAAAACAAATAGTGACTATTATCTGGACAAAAAGGTGAAAGAATGGTTTTGCACAATTTGGGTGGTGAAAAACCTGCCAGTGAAAGAAAAAAGAAAGATTTTACACCTAAATTGAATAGTTCTATGATCTAAATCACTCAATGCTCTTTTATTTATGATTATACAGGCAGGGAGATGTGAACTCAAGACAACTGTACATCAAAGAATTATCACTTTTCACCATTTAGTAATATATTAATTATTGAAATCAAGTATTATGAGAGCAAGAACTTTGTATGTATTTTACTGCCATAATTCATGCACCTAGAACTGTATAGTTGGCAATCAACAAATAAATGTTAAACAAAGAAGTATACATAAGATTGTAGTTTATAACCAGATGCCTCCCCCAAAGCCTCATGCACTCACAGGTGGAGATTTTGCAAGATGATTGGGTCAAGGTATCGTTATACTCATTAGTGGATTCATCCACTGATAAGTTTATAGTTGATTTGTTAGGAGGTTGGAGCTAAACAGAGGAGGTAGGTTACTGGAGGTGTGGCTGGGAATAATATTTCTCCACTTGATCTCTCTTTCTCTCTCTCTGTCTCTGTCTCTCTGTCTCTCTCTTTGTCTCTTTCTCTCTTTCCCACCACCATGTCATGAGCTCTTTCTCCCCTGCCATGCTCCTCTTCCCCTCTAGTTTGCCTTAAAGGAAGTTAACTATGGACAGAAACTTCTACAAATTGTGACCCAAATGGTCTCTTCCTCCTTACAGTTGTTGGTGTGGGGTATTGTGTCTCAACAATGATGAGATAGATTTTGATTCCAAGGAAGTGGGATGATTCCTCTGATGGTACCTGACTATGTGGTTTAGTAGACTTTGAAGGCTTGCAATAGGAGTTCAGAAACTTTGGACATGCTGGCAGGATAAACAGTCCTGCAGTGCTATAAACTGAGCCTGATGGGAGATTCTGGTTAGAGTTTTGTTAGCATTCAAATAGAAATGCATTTGGTAAATACTAGGTTCAAGTTTCAGCTGGGAACAAGGACGGCATTGGCAGTTGAACTCCAGGTCATGTGTGCTATGCTTTGATGGAAAATTTTTCTACTTTTTGTTCATGACCTGAGACTTTCCTGGAGACTGAGATTAAATGTGGAAGACTAATTAATCGATGGAGAAAATTTGAAGGCAGACAACCATTTAGGCATTGGCTTGAGTATGATTAGAGAATTTTAACTAGCTCAAACTCAATAATGAGGAACAATTAGCACACCTGAATATTTCAAAATGTTTTGAATTTGGCTAGAAAGGAAGCTCTAATAAAGTTGAGCCTCTAAATATGAAACATAGGAAAGACTGATTCTTGAAAATATTAGCATTAAAAAGAAGCTAATACTTTACGACAGGACAATAAAAATGATGGCTTGAGGGGATCATAGAAATCAGCAGTCTCAATATTGCAAAAGTGAAAAACTGCTTCAAGAAGATAACCCTAGGGCACTACACAAGAACCACCTAGGGAAATGATTCCCCCAGATTCACCTTGCTTAACCATCCAAGCACTCTGAAACCTCTGTCTACACTGGAAAGATATAAAAAGACCTGGCTACTGCTTCAACTGGCAGCAGACCTTAGTGCTATTTACATGCTGCTGACTTTAGCCTCAGGCAGAATGCAAGAGTTATTGGGTCAGAGCGGCTTTCTCTTACATTTCAGTAAATGACCTTGAAGTCCTAGCAGTATGCCACTAGGAGGGCAGTGTGTGAAGCTGTGAATGTGAACCTGAAAGTGCAGTAGAGATCCCAGAAATTTGGAGAACCAGGAACATGGAACATCTGAAGAAACCTGCAGGCAGTGAGCAAAGCTAGCCCAAGAAAGAGGCCATGAAGGCTATAACCACTGGCAGGGATGCAAAGATGGGACCATTCAAGCCCTTTAGAATTCATATCTCATCAAAATTTGTCCAGGGTGCTCAACATGGAAGTCCGGAATTTAATGTTTGCCCTGCTATAATTTGTATAGTATAATTTGGTCTGGATTTGATCCCATTACTTTCTACCCCAATATTTCTCCCTTTTGGAATAGGAATGTTTACCCTCTACATTTGTATGATGGCTGTGTTTAACTTTCTTGATTTTTACAGGGGTTTACATTTTAAAGTTTACCTTAAATCTACGAAGACTTTGGACTTGGCCTTTTCAGGAATACTGAAACTGTTCAGACATGAACAACACTTACAGATGGACTAAATGCATTTTGTATACAGGGATGTGCATGAGTCTTTTGGGGGCCAAAGTTGGAATGTTATAGTTTATCTAGATATCCACCCAAAGCCTCAAGTACTCATAGGTGAGATTTTGGGGAGGTGATTAGGACATGTGAGCATGATTCTCATAAGTGTATTAGTCCACTGATAAATTTATAGTTGATTGCTGTTAGGAGGTGGGATTTTTTCAGAGGAGGTGGGTCACTGGGGGTGTGGCCTGGAAAATATACCCCATAGTGATCTCTCTCTCTCTGCTTCCCACTGTGGTAACATGTGCTCTTTATCTTCTGCTATGATCTGATGACATGCTTATTTGTTTATTTTTTGAGACAAGGTTTTTCTTCGTAGTTCAGGCTAGGTGTGAACTCACTATGTACCCCAGGTTAACCTTGAAATTTTGGTGATTCTTCCACTTCAACCTTCTAAGTGCTCAGGTTATAGGCATGTGCCACCATACTTGGCTGCCCCTCTACAATGTTGCTCTGCCTTGGAGCAAGGTGACTATGGACCGAAACTTTCACAAAGTGAGCCAAAATAAACCTTTCACCTTAGAGTTGTATGTGTCAGGTCTTGTGTCTCAACAATGAGAATGGCTGCAGGGGAAAACACGGGTGGCCCACCAAAGTGGGAATCCCAGTGACCCATCAAGGTCCTGATGGGAGTGGACACAATGGGCAGGTGGCACTAACACCATGGAAAATTATGAAGCAGCGGTGACAACACAAACCAGTATTTGGTAAATTAGGTGAAACAGCATTGTGTTTTGGCTCAGAGACATGTGCAATAGAAGCATAAGGTAGGGCCATCCATTTTTTTAATTATTATAATTTTTAACAGGGTCAAGGAAAACTCCAGCAACAGAAGACCAGTCACATCTTTCACATCAAGAGGCCAGTTTAGCCTGATACTCAGCACAAATCTGACTGCAAATTTGGCTGTAGTACACATTTCTGGGATCCAATTTGGGCCTACAGAGAAGTGTAGATACAAGAGGAATATTACTATTTTATTTTTCTCTGTTTGTCTGAGTAGTTTTCCATTATCTGTCCAGTTGGGCTTTTTGTTTTGTTTTGTGTTTTATTTTAAATGGATATTTTTGTTTTTGTTATTTTCTCTCATTTTTTTTTTGTTTTCTCTTTCTTCCAGGACTTAGATTATTTACCTTTCTTCTTGTTTTCTTCTACCTGTGCAATTTATCTTTTTTTCAACTATCTCACTTGATTTCATGATACTTTCATGTGAGTAAACATTAATACCTTTCTTTCTGGTTCACTTTAGTGTTCCTTTCTTTCTTTTCTAGTCTTTCTCTTGAGTCCTACAGTTTCCCAAATTTTTTGCCCTCCAGCCTTGCTCCTACTATATTTAACTTCATTCATCTCTCTTGCCCTTATCCCTCTTAACACCCCCACAGCAAGGTTAAAACCACTCCTTCAAGGGGAAAATCATTGTATAAAAGTAATGGTATATTTTGAATTTTGTTAGCCAACTTCAGAATTTGATCCTATGGTTAAAGTATTAGACTAATAGTTACCACAGTTTGTCAGTAGCCAGGCTATGATTGAGATAATTGTTGTTGCTAAATGTAATACTTTAGCAAGAATGTTATACCTGTGACAATCAGTTTTTATCACCTATATGACAACACTGTGATTGTATGAGGTCATAACCATCAGCATAGTCCAGTACAAAAGGACTGGTTCCCCAGCAAACTAGATAGCAACTTCTCATATTTACACTTTGGGAAGGTAGGCTCATGGGATAAACACAAAGACCAAGAACCATCCAACATGTAGAAGACTTTCCTGAGGAAGAGAAATTTCCTAGGCAAGCCTTGATACCAAAAATAATGCTATCTACCATAACAAATCTACAAACATCAACACAGAAAACAAAATAAAATAAATAAATAATGACAAGACACAGAAGCAAAATGCAACCACAGATGCACACCAGATCCAGAACAGTTTCAGAGGACAATAGATAGAGGAAATCAAAAGCAAGCCACTGGAACATTCTGAAATGATAGCAAAAGAAGTGAATAAAACAAATGGAAGAGGCATAGAAAATATTGTCTGTAAGATGCAAAAAGAAATGCTGATAAAAATGAATGATATTAAAGCAGACACAAATACAAAAGAAGAGCTCAGGAAATTGATGGAAATCATGAATGCCTGACATAGGAAAGAAATGGAATCCATGGAATAGAGCCAAATAAAACTCGAGGAGGTTTAAAACTCCATTAAAAGTTTACAACACACTGGATGAAGGCAAGGATAGAATATCAGATCCAGAATGCAGGACTGCAAGTAGCAACTAGGAAAAGAAGTGTATCTTGAAAATAGCAAGAGATCATAAAAAAATCACTTCAACAGCTACAAGATGACTCAAAGAAGAAAAATATAAGTTTGGTAGGATTCAAGAGGAAAGTGGAACATAGTGCAAAAGCCATAAAAAATCTCTTCTCAAACATAATTGCAGGAAATTTCCCAAACATGGATATAGAATTTGAAATACAAATCCATGAAGCATAGAAACCCATATAGACATGACCAAAATAAATTTATACTACAGCATATAATAAGATCGCAGCACAAAAGCAGAATATTAAAAGTGGCTAGAGAAAAGAAACAAATCACGTATAAGAGAAAGATCATCAGGGGGCTGGGGATTTAGCTCAGCGGCAAAGCGCCTTCCTGGCAAGCACAAGGTCGTGAGTTCGGTTCCCGGTACCGGAGAAAAACCAAAAAACCAAAAGCCAAAAAAAAAAAAAAAAAAAAAGAGAAAGATCATCAGAATCACAGCACACTTCTCAGTAAAAACCTTTAAATCAAGTAGTCCTTGGAGTGAGGTATTTCAAGGTCTGAAAGAAAATAATCTTCAGCTCAGATGGATGCACCCTCAAAACTATCTTTCAAAGCCAGTGTAGAAATAAAATACTTCCATGACAAAGAACAACTGAAAAAATTGTTGACTACCAAATCTGCTCTTCAGAATGCTCTGAAGAATATATCAGAAAGAGAAAAAGAAGACCACAAACACAAGAACACAGATAGAAAGAAGTCACCAGGCAGGGAAAACTATTAAACAGCGGGTAAAGACAGGGGACAAGCAACAGGAAAATACCCTGAAAAATTAAGCTAACACATATCATTTATAACTACCAAAGAAAATGGTCTCAACTCAACAGTTAAAAGAAACACAGGAAGAATGGATTAAGAAGCAAGATCCAAAAATATGCTACATTCACGAAATATGTTTAACTCAAAAATGAAGTTGCTACACTGAAAGTCAAATGATGGAAAATAAAATTACATGCCACAAGAACCAGAAAAATTTAGAGATAGCTATTCAAAGACAATGCGAACTTCAAGCCAAAACTGACCAAAAGAGACAAAGATGGTCACTAATATTTCTCAAGGGAAAAGTCCAAGAAGAAGAGATAACATTCATAAATATCTATGCACCAAATAGCCATGCACCCAGCTACATAAAACAAATATTAACAACATGAAAAATCAAATAAGCACTAACACAATTGCAGTGGGGTCCTTAGTACCCCATTCTCACAAATGGATACATCAAGTAGACAAAAAATCAACAAAGAGATATTAAAATTATAACAAATCTGTGAACAAATGGATTTAGTAGATGTCTACAGAGTGTTCCATCCCACAACACCAGAATATACATTCTTCTCAACTGCCCATTGGACATTCTCCAAAATAGGCCACGTGTTAGCCTATAAAACATCATTAAGTAAATACAGATTAATTGAAATCAACCCATGCATATTATCTGACCATAGTGCAATGAATTGGTAATCAACAGTGAAACAAATCACAAAAAATGCATGAACACATGGAAATTAAACAATACTCTCCTGAACAAACAATGAGTCACAGAGTAAATTAAAGAAGAATTTAAGCAGTATGTACAATTAAATGATAACTCCAGTATAACATACCAGAAGTTATGGGACCAATGTAAGCAGTCGTAAAAGGGAAATTTATAGTGATGAATTCTCACATGAAGAAAACAGAAAAAGCTCAAATGAAGAACACATTTTTGTACCTCAGACTAACACAATTGTAAAGGCATCATTGTTCTTCTAGAAACGGAAGAATGAGTCACACCCAAAGCTCAAATGAGGGAGGAAATTATAAAGACAAGAGCAGAAATTAATGCAATTCAGACTAAGAAAACAATACATAGAATTAATGAATTAAAGTGATTTTTCTCTAAAGGATTAAAGATAATTGATGGACCAGCATGGTGGTGCACGCCTATAATCCCAACACTTGGGAGGCTGAGGCAGGAGGATTGTTGTGAGTTCAAGGCCAGCATGGGCTACAAAGTGAGTTCAAGACCAGCTTGAACTGCATAGTGAGACCCTGTCTCAAAAAAGAAGAAAATTGATAAATCCTTTGCCAACCTCACGAAAAAGAGGAAGGAAGAGACTCAAATTCAAGCAATTATAATGAAAAGAGGGAAATCACAACAGATCCTGTAGAAATCCAATTATCAATACCTATTTCAAGAACCTGTACTCTAATAAGATGGAAAACACAGAACAGACAGATTTCTACACACATATCAATTGCTAAAAATGCATCAAGAAGATATAAAAATTCTAAATAACCCAATATTAGTCAATGAAATTGAAAATGTAATTAAAAACTTAATAAAAAAGAAAAGGCCAGGTCTTCATGGGTTCACTGTTGAATTCTACAAGAAATTTAGAGAACTAAGGTCAATACTCCTCAAATTCCAATGAATTTGAAATGGAAAAAATACTCACTAACTCATTCCTAGAGGCAAGTATTACTCTGATACCAAAATGAGGGCAAGCCCCAAACACAAAGACAACCACAAGTCAATCTTCCTAATGCACATAGATGTAAAAATCCTCCATTAGATTCTGGCAAACAGAGCCCAGCAAATCAGCAAGATTACACATTGTGATCAAGTAGTATTCATCCTAGGCATGTACAGATGGCTCAACATACAAGATATTAATAGAACCAAAGACAAAATTCACAGGATTGACTCGATAGATGGAGAAAAAAACATTTGATAGAGTCCAACACACATTCATGATAAATACCTACAGAAAATTAGAATGTTTTTATCTCAATGTGAAGAATTCCACCTATGACAAACCAACAGCTCATATCATAATAAATGACTAAAACTGAAAGCTTTTACTCTAAAATCATTAACAAAGATGTTCATTATTACCACTCCTATTCAATATAGTTCTAAAAATATTAGCTAGAGACATTAGACAAGAGAATGAAATAAAAGGAATAAAGATAGGAAATGAAGAAGTTAAATTATCATTATTCACAGATGACAGGATATTCTACATAGTAGGCCCCCGAAAACTCCACCAAAATCTTTTAGATTTAATAACCAATTTCAGTCATGTAGCTAGATACAAAGTCAATACTCAAAAATTATTAGCATTCATGTACACAAAAAACAAACTCACTGCAAGAGAAATTAGCAAAACCACCTTCAAAATAGCACCCCCCAAAAATGAAATACTTAGGAAGCAATATAACAAAGGAAATAGTCTATACATTGAAAATTACAATACTCAGAAAAAGGAGTTCAAACAGAATATCAGAAAATGGAAGAAGGTCCCTTAATTATGGATAAGATAAAACAACATAGTGAAAGCGATCTTACTTCCAAAATACCATTAACATACCTCACACGTCTAGAGAAAATATACCTAAAATTTATTTAGAACCAGGAGAGACCTAGAATAGCAAAAGCTATTCTGAGCCACAAAGGCAAGTAAGGGGCATCACAATCCCTGACTTGAAATTATACTACAAAGCTATGGTGATAATATCAGAATGGTACTGGCAAAATAACAGAGTTGTAGATCTGTGGAACAGATTAGAAGATGCAGACACAGCTCCAAACACACTCAGCCACCTTACCTTTGACAAATGGGCTAAACATGTTCACTGGAAGTAAAATAACCTGTTTAATAAATGATGCTGGAAAAACAGGTTCTCTATATGCTGACGATAAAACTAGACCAACGTCTAACACCATGCATTAAACTAACGTCAAAGTGGATCAATGTTCTATGTATTAAAACATACTAAATCTGGTGGGAGAGAAAATAGGTAGAAATCTTGAAGACAGGTGTAGGTAGAGACTTGAAGAACAAAACCCAGATTTCACAAGAAATACTAGAAAGAATCAACAACTGGGATATCATCTTATTAAAAAGCTTCTGCACAACAAAAAAAATAACCAATAGAATCAAAAGACAACCCACCGAGTGGAAACGTTTTTAGCCATTTCTCCTTCAGACAAAGGACTTATATCTAGAATGTCTAAGGAACAGAAAAAAATCAGATCCCCGAAATTCAAAGACCTAATAAAAATGTGCATCTGAGATGAAAATATACTTCTCAAATGAAGAAATACAAAAAACAAATAATCTCATGAAAAAATGTTGAACATCATGAGTCATTTCAGAGACGCAAATTTAAACATCATTGAGGTTCCATCTCATTCCAAAAAGAATGGCTATCATGAAGAAATCTACCAATAATAAATACTGGAGAGACTCCAGTAGAAAAGGAATCCTTTTCCACTGTCCGTGCAAATATAGACTGGTGCAACCACTGTGGAAATCAGAGTGAGATTCATCAAATAATTAGGATGAGAGGTCTCATTTCACCCAGTTATTCCCCCTGTAGGCATATGCCCAGAAGAATTAAAAGCATCATACCACAGCAATATAAATGGAGTCATGTTTGTAGCAGCACAGCTTGTCACAGCTAAATCTTGGAAACAACCCAAATACCCTTCGACCAAAGAATGTATAAAAAAGATGTGGTCTTTTTTTATATGATGCAGTACTACTCAGCCATAAAGAAAGATAAACTTGTAACTTTAATAGGTAAATAGATGCAACTTGAGGCCATATTCATCAGTGAATTAAACTGTACTCATATGTGTAAACCTTGTATTTTCTTCCTGATGTTAGAAACTGAAAGATTAAGGTCCAAAAGGTAGAATAGATGTTATGAAATGGGAATAAACTTTTCAAAAGGAAAGAGGACCTAGGGTGGGGGAAATCGTAAAGGAAGGATTGGAAAAGGAGAAAAACTACAAGATAGTTATACTATTAGGGTCTCTCATTTCATTAGAAAAGTGCTTGTGCTAATGGTGTTTGGGGGATATTTTATGGCCACATCTTGTGCTCTAAGTAACTACTTTGAAGATAACAATATGCAATGTATTAACTACTGCTATTTTCCTATTACTTTGTTTTGAAATATTGTTTTATTTTTTGCCATAAAAAACAAAAAGAATAAGAATGTAACTAAGAAAATGAATAAACAGGGAAATTTTCATTTTAATCTCATTTCAAATATCATCTTATAGTCACATTGCTCTAATGGGTAAGCTCTGTTAATCCAATAAAGAAACTTCACAGTAATGATATTATGTGGATTATCAGTTAATAAGGAGAAATAATTTTTCTGCTCTGATGTCTTTAAACATTGAAATGTTCATCAGCCCAATTTCATTGAGTGAAAATGGATTTCCCTAATCCTCACTGAGAAAACAATACCATCAGGTTTAAATAGGGTTGGCTACATAATTAACAAGGGCCAGTGAAAAATAAAAACTGGGCATTTTTTCTTTTTAAAAATTTCATTACAGGAAGCTTTCCCCTTTTTCATCGGGACTCTGACACTCTCTTCTCTTTTGACTTTCAATGGTGCTTTCTGTTTACTATTTAATGCTATTGTAAATGATAATTTTAAAAAATAATACCACAAATTTATCTTTCATCGTTGTATTGTGCAAAGCCAATTTCAGATGCAAATATAAGAGCAATGAATTCATATGTAAAATCACCTAATTTATACAATACATATTTCATACCCCATATACACCTGCCTTTTATGCTTGTCAGAACTGTATAATCACTGCACAAAACCAACATAGAATTTTTAACATTATTAAACCTGTATTGCACAAATACTATCTTCAGCTTACTATTCAATATAGGAAAGGTGATAGGAAAATAAACTGTGACTTATTCTATCTTTGTTTTTGTCATACATGTGTTCTTTTCAGAGTAAGTGGTTGAATGATATGGGGAATTCATATCAGAAAGGAAGGACAGTATAGGGCTCTTTGACATTTGATGCATTTTTAGAATGCTCTTGCCTTATTTCTGTGTTAGCAGCAATTTCTTAAGGCATGGAAAACATGGACTTTCCATATGACAACATGTTTCTTACTTATGCTGGTCCTCACTAGTCCCCCATGCTCAGTATAGGCACAAAAATCTCAGTTTTGGGTTATCGTGAACACTATATTCCAATAGGATGAAATGCTGCTGGATATACATGTTGCATGTTTTTCCTATGCTCATATGTATGCCCCATTGTTCCATACAATTAAACTTAAAAAACAAAATGTCATACAGAAAATCATTAAAAGTCTGAACAGAATATTAAATTAAGCATGAGATTCATTTTAATGTGTCATCTTGAGTGTTTTCATAGGTGACATGCCAGTATGCATGTGAAGTTGATCTTTGACTTTATCTTCTTCACCCAGTACCCTACATTATTGCCAAAGGATGTCAGTGGCTATGTCAAACTGAGTAGGTAACAAACTCTTCAGATCAGTCCATCACCAGTGAAAATTATAACACAGAATTTCCACATGACTTTGATTTAAAAAAAAGAAAACGAGGATTCAAAACAGGTTCATTTTGTAAAAAGAATTGTTTTCCTCTGATATTTGGAACACCTGAGAATGTCCTTAATACATCTGATGTATATCTTAGCATCATTATGGAATGTTTACACCTATCCATACAGACCCTGACACAGTTAGTCACAATCTCCAACAATTCCTACATGCACATATTGTTACAAAGATGCATATATAATTGGCAAAGTCACAGTAGAAAGATGTCTACCACCATGGTTAGGAAAGAAGGAAATAATTGAATACAAGGGAGGAAGGGAAAGAAGGGGGGATGGAAAGGCAGAGGTTAAATTGTCAATCATGTAAAAGAATAAAAGCTGAATGCTATATAACAGAAAATAAAGACAAATAAGAGTGTGGACTGAGCGATTAAACCACAGCAAATGGAACAACTTGCTGACCTTCTTTATTCATAGAAAACAAGCTTGAAAGATTAAAAACGCTGCCTTGATTACACATAAAACTCAATTTTCTCTGAAGATGGAAATTACCTTCTATACCATAGATACATGGCTAGTTGAGAGATTGTGAATGATTTAAAACTAAAAATAAAATCAAGCAAATATAATATCTTGTTTCTCTAAGATACAGAATAAAACTTATTCATCTCTTATCTCTGATAGGATTTATTGAATTGCTTAAAAATAAACTGAGGGTTATTTTTTTACCTCATAAGCCATGTCTAGGAAATTCTATTTTACTGTTTGTTACTTTATTAAGATTATCGAAATGTCCATTAGTTTTAGTTACAAGTAAGCATTTGTGCATACAAGGTCACAGCCAATAAGATGTTCACTCTCTCCTCTTATGAAGAGTATGAGGTCTCCAAGGAAACAACAGAGGACAATTGTACCAGCTGCTATTTGAGTTCTTCAAAAGCTATTGGAAGTGAATTCTTTTAAAATGGAGACCTTATTGAACTTTGTAGTACATTTTTCTCCAAGGACATCAGCAGGCACAGTATTTTATGAGCAAGATCATTGTTATTTGAGAGTAGATCAAAAGCACTGCACAATAATTTGGTTTAATTTCTATGTTCCCTCTCTACTCACCCACCATTTTTATATTTTTCTTTCCAGAGGTACTTCTAATCTTCTTGTCTGTGTACAACAGGGAAGACTTACTAAATTTTAAAGAATAATAATATTTTGGGACTGAAGATATAGTTCAGGGGCAGAGCACTTGTCTACCATGAATAAACCCCTAGGTTCAATCTTACTACCACACACAAACACACACACACAATATACTCTATTCTGTTGCAGAATTGTTCATGAATCTGATCAATATTTTTAAGAAAAAAATTCGTTGATACTACAATATTCAAAGAATTTATACAGATAATTCTCTTTCCCACACTTTACATAGGAACTATAAGCAATAGGGAATATCAACACAAATGTGTAGAAAATAGTGAGAATAGTTAGAAAGAGTCATAAGCTACATGAGTAACTCCACTGGGGAAGAGAGAAACCATGGTATAAGAGTTCATTCCTTAAATATTTATTTTTTCCATAGTGTCGATGGGAATTTGCATCCATTATTTAACTATTATAAATAGTGCTGCTATGTGAATTCTTGTGCATGTCCTCTGTTGATAATTCAGTGGCACTTATATTGGGTGAATAGCTAGGAGTGAAATAGCTGGGTTTAGAGCATGCTAATGTTTAGCTTTTAGAAGATACTGTGAGAGGATTTCCAGAATAATATTCCCATATTATCCAGTTGCCCATGATATTCTCTGTCTTTCTCATTTTAATAGTTTTGGCTCAAAATATGTCAGTATCTCACTGTGATTTTAATTTACAATTAATCAATGACTGAAGTACTTCACCATCTTTTACATATTCATTGAATTTCAAATGTCTTCTTTTAAATTGCCTATTCAAATATTTTTTGTTTTTATATTGTGTATTCCATATTTCTAAAATTGATCTTTTGCACATTTTTTTATTTATTCTGGATACATCACCAACTGGTTGGAAGTATTGTAAATAACTGTTATTCTGTGATTTGTCTTTACAATGACAGTTATTTTTTTGAAAACTCACATTGTCTTTTTTGTTTTAAAGAGAAAAATCAATAACAAATCAACAACAATTATGACAAAAACAAAACAACACAAAACAATAAAAATGATGCAGGATTTCAAAACAAGATGATAGGAATTAACAGTGGTCATTATATTTCATATGGTTATCTTCAATGAAGTTGCTCAGATTACCAGATGTAAGAATGCAAGATTGATCAAACAATTAAAGACAAATATTGTCTTTTTAAAAAGCATTTCATATATCTCACTTAACCTCATATAACCCATAAATGAATAGAGAAAGGAAAGGCTGCTTGTTTCACAAATAGGGACACAAATGAGCAAAGCTATGACATTAAAGCATTCTGACTGTGAATGTAGATCAGTGGTAGAGTACTTACCTAGCATGCTAAAGGTTCTGGGTTGAATTGCCACCATTGTTTTACAAAAGACATTAAAGCCTGGACAGGGATCTCATTACTCTGACTTTATTAGTCCTCATTAATATCAGATACTCTTTGGGATTCCTCTCCTCAACACCTCCCTCATCACCTACATCCACCACGAGTCTACATATCATTTGTGCACAAATTAATATTTGGTGCACTCCTGGAGGAAGATCAATCATTTTTTAGTCTAAAGGTCTATTGAAATATTGCTTTGTTTATTAAATTGAAAGACGCGGGGCTGGGGATTTAGCTCAGCGGCAAAAGCGCCTGCCTGGCAAGCACAAGGTCGTGAGTTCGGTTCCCGGTACCAGAGAAAAACCTAAAAAAAAAAACCTAAAAAAAAAAAAAAAAAAAAAAAAGAAAGATGCATATAAGGACAATACAGATATAAAAATGCATCCTGCTATTTTGTGCTTAATTAGAGCCAAATGTTCTTTGTTCTTTATTGGTGCAGGTTTAGGATACATACTAATTATATTCATTTGGTGGAATTGGTATATATATATATAACATTTTTATTTTTGTTACTAACAATTTACCTCCCAAACCTAGCCTCTGCTCCTATCAACACATCTGCTTCCCATCACCATACTTTCTACCTACCTGGTTTTTATCATCTTTTACTTTGCTCTTTAGATATCTTCACCTTGAGTTTGTCATATAAGAGAAACCATGTGATATTTAACTTTCTACTCTGATTTATTTTACTTAGAATTAGGATATCAAGCTGTGTCCATTTCTCTACAAATGGCTCAAATTTATGCTTCTTTATGAGTGAATAGTACTCACTTGTGCATATGTACCACATTTTCTTTGTCCCTTATCTGTTGAAGGGTGCTTAAGTCATTTCCAATATTTCAGTATTTCAATTTTCAATATTTCAATTGTGCTGCTGTAAACATTGATATACATATATCATCATAATATGATGATTTAACTCTTTTGGGAAAATACCCAGAAAATGTATAGCTGGGTCAAATAAAATTTTTATTTTCAGTCTTTTGAAGATTTTCATGATGGTTATACTAGTTTACATTCCAAACTAGAATACGGAATAATTCCTTTTCTCACACATCCTCACCAGCATTCTTTTGAGTTCTTGGTGATAATTGCTCTTTCTACAGTAAGATAGTAGTCACAATATTGTTTTGATCAGCATTTCTGTAAAGGTAAATCATGCTGAACATTTTAAAGTATACCTATTTGCCATTTGTACTTCTTTTAAGAACTATCTCTCCATTTCAGTTGGTCATTTTTTAGAATTTTATTTGTTCATGTCTGCAATTCATGTAGTTTACAACCACCTTGAGGAGTGGTTACATGTACATATCACAACTTTTTTCTTTTTTTAAATTCCCTTCCCTCTCCCTCCCCCACCCTCTGTCCTCCTCCAATTCTGTATTCCATTTTTCATCTTTGTTGATATTATTGTTCTTAGTTCATGTTAAGGTATATAATGTTTACATTAATTAAAGTTATTAGGTTCCTGTACATAGCATATATTTATTCTATTTATTTTCCCTTTCCTCCTCTTCATCCCCATGCTTTTTCCCTTGGGCTGTTTTCTTATTGCAACAAGTCCATCTCCTACTGCCCTTGTATCCACCCTTCATTATTCTCTTTGTACTTTGCCTCACTCTAATGAGAAATAGCACATGTTATTTAAGCTTGTGTGTCTGATTTATTTCACTCAAGATTATATTTTCTAGGTGCTTGAATTTTCCTACAAATATCTCACATCTATGATTCTTTATAGCAGAATAGTACTCAATTATATATAGATACCATATTTTCTTTATCCAGTCACTTTTGTTTGGTATATACTGTTTCCATGATTTAGCTATTATGAATTTTGCTGTTATAAATATTTGTATGCATGCATCATTGTAGTATATCATAAACTCCTTGGGGAAGATAGCTAGCAGGAGGATAACTGAGTCATGTGGAATTTATAATTTTAGTTTATTGAGAAATCTCCATACTAATTTCCATAATGGTTGGAATAAGTTACTTTCCCACTGGGAGTGAAGGACAGTTCCTTTTTCACCACAGCCAATCCAGTATTTGCTATTATTTGAATTCCTAATGATTGTCATTTTTTCTGGAGTAAGATGATTTCTTACCATTGCTTTAGTCTGTATTTCTCTAATGTTTAGAGATGGTGAGCATGTTTTCATATTTTTTGGTCATTTGCATTTCTTCTTCTATAAATTGTTCATTTCTCTTGCCCATTTCTTCACTGGATCTTTAATTTGTGGTGGTTTAATATTTTTTGAGCTCTTTGAATATTCTAAATATTAGTCCTCTGTCTGAGGAACAGCTGGAAAATATTCCCATTCTGTAGCCTGCCTATTCTCTCTACTGATTAAATCTTTTCCTCTACAGAAGCTTTTTAGTCTGATATAAACCAGTTTGTTGACTCTTGCGTTATTTTTGTGCAATTGAGTTTCTGTTTGGAAAATCCTTTCCTACAACTACGTTTTCAAGTGTTTTACCTATTTTACCTTCCAGTAGTTTTAATGTTTGGATCTTTGATCCATTTTGATTTTAATTTAATATAAAGCAAGATATAGGGGTCCAATTTCAATCTTCTATAAGATAACCAATTTTTTGAGCATCACTTGTTGAATAGGCTCTTTAGTCCAATATAAGCTTTTGGGCCCTTTTTTGAAGGTGAAAGAGCTGAATATTTTAGAGGAAGTTTGTATATGCTCTATTATGTTCTACTGGTCATTGTATGTATTTCTGTTCAAGTACTATGCCATTTTGATCAATATTGCTTTGTGGCATAACTTGAACTCAGGTATTGGTATGCCTACCTACTGCTTTTCTCTTGTTGCCTAAAATTACTTTTTCTATTCTCAGTCCCTTCTGCCTCCATATGAATTTTAGGATTGTTTCTGCAAGGTCTGCAATGAATGCTCTGTTATTTTCATTGAGACTCCATTTACTCTATATACAGTTTGGGAATATGGCCATTTTGACATTATTGATCCTGCCTATCCAGGAACAGGTAGCATTTTTCAGTTTTTTAATGTCCTCTTCGATTTCCTTTTTCAGAGTATTGTAGTTTTATTTGTAGAAGTATTTCAATTCCTTGGTTAGGTTAATTCTTAGGTATTTCATTTTTCCTGAAGCAACAGACATTTTTGAAGCTACAGACAGAATGGTATTATCTTCACAATTTCTTTCTTATGCTCATTATTGGATTACACAAATGTTAATGATTTTTCTGCATTAATCTTGTATCCTGCTACATTTCCAAAGTTCATTATTAAATCTAAGAATTTTTGGTGGAATTCCTTGGATCTTCTATATAGAGTATCACATCATATGCAAACAATGATAATGTGAGTTCTTCTTTTCCTATATGTATCCATTTATTTCTTTCTGTTGTCTGATGGCTGTGGCTAATTTTTCAAGTACTGTGTTGAATAGAAGAGGTGATAGTTGCCATCCCTTTCTTTTTCCTGGTTTTAGGTGGAATCTTTTCAACATTTCCCTATTTAGTATGATGCAGACCATTACTTTGCATACATAGATTTTATCATATTCAGGTATAGTTTTTCTATACCTATTTCTGCTGCATTTTTATAACAGAGGACATTGGATTTCATGCAAATCTCTTTCTGCATCTGTGCATATGATTATACTGTTTTTTACCTTTCTTTTGTTGATGTGATATATTACATTTATTGATCTACATATATTGAACCACTCTTGCGTCTCTGGTATGAAACCTACTTGATCATGATGCATACACTGCATTCTATTTGCTAATATCTTGTTGAGGATTTTTCCATCTATGTTAGTTAAAGAGCTAGGCTTATAATATTGTTTTTCAGTTGAGTCTTTATGCAGTTTGGGGCTAAGAGTGATACTGGCTTCCATAACTGAGTCTACTCCCTCCCTTTCAAATTCTTTGAAGAGCTTGAGTATTGGTGATATAACATCCTTAAGGATTTTGTAGAATTCAGCCATGAATGCATCAGTTCTTCAGCTTTTTTTAGTCGATAGATACTTTATTACTATGTCAGTTTCACTGCCTGTTATTAGATTGTTAAACATGTTTATGTCTTCTTGGGTTAATTTTGGTTATTTGTATGAGTATAGAAATTGCTCACTTCTTCAAAAGTTGCTAGTTTGTAGGAATATGATTAATTTTTCAACGTGGTTAATTCTGGATTTCATCACTGTCTGTTGTTTCACCTTTTTCATTTCTAATTGCATTGATATTAGTCTTTCTCTTTGTAAGTCTGGCTAGGGGGATTATCTATTTTGTTTATTCTATTAAAGAAGCAGCTCTTCAATTCATTGATTTTTTTTATACTATTTTGTCTCAATTTCAATACCTTCCACTCTTATATTTATAATTCCCCCCTTAATTTTGGTTGGGGGCTGCTTTGTTTTTGTTACTCAAGTATCTTGAATTTGTCGAGTTTGTTTATCTGAGCTTGCTGTTTTCTAATGTGATCATCAATTGAAATTAATTTTCCTCTTAAAACTGATCTTATAATGTCCTGTATGTTGCAAAAAGTTGTACTTTCATTGTCATTAACTTCCAGAAAAGTTTTAAATTTATTCTTTGATTTCTTCTTTGACCCATTGCTTATTTAGGAGTATGTTGTTAATTTTCTGTGAGGTTTTGTTTTTTTCTGAAATTTCTTCTAATGTTAATTTCCATTTTCATTGAACCGTGATCTGATAGTATATATGGGATAATTTCTATTCTTTTATATTTATTTAAGCAGGCTTTGTGGACTAGTATGTGATCTATTTTTTAAAAAGTACCATGTAGATTGTTGTAGAATATTGGAATGCGCTGTATATAGCAATTACGTTGATATGTTTAAAATTGGGTTCAGCTCAGAAATTTATTTATTGGTTTTTATTGTTGTTGCTGTTAATCTCATTGCAAAACTAGTGTGTTAAATCCCCTAATGTAACTGTGTTAGTGATTATTTGATGTTTTAATTTCAGCAGTTTTCATTTTACAAAGATAGATCCAAATATGTTTAGTATTTATATTTAGTGCAAATATGTTACCAGTGTTACCTCTTTTTGTTGGATTGTTCCTTTAACTAGTATTTAATTACTTTCTTTTCCTCTTCTAAATACTTTTAACTTGAAGATTACTGTATCAGATATTGCAATTGTTACCCCTGTTTATTTTTCAGGTCCTAGTTCATGAAATGTTGTTTTTCACCCTTTAATGTTTAGTCTCTGAATATTTTTTTAATTAGATGAATTTCTTGAATGCAATGGACTGTTGGATTCCATTTTATCATCCAGTATGCCAGTCCAGGTCATTTAATTGGAAAGCCATTAACATTGATAGATATTACTGAGACGTGTTGGTTATTTTCTATCATTGTCTTACTTAACTGTTCGTATATCCCTTGTTTTTCCTTTCCAGATGTTTTTTCTTGCTGTTTATCTTTTGATCTAACTGGTCTCCTCTGTGCCTTTAGCTGTGTCCAATTTGTTGTTTCTGTTGAGAATATTCTTGAGTATTTTCTCTATAGCTGGCTTATCACTCATATACCTTCTCAGGTGGTCTTTTTCATGGAAATACCTTATTTCTTCATCTATTTGAAGGATAACTTTGCTGGGTAAGTTAATCTGGGTCAGGAGTTATTTGCTCTTAGGGATGGAAATTCTTCACTCCAAGCTCTTCTGACCTTCAGAGTTTGTGCCAAGAAGTCTGCTGTGATTTTAATAGGCTTACCTTTATGAGATTTTTAGTTTTTCTCTGGCTACCTTTAAAACTCTGGATTTTTGCTGGATATCTTTGAATTTAATAAGAATGGGCCTTAGGGGCTGGGGATTTAGCTCAGCGGCAGAAGCGCCTGCTTGGCAAGCGCAAGGTCGTGAGTTCGGTTCCTGGTACCGGAGAAAAACCAAAAAAAAAAAAAAAAAAAAAAAAAAGAATGTGCCTTGGTGATCTTCTCCATTCATTATCATCCTGTGGTGTTCTATGGGTGTTGTTTTCTTGTACTTTAAACTATTGTTTTATATTTGTGAAAATTTTTTCATAATTTCTGTGAGCATGTTAGCGAACCCATCTGTACTATCTTCTACCTTTTCTCCAACTCTGATTAGCATTAGATTCATCTTCTTGTCATCTAGTATCTCCTGGATAGTCTTCTCTTGTTCTCTTATTTTCTTTTTTTTTTTTCTTTGAGCTCTTTTTGGTAATTCACTGTTTTGTCCTCAATATCAGACACTTTTCCACATTGGTCCTTTCTGCATTGTATAAATTCTATACAGTTCATATTTAATATACCTTTGTCTGATAGCTCTTCAAGGATTCCACATTCTTATTGAATCTGTCATCCAAAGTTTGAAATATTTTGGTTAACTCATCTATTTTTATACCTATTTCCCCAAAATTCACTGTGGGTATGAATGAATATTTGGTTTACTTCCTCTTTGAAATCACCTAATTCCTGCATCCCTTCTAAGAATTTTTTATAGATTTGGCTATGTGGTATTTGTTTTCTTCTCCCTTTGTGACATTGTTCAGCCTTGAGGTTGGAGGAGATTAAGAGATATTGTATTTCCTTACTTCTTATTCCCTTCTTATTCCCTTATTCAGCCTTGTGGTTTGGAGGAGATTAAGAGATATTCTATTTCCTTACTTCTTATTCCCATTCTCCTACATTGATCTATCTATCTTCTATCTATCTATCTATCTATCTATCTATCTATCTATCATCTATCATTATATATGGCTTGCTCTTTTCTCCCTTCTTGTGGGGTGTTCTGCACTTTGGGGACTGGAAAGTGAGGAGAGCTTGTGTCCTTTACAATGATTTTTAGTAGAATTTTACCTCCCTGCAAACAACTTTTAGCTTTGTATATCCAATGCTAGTATTTGGTTCTTCTGTTATTCACTGTAAGTGATTTTGACTCTGTCCTTATGTTTGGCCAAAAGAATTACTTCTATTTATAGCAGCATCCACAGATTCAATCTCACAACACTTCTATATGATAGTCCTTGCAGTTTTTCTTCCCCATTTTGTATATTCTCTACTCACACTATGACAGTTTATTACATGTGGTTGTTCTGCCATATGATAGGTGATGTAGGATAGGGAGAATCTGAGGTTTTTGGATGAGTAGTGTTAGATGTTAAAGTGGAGGTTTGAAGGGGCATAGGGATAGATGCGAAGAAAATGTTGATGTGAGGTCTAATTTTATTGGAGTACTTTTAGTGAAGTTGAAGGGTTAGCACTGAGAGTTTTCAGGGGATATTTTGTGGGGACAAGGGCACAATATGTGAGAATGGGGGTTTATTTTGTGATTAAGGCAAATTGCATGATTTTCAGAACTTGCTCATAGTGAGTATAATAAGCTTAGTAAGATATGGAAGAGCCACAGGCTTAGGATGGGGTTGATTGAGAAATAATACTAGTGAAGGTAGGAGGGACTGTGAGGGAGCTAAGTATGGGCAATTTAAAAACTCATGAGAATATTTTTATGTTTGGAAAATAAATAAAGAAATATGTTAATATTGTTTTGGGGTTTTGAGGTTAAGAAACTGGATGGAGAGCTGAGCTGAGGAAGAGAAACTAGACACCTATTAAATCAGAGCCAATAAAAAACAAATACACAAAAGTAATAATCTAATAAACACAGGAAACCATAAAAGTATGTAAGATAACCCCGCATTACTAAATAAACCAAGAAACACACAAAACCTTAAAGTAATATATTGTCTAATGGGAATGCATATTACATATTTCAATGAGGCATTGCATTTGTGTTTCCCAAGTAGCTTCTTTGCCAGAGTCTGAAGGTTCACATCTCAATAACTCCTCTGATTCCTTCACCAAAGGAATTGAAGCTAACTCAGATTCAGGAATTCTTTCTGCCAGGTTGCAGGAATTCTTCTGGAAACTGATCCAGCCCAAGTTTTTGGGTAAGGAAATCTTGCTGTCTGTCTCCCTGGATGTGATGCTGGATTTGGCAGAGAGGTTCACTGGCACTAAATTGTTCACTGAGTCAGGATTATTTCTGTGTAATCAAATTGGCTGCAGCTGTAACAGGTTAATCTATTAAAGTGGTCTCTATCACAGCTTGATGGGAAAAAACGTACCATGAGACCTTGTTTTGGGTCTCCCTTTAGCCTAGAGAAGAAATCAACAGTTATAGTATAAGCATCATAACAACCCAAGCCTTGACCACAGTTAGTGCACACTAAATAAGATGTCTGGGTCTTATTTACTGGTGAAAAACAGAATTCAACATAATTTTATAGAATCACTTATCTAAAGCCTAGGAGTGTTGAGGCTGTGTAATGCCAGAGGGAGTAAAGAAGAGAAAAAATTGTAAAAGGGGTTTTCTTAAATCCTCAGCTCTATGGTATGGGTAGAAGGAAATAGGAGGGGGGCAAAGATTCTATTGATGGTAAAGGTAAGTTACTATAAATTTAGAAGGGAATAACAGGGAAACAGTACAAAACTGTAGTGAAAAATGAGGATGAGATTCTATGATTGATATAAAATATTAGAGAAAAATTAAAGAGATAAATGAGACGGGGAATAAGAAAGAAAAGAAAGTTTTGAAATAAATAAAGCACACAAGAAAGAAGTCAGCAAAAATATCTGGATAAAATGGGAAGGATATAAAGGTATGAGGGAGAATTCCCTTACCCTCCATAAACTATATTGAGAGAGAAAAGGCAGGAGGAAGTGCAACACACATACACTGACATGCTCATAAGAGAAAAGAGGATAAAATAATGCAACAAAATGAGGAGGGAATGTGCAGGAGAAAATATTAAAAAGTAAAAAAACAAAACAATTTGAAAAGTAAAAAAAAAATAAATGAGAAAAATAATACAATCAAATAAAGAATAGTAAAAGAAAGTTTTGTATTTTTTGATACATGTCTCTTCTCAGCCCCGGGCTAAGGGACAGAGCTCAAGGCAGGACATGTCTTTGTTCATGTTTGAAGTCAGAGGTGGCTGTCTGTCTCCAGAATGGTGCTGGGTATAGAGACTTTCTGACAGTGCAAATAAAGTGGTGACAATGTTAGCTTCCAACACTCTGTAGCTCAGGTTGAAACTGGTCTTAGGTAAGAGCCAGGTGTGTTTTCACCAGCCCCTTCAGTACCTTCCCATAGCCTGCTCTCCAATTTCTGGCAGTTTCCAGTGAGGGTCTTTTCCTCACCCACTCTGAAAACTTGGTCGTGTGAAGCAGCTAAGGATCTCTTCCGGGACCTAAATTCAAATACCCAGTTCCTCCATACAAAGGCCTCCCTGTCAGTTCCTGCTCTCTGCAACTGTGGCCTCAGGTGCTTTTGCCATGTTCACTCACCAAATGTTGACTGAAGAAGGCCACTCTAGAAGCAGTGTCTCACATTCTCACTGCTGGCTTTGACTGCAGAAGACCCATCTTATGCCAGTGAAGTCCTCTGGTTGTCCATGAGCAGAAATGTTAGTTTCAGCTTGTCCCCTAGCTGGCAACTAGCCAAGCACTGTTGGTAGTACTACATGGTCTCTTCATCATATTGTGATTTATTTTTTTGTGTGTCATTTAATACTGTTTTCCTCTCCTCTATCAGTTCTCCTGTATTTCCTGTGTATACTCCACCCTGATTCTGCTCCAAGCTATTGTTTTGAAGGCTTTAGACACTTTGTCTTGGAGAAGCTGAGTTGCTGGCACTCACTGTTCTGCCATTTTGGGAACATTGCCTCAACAGGTTTTTTGTTTTTTTTTTTTTTTTTTTTGGTTTTTCTCTGGTACCGGGAACCGAACTCACAACCTTGAGCTTGCCAGGCAGGCGCTTTTGCCGCTGAGCTAAATCCCCAGCACCCAACAGGTTATTTTTTGATTGTGTGTTTTGTTTTGAGGATGTATGTTTTTTTTTAGTTCTTAAGATTCTAGATAATAGTCCTTTGTCCAAGGAGTAGTTGGGGAAATTGTTTTCCATTCTTTATGTTGCTTATTCCCTCTACTGGTTGTTTCTGTTGCTGTATAGAAGTTTTATGATTTGATACAATCTCATTTGTTGATTCTGGATATTATTTATTGTGCAATGGTGATTCTGTTCCCAAAGTCCTTTCTCACACTTATATCTTCAAGAGTTCTATCTAGTTTATCTTCCAGCAGATTCAGTCTTGCTGTTGCTATATACAGGTCTTTTATCCATTTTTCTTGATTTTAATATGGAGAAAGAGATTTGGTTATATATCAATTCTTCTCCATGTGCCCACTCAGTATCACAATATAATTACTTAAAAAGGCTACTTTTTCTTCTGTATATGTCTCTCTTACATTGTTAAAAATCATGTGAGTGAAGGTGCCTGGGTTTGTTTCCACAGCCTCAATTTTATTCCATTGTTCAGGGTGTGTACATTGTGACAGAACCATACTGTTTTATCACGTAACTTAGTAATATAATTGGAAGGTCAAATTATGATGTGTCCTGCTTTGCTCTTATTGGCTAGAACTGCTTTTGATTATTCTGTATCTCTTCTAGTTAAATATAACATTTAGGCTTGTTTTTTCTACGTCTGTCAAGAATACTCTGTATTTCAATTAAGATCATATTACATCTATATATTATTCTTGATAATGTGTGCATTTTGACAATTTTGGTTCTGTCCATCCCGGAATATGTCTTTCTATTTTCTGATGTCCTTTTACATGCCTTTTATCAAAGTATTATAGTTTTCATTATAGAGGTCTTTCACTTCCTAGGTTATATTAATTCCTAGGTATTTAAATTTTTTGAACTATTGTGAATGGGATTGTTTTTCTTGGTGGGTTGATTGTTAGTGTACAGGAACACTATTGATTCATTGTGTTAATTTTTTATTTTCCACTTGACTGAGTATTTTAATCACTTCTATTTGTCTTTTGGTGTGGTTTTGGGAGTTTTTGATGTAATGGATCATGTCATCTGTGAATAAAGATAGTTGAATTTCTTTCTTGTTCATATATTTTTTATTTCTTTCTTTGCCTAATTGCTCTGTTTAACTTTCAAGTTTTGTATTATACAGGAGTAGTGACAAAGGACATCTTTTTTTTGCTTCTAATTTTGTAGTGAATAATTTAAGTTCTTTATGCTTTGGTATTATGTTAGCCATGTGTTTCTCATACATGGTTTTTATCCATTTGAGGTGCTGTACTATTTTTGTCAGAGTTTTTTTAAAATCATGAATGAATGTTGGATTTAGTTAAAGTCCTTCCTTAATCTATTGAGATGATCTTGTGATTTTTGTCCTTGTTTCTGTTTATGAAATGGATTACAGTAATTGATTTACATATGTTGAACCAGTCACGCATCCCTGGGATTATTTGTTGTATTCTGTTTGCAACTATTTTGTTGAGGATTTTTGCATCTATGCTCATTAGGGAGATGGCCAATAGTTTTCCTTCTGTGTTGAGTTCTCTGATTTTTTTGTCATGATAATGCTAGATTTCAGAATGTATTTAGCAGTGTTTTTCTCTTTCAATTTTATGAAAGAATTTGAGTATTGGCATTAGTTCTTCCCTGAAGTTCTGCTAGAATTCTGCAGTGAATCCATCTCATCCTGGGTTTTCTTAGCTGGTAATGTTTCTAGCAATTTTGCCATTTCTTCTAGATTCTGCAATTTATTTGAATATACATTTTTAATGTTTCTTACACTCCTCTGGATTTTGCTTGTGTCTATTGTGTATATACATGCTATTTATAACCTTGTTGCTGTTGATGTAATTTATTACTTTTATTATTGAGTTACCTATGTTGAACCATTTTTTTACCCATGGGATAAAGACATGTTAGTCATGATGAACTGGTATGATCTTTTTAATGAATATTTGCATTTTCTTTGAAAGTATATTTAAAAAATTTTTGTATTTATGTTCATTTAGTAAATTGGCCTGTAGTTTTCTCTTTTATTTTTTCAGCCTTTGCCCAGTTTGTGTGTCAGGATAATGCTAGGTTTCAGTAGTGAGTTCAATAGTGTTACTTCACCTTCAGTTTCATCGAAGATTTTAAGGAGTATTGATTCTTGTTTTTCCCTAAACATCTGATAAAAGCATCTAGCTAATCCATAAAGTCAAGTACTTTTATAAATTGCTAATTGTATTTTTAAATGTCTATTTAATTGCCTATTATTGGTCTATTAAGGGCATTTATATCTTCTTAATTCATCTTTGTAATTCATATTTGCCTTCCTAGGCAAATTCATCTACTAATGCTGCAATTTACTGGAATATACATGTTTGAAATAGTATCTTATATTTCTCTGGATTTTGGGATTGCCCTTTGTGATTTTGTAGTTTACACTTCTAATTGCAACGATGTGTCTTTTTTTTCTTCTTTGGTAGAATTGGTGAAGTATTTCTTAATTTTGTTTATGCTTTCAAAGAACCAACTCTTTGATTCATTCATCCTTTGTTTTTCTCTAAATTTCTTTAATTTCCATTTTTATTTCTTTTCTTCTGGTTTTGAATTTGGGTTGCTCTTATCTTTATAGAAGCTTGAAACACTAGGGTATTTGTTTTATGTTCCACAAGTTTTGCATATTATGCTTCCCTCATGTGATTCTAGGAAGTTTAAAAATTCTTCCCTGATGTCTTCTATAATCCATGGCTTACTCAGACAGTGTTACTTTATATCCATGTGTTTGCATAGTACCTGTAGTTTCTTTTGCTATTGATTTCTTATTCATTCTGACATGGTCTGATAGTATGCAAGAAATTATTTCAATTATTTTGTATTTATGTCACCATGTTTTGTGGCCTAAGATATGGTCTAATTTGGAGAAAGTTCTATGTATTACTGAGAACAAAATGCTTTTTGTTCCTGTTGGATGAGACACGTTGTATATATAACTTAACTTCATTCATTCAGTGATGTGGTTCCGTTCTGATATTTCTTTGATGATTTTTATCTGGTTGGTCTATATGTATTTGTGAGAATAGAGAATTAAAATCCCTCGCTATGACTGTATGAATGTTTGTCTGACCTTTTATGTCCAGTAGTATTTGTTTTATGGAACTAGGTGTGCAATATTCACTACATATGCATTTACAATTGTAATCTTTCTTTGTTGAATTGTTCCTTTTACCAGTATTTATTGACTTTGTCTCTTCTGATTACTTTTGACTTGAAGATCACTTTGTCTGAAAATAACACACCTTCTCATGCTTGATTTCAGGCTCCTGAGTATTGTTTCTGACACTTTCAGTCATTGTGCTCTTTTTTTAGTAGATGTGTATCTCTTGCAGGTAATATAAATTAAGTTTTATTATGTGATGCGATCTGCCAGTCTGTGTTTTTGACAGGGGAGTTGAGAACATTAATATTTAGAGTTATTATTGTAATATATTTACTGAATCCTGTCATTGCTGATTCCCTTTTTTTAAATTTAACAACCGTTCTACTTAAGTTTACACTGTTCTTTGGGATCTTCACTGCTGTTAGCCTCCCTGTCTCTATCTAGGTTTCCCTTATATTTTCTTCAGTACTAGTTTGGTCATCATGAATTTATCTGGTATTTCTATGTCATAGAAAGTATTTCTTCATTAATTTTTAAGGAAAAATTTTCAGGATATAAAAGTGTGGTCTGGCAGTGTTTTTCTTTTAGGGTTTGAAAAACTTCACAAGTTCTCTTGCCCTTTAAGATTTGTGGTGAGAAATCTTGTCATTATGAGAGTCTTGCATTCAGACTTTATTTTTATTTATTTATTTATTTTTTGGTTTTGGTTTTGGTTTTTCTCTGGTACCGGGAACCGAACTCATGACCTTGCGCTTGCCAGGCAGGCGCTTTGCCGCTAAGCTAAATCCCCAGCCCCTGCATTCAGACTTTACTTGCTATTCTTACCTAACAGCTTTTAGTACACTCCGTGCTGAATTTCTGGAATGTTGAGTATGATGTGTCATATGGAGATTTATTTTTGTTCATGCTCTTTGGGATTTTATATATCTTGTTTAACTGTACATGTATTATTTACCTAGATTTGGACATTTTTCTTCTATGAAAATTAATAATTTTTATACATTTGTGTCATCTTCTAATCCGTTCTCTTTTATTTATTTATTTTATAGAGAGAAACAATAAAAACAATGATACAAATTGCAAAACAAAACAGTAGGAGAGCAACAATGGTTTATATAATTAGTATTGTTATTCTCAAAGCAGTTGCTCAGATTATAAGACACTAGAGATACAGCTCAATGGTGCTGTGGTCATGAGTTCAAATTCTGGTACAATAAAAAGAAACTTATAAGATATAAGCATGAAAATTCATCAAGCTATATAAGCACAAACATTTCCTTTCAATGAGCTGATAGAAAATAGTAGTATAACTATCTTAACTTTTGTGTATATATATATATATATATATATATATACATATATATATATATATATTTCCTTTTCCTTCCTTATTTTCTCTTTTCCCCCATCCCACTTTTTATTTCCTTTAGAATAGTTTCTTCCCATTTCACAATATCTCACAATGTATTTGTGAGAATAGAGAATTAAAATCCCTCACTATGACTGTATGAATGTTTGTCTGACCTTTTATGTCCAGTAGTATTTGTTTTATGGAACTAGGTGTGCAATATTCACTACATATGTATTTACAATTGTAATCTTTCTTTGTTGAATTGTTCCTTTTACCAGTATTTATTGACTTTGTCTCTTCTGATTACTTTTGACTTGAATATCACTTTGTCTGAAAATAACACACCTTCTCATGCTTGATTTCAGGCTCCTGAGTATTGTTTGATGTACATTTAGCATCTTCTTTACTCTTTCAGCTTCTTACACTAGGGAGACAATGTGATGTTTCCACATGAAGGTCTCATTTATTTTACTTATGAGTACAGTCTCAAGTTGCATCTATTTACTTATAAAAGTCTCATGTTTATCCTTCTTTATAGCTGAGAGTAATCCAGTGTATGAAACTACCACATCTTTTTATCCATTCTTTGGTTGTTGGGTATTTGAGTTATTTCCAAGATTTAGCTATTACAAATTGTCCTGCTATAATATAGGTGCACATATATTTCTGTGGTGTGATGATTTAATTCTTCTGGTAAAATACCCAAAAGAGAAATAGATGGGTCGAATGGGTTTCTTGAGGAAACTCCACACTGATTTCCACTGTGGTTGGCCAGAATACACTCTTGCCAACAGTGCATAAGGCTTTCTTTTTCCCCACAGCCCCTGCAGAATTTGTTATTTGTTGATTTTTTGGTGATAGTTATTCTTTCTTGAGTGACGTGAAATATCAGGGTTGTTTTAATTGGTGTCTCTCAAATGACCAATGACATTGAACTTTTTAATATATTTATCTGCTATTTGTATTTCTCCATCTGAAAAGTGTGTTATTCATCTCAGATGCCCATTTTTGAATTGGATCTTTGAATTTGTGGGGTGTATTTTTTCAATTCTTTGTGTGTTCTGGATATAAGTGCTTTGTCTGAGGGACAGTTGGCTGAAATATTTTCATACTCTGTGGGATGGTGTTTCACTATGTTAGTGATTTCTTTTGATGTGCAAAAGCTTTGTAATGCAATGGGATCCCTGTTTTTCATTCTTTGAAGTATTTCCCATCCAGTTTGGGTTTGGTTCATGAAGTCTCTGCCTACATCTACATCTTCAACATTTCTACCTACTTTCTCTTTCAATAGATTTAGTGTTTCTGTTTTAAAATTTAGAGCCTTGATCCACTTTGTCTTTAGTTCAGTGCATGGTGATAGACATGGGTGTAGTTTTATTCTTTGGCCTGCAGCAAGCCAGTTTTTCCAGTACCATTTACTAAAGAGGCTATCTTCCTTCTAATGAACATGTTCAGCCCCTTTGTAAAAGATAAGGTAGATGAGTGTGTTTGTAGTTGTGTGCAACTTATATCTGCTCCACTGATCCTTAGGTCTTTTTTGACAGTACCATGCTTATTTTATCACAGTGTCTTTGTATTATAATTTCAGGTCAGGGATTGTGATGCCTCCTGCTTTGCCTTTTGTGCCAAGAATTGCTTTTCTACTCTAGGTCTCTTCTGATTGCAAATGAATTTTAGAAGTATTTTCTCTAGTTCCATGAGGTAGGCTAATGGAATTCTGATTGAGATTACTTTTAATGTGTACAGCAATTTTGGGAGTATGGCCATTTTCACTGTTTATTCTTCCTACCCATGAGCAAGGGATGTCTTTCCATTTTCAATATCCTCTTCAATCTCCTTTTGTGGAGGACAATAATTTGCAAAATATAGATTATTTACTTCCTTTGTTACATTGATTCTGAAGTATTTAATTTTTTTGGATGCCATTGTGAAGGGTGTGGTTTCCCTAATTTCTCTTTCAGTGAGTTTGTTGTTTGAGTACAGGAATGCCACTGAGTTTTGAGTGTTGACTTTATATCCAAGTACACTACTGAAGTTGGTTATTAAATCTAGAAGTCTTTCTTGCAGATTTGGGGTCTTCTATAGAGTATCATGGCATCTGCAAATAATGATAATTTAACTTCTTTCCTTCCTGTCCTTATTCTTTTTATTTCTCTGTCTTGTCTAATTGCTCTGGCTAATATTTCTACAACTATATTGAATAGGAGTAGTGATAATGTATATCCTTGTCTTTGTCCTGATTTTAGAGTGAAAGCTTTCAGTTTTTGTCCATTTACTATTTTGTTGGCTGTTGGTGTGTTAAAAAACAACTTTTATCAGATTATGATGAGGACCATCAATTTAGATTTTCTGTAAATTTTTTCATGAATGAGTGTTAGACTGATCAAATGCTTTTCTGCAGCTATTGAGGTGATCATGTGATTTTTTTCTTTGGCTCTGTTGATATGGTGTATTACATTTATTGATTTGTATGTATGAACAATCCCCACATCCCTGGAATGACTCCAACTTGGTCATGGTGTATAATTTTCTTGATGATTTGCTGCATCTTGTTTTCTCGTATCTTGTTGAAGATTTTTCCATCTATGTTCATTATGGAGGTTGGTCTGTAGTTCCCTTGTTTGGCTGGATCTTTATTTGGTTTTGGTGTCAGGGCCGTACTTGCCACCAAGAATGAGTTAGGGAGTATTTCTTCCCTTTGAATTTCATTAAAGTATTTGAGGAGTATTGACATTTAAATCTTCTCTGAAGTGTTTGTAGAATTCAGCAATGAATCCATCAGGGCCTGGGCTTTTATTTGTTGGTAAGTATTTAACTATATTTTCAGTCTCATTAACTGATATTGGGTTATTCAGAATTTTTATATCTTCTTGATTCAACTTTGGGAATTCATATGTATCTAGGAATCTGTCCATTTCGTCTGTGATTTCCATCCTATGCAAGATAATGATTTTCAGAGTAAATATTCATGATCTGAATTTGCACAGGATCTGTAGGGATTTCACCCTTTTCATTTCCTCAATGAAAGAATTTGACTCTTTTCTTTCCATTTCTATAAGATTGGCTAAGGAGTCATCAATTTTCTATTCTTTCACAGAGCCAACTCTTCAATTAATTTTTAATTCTTTGTAGTCTATTCTTAATCTCTATTGTCTTAATTTCTGATCTGTTCTTTATAATTTCCACCCTTTATGGGCTTTGGATTTCTCTTGCTGTCTTAGAAGCTTCAGGTGCAACATTAGGTTGCTTATTTGTGCTTGATTCTTTTTGCATGTGAGAATTCAACACTATACTTTTCACTCTTAGGACTGCTTTCATTGCATCCCATAAGCTCCAGAACGTTGTATCTGAATTTTCATTTAGTTTTAGATATTGCTTAATTTCTTCTTTAATTTCATCTGTGACCCATTGATTGTTCAGGAGGGTGTTATTTTATTTCCATATGTTTATGGATTTTGGGGGGTTCTTTTGCCATTAATTTCCAATTTCATTGTATTGCGGTCAGATAATATGCATGGGATAATTTAAATTATTTGCATTTACCTAAGCATGTTCTGTGTGCTAGTATATGGTCTATTTCAGAGAATGCATCATATGCAGCTGAGAAGAATATGTATTCCGATGATGTTGGCTGGAACACTCTGAAACTATCTACAATGTCCATTTTTTCACAGGTTTGGTTTAGTTCTGACATTTCTTTGCTGATATTTTTGTCCAGTTGATCTATTTCTTTGGAACAATGAGGTGTTATATCTCTCATTGTGTTATTGCTTATTTGAGTTTTCATGCCTATTAATAATTGTCTTATACAGCAGGGTTCCCTGTATTTGGTGCATACACATTAGTGATTATTTCTTTCTCTTGAAAGTTTCCCCTAACAAGTAACATGTAGTGATCTTCTTTATCTTTTTTGATCATTCTTGGATTGAAGTTTACATTGTCTGCAAACAGAATATCTATCCCTCCTTTTTTCTGGGTTTCTGTTGCATGGAATATTATTTTCCATCCTTTGGTTTTTACTCTATAAATTTTTTGAGTTAATTGTATTTATTCTGTGTAGCATATTGTTGTATCTTGTTGCTTGTTCCATTCTAACAACCTGTTTCCTTGATTGGTGAATTGAGGCCATTCATATTGATAGTTAGAAGTGATATGTATTGGCTTATCTTGGTCATGGTATCTTCCTGCTGTTTGTTCTCTGCATTTCCCCTCTCTTTAATTGCTTGACCTGTGTGGTGGTTTCTCTCTATTGTTGTTCTTGAAATTGTGGTCACTTTTCTCTCTTTCTAAAATATCTTTCAGTACTGTTTGTAGTGTTTGTGTGGTGGTTATGAATTTCTTCAGTTGTTCTTTGTCATTCAACTATCTTCTTTCCCCATTAATTTTGAAAGATAGTTTTGTACATCAATCTAGGATAAAAATTGTTTTCTTTCAGGACTTGAAAAACATCATTCCAAGCTCTTCTTGTCTTCAGGGTTTGTGTTGAGAAATATGCCATGATTATCTTTGGATTTCCTTTTTAGGTGATCTGTTTCTTTTCTCTAACAACTTTTAATATTGTGTTCTTGCGCTGAATTTTGGGAATCTTGATTAATTTATGTCTTGGTGTAGTTTTATTTTGGCCATGGTTGCTTGTATTTCTATATACTTCATTTATTTGTATATGAAATTATTTACGCATGCTTTGGAAGTTTCCTGCCATTATTTCTGTGAAGAGTGTTTTTTATGGCATTTATGCTATCTCCAGCTTTCTCATTACCCTAATCAATCTTATATTATTCTTTGCTTTGTCTTGTAGCTGTTGGTTTGACTTTTCATGGTCTCTTACTATTTTTAGGATATTTTTGTATTCGTGATGACTAGCTATAATTCTTTTTTATGTGAAAATAAATGACTTATTTTAAAAAGTAAAAGAAAACAATAACAAAAAAAACAATGAAGACAAAAAAATCAAAACAATACAAGATTTCAAACCATGATGATAGGAATTAACATTGGTTGTTATAGTACATATTGTTATCTTCAATGAAGTTGCTCAGATTACCAGATGCAAGAATGCAAGATTGATCAAACAGTTAAAGACAGTGACAAGTAATAAAAAACACATCAGAAGTGATACAGAGCTTCATCAAACAAGATGGTAGGAATTCAGCGATGGCTGTTATATTGCATATTGTTGTCTTCAAACCAGTTGCTCTGATTACCAGATATAAGCATGCAAAATTGGTTGAAAGCAAAGAAACAAAACAAAACAATTTAAGCATTAACTGTTCCTTTCAACAAAACAACAGACTTATCCCAGCAAATAATGTTGTTTCAACAAAACAACAGCAACATACTTATCCCAGGTATTCTTGTATATACATATTTTTTCTCCAATTTCAAAGAAAAAATGTAAAAAAGCAAAATAACGTAGGCATTAACAAAACAATCTAAAAATAATGAAAATTATACAGAACTTAAAACAAGGCGAGAGGAAATCAACTGTAATTGTTATACTGCATATTGTTATCTTCAAAAGAGTTGTTCAGATCACCAGATATAGGCATACAAGATTTATAAAACAAAGCTAAACATCAACTATTTCTTTCAATAAATGAATAGAAACTAGTATTATAATTATCACAGCTATATTGTGTATATGAATATAACTATTTTTTTCCTAACTTCTTTCTTTTTTCTCCTTTCCTCATCCAAGTTGTTCTTTCTGATTTGAACAATTTCTTTCCCTTTCACAGTATCTATTGTGGTTTTCAGATTTCACTTATGCTTTCAGCTTCTTATATTAGGGAAGCAATACAATGTTTACACATGTGACTCTGATTTTTTTCACTTATGAGTATGGTCTTAAGTTGAATTCATTTACCTGTAAAATACTCTAGGTTACCTTTTTTATAGTTGAGTAATACTCCATTGTATAAAAATACCACATCTTTTTAATCTATTCCTCAGTAGGTGGACATTTGTGTTGTTTCCAAGATTTAGCTATTACAAATTGTGCTATTATAAACATGGGTGCACATATATCACCATGGTATGATGTTTGCAGTTCTTCTGGAAAAATACCCAGGAGAGGAATAGCTGGGTTGAATGGAACCTCTATTCCTAGTTCTTTGAGGAATTTCCACACTGATTTCCCAGTGGTTGTACCAGTCTACACTCGCACCAACAGTGGAGAAATGTTCCTTTTTCACAAGAAACCCTCCAGCATTTACTGTTGGTTGATTTCTTAATGATAGTCATTTTTTCTGCAGTGAGATGGAATCTCAGTGTTGTTTCAATTTGCATTTCTCAAATGACAAATGATGTTGAACATTTTTTCATGTATTTATTTGCCATTTGTATTTATTTATTAGAGAAGTGTATATTCATTTCAGATGCCCAATTTTGTATTGACTCTTTGAATTTTGGGGGCTTGATTTTTAAAAATTCTTTATATGTTCTAGACAGGAGTCCTTTGTCTGAAGAACATTTGGCTAAAATTTTTCCCAATTTGTGGGTTTTCTTTTCACTCTGTTGGTGATTTCTTTTGATATACAAAGACTTTTCAATAAAATGAAATCTCAGTTTTTGATTCTTTGAAGTATTTCCCGTATAGTTTGGTTTTTGTTCATCAACTCTCTGCCTACACTTATGTCTTCAAGATTTCCACCTACTTTCTCTTCCAGTAGATCCAGTGTTTGTGATTTAACATTTAAATCTTTAAGCCATTTTGATTTTATTTTGGTGCATGGTGATAGGCATGGATCTAGTTTTAGTCTTCAGCATGTGGAAAGCCAGTTTTTCCAACAGCATTTATTAAAGAGGCTATCTTTCTTCCAGTGAACACGTTTGGTCCCTTTGTCAAAGATAAGGTGGCTAAGTGTCTTTGTGGTTGTGGCTGCATATTCTAGTCTGTTCCACTGATCTTCAGGTCTGTTTTATTTTCCAATACCATGCTGATGTTACCAGAGTAGCTTTGTAGTATAATTTCAAGTCAGGGATTGTGATACCTCCTGCCTTGCCTTTGTTGCCTAGGAATGCTTTCGCTATTCTGGGTCTCTTCTGGCTCCAGATGAATTTAGGAATGTTTTCTCTAGATCTGTGAGGTATACCAATGGTATTTTCATTGGGATTGCATTGAATCTATATAACAATTTTGGGACAGTCGACATTTTCACAATGTTGATTCTTCCTATCCATGAACAAGGAAAATCTTTCCACTTTTTGAAGTCCTCTTTGATCTCTTTTTTCAGAGTACTGTAATTTTCACTGTACGTATATTTTACTGCTCTTGTTGAATTGATTCCTAAGTATTTCAACTTCTTGGATGCTACTATGAAAGATATGGTTTCCCTGATTTCTCTCTCAGTCTGTTTGATGTTTGTGTATAGCAATCTTATTGATTTTTGAGTGTTGAATTTGTATCTAAATAATAAGATTTTGTCTTTTTTTTCTAGAGAGGGTCTTGCTATGCAGTTCAGGCTGGACTTGAGCTTGCTTTGTAGCCCAACCTGGTCTCAAATTTACAATAATCCTTCTGCCTCAGCCTCCCTAGTTGCTGGGATTACAGGTATGCACCACCATGCCCAGTGACTAGCTGCTATACTGTCTGCATCATCTCAGAGCCTATATTTTCCTTCATTCAACCTGTTGCAAATACTTTCAATGGAGGTTTTAATCTCTTGGATTTCTGTTTGGATCTATTTCATGAATTCCATTTCTTTCTTATGTTGGGCATTTTTGTTTCCATCATTTTTTCTAAGCTCATCTGTTCTTTTATCTCTGTCTTCTCTTACATCTTTGAGTTTAATCGTCATTTTTGTACCTGAGAAATTATTTTCTCTATAGCATTTTCTACTTGTTTTTTCACTTTTATTGCTATCATTTTGGAAAGTTCCAGCATTGGACTTCCAATTACATCTATAGCATTGTGCTGCAGGCTTGTCCTCGGTGGCATGAGATTCTGGGACTGCATTTTGCTTCTGCATCGTGTCATTTTCTATTTTCTATTTTTAATTTCATTTTGATTCCTATGATGATGCTTGCAGATTTATTATGATAGATAGATTTATCACTAGTATTGAGGCTTCCCGAGCAGATGTCTGTTCTTTAGGGATGGCCTCTAGAGATAGGTGATTCTTTATAACTATCTCAAGAACCCACCTTCCCAATTTGTAAAGGATGAAAAGTTAATATTTGATCCAGCTCCAATCCTTTGGCACTGGGCTGTGGTCATTATTATGACTCCATACAATCATATTTTTTTGTATAGGGGAGAAAACCTGATTATAACATGTATGACACCCTGGCTAAAGTAGTACAGTTAATAATAATAATAGTTTCAAGTACAGCTTGACTACTGACAAGGTATTTAATCATTAACCTACTATCTCCAGCCACAGGAGAATACTCTAAAATTATATAACAAAATCAAACATAAACCATGTACTTGTATGCAGTAATTTTTTCCTTCCTGGAGTGATTTCACCCTCCAGGGGGGATGTTAAGATGGGTAAGGAACAAAATAAAGTGATGAATAAGATCAAATATGGTAGAGTATAGGCTGGAGTTCAAAGAATAGTCACCCAAATTTTGGGAAACTGGATGGCACATGAGAAAAGAATGAAATAGAATGCAAAAGAGTGGTCAGAAAGGGAAGAAGTAGTTGAAGAAAGAAAGAGGATCAATTAAAAAATGAAAAAGACACCTACACAGTGATAAAATAGTAAAGAGAAGAACAAAAAAGACAAGAGAAAAGAAAGGAAGAAAAGAAGACCAGAGAAATACAAGAACGCAAAAATAGAAATGAAAAAAATCCAAAACAAAAATGAACACAAAATACAAAACAAAAAAGATTGCCGGGCATGGTGGCACACGCCTGTAATCCCAGCACTTGGGAGGCTGAGGCAGGAGGATCTTTGTGAGTTCGAGACCAGCCTGGGCTACAAAGTGAGCTCAAGGCCAGCCTGAACTGCATAGCGAGACTCTGTCTCAAAAAGACAAAAAAAAAAAAAAAAAAAAAAAAAAAAAAAAGATGATATCCAACTGGACAGGAAAGGAATAGCCAATCAAACAAGAATGAATAAAAGTAGTGAAATACCTCTGGTGTTCACCCTTCTGCAATCATGTCCATGTCAGATCCCAGAAATGTGCAGTGTACTCCAGTCAAGTTTGCCATAGTAACTGTGCTGAGCATGGAGCTCATTTTGGCCTCTGGGTGTGGGCGTTTGGACTGGTCCTCTGTTAGAGTTTTCCAAAGCCTAATTGCTGGCTCCTCAATGCTGGCTCAGACATTTCCACGTTGCTGTTCTTGCTGATTACTCCACCCTCTAAAGGGATGTGTGTGCCCGCATGCCCAGGGCCAAGCTGTCCTGGGTTTCTTAATCTTTCCTTTAGTACAATCTTTCTTAGTGTTTTCTTTTTTGAGTCTTTTTGCGGCTGCTGAATCCAGCTTCCACGGTGTCTTATTATTTTTATGGTATCACTGGGTACATGATCTACTGCATTAACCTTTTGTTTAAGTTCTGACATTCTCTCCTTATATTGGCCATACCTGTTACCCATACATTCATTTGAATTTTTCATATCCTGGTTTTCACTTGTAATTCATTTCATAATTTCCAATTCTTTACCAAAATGATCACTCATATTGTTTTATTTAATTAAATCAGCTTGTTGTTTGTCTTATTTAAGGTCACTGAACATTATATTATTTTACTGTTTTATCTGTTTATTTAAATTTTCTTTAACATCACTAAATATCTTACAAATTTGCTTCTTTGTTTTTTCTCTCATCTTTTCAAATGTTTGGACTATTTTGTTTTTTAGTTCTTTGCATGTAACTTCCTCTACTTCAGTGTCTCTGCTTTTGGTGCTTTAAGGGCATTTGGAAGCATCTTGTTGTCTTGTTTTCTTATATTTTGTGTGTTTGTGTGTGTGTGTGTGTGTGGTGTGTAAGTGCATGCTGAATCTTGAAGATCACCAGGGTAGGAAAACTGTTGACTACTGTGGAGATATATTTAATTTTTGCATTTCTCCCTGTGATATGATTTCAGCTTTAGATATGTTTTATTATTTATGCATCTCATTGTATCAGTCAGTGTTTTATTAGAGAAAGAGATATAATAGTAAATATACAAAGGTATCAGAAATTATAAGATTAGCTTACAATGTGCCACAGGGTTGGATGAAGAACGGTGCAGAGGGTGTCTGCACACTGGAGAATGAAAGTTTCAGTCCAAGGTCTGGAGTTCACTGTGGTGTCCCATGCAAGTCCATATCAAAAGGCTGTTGGGTGTTGATGGAAAGCTGAAGAGTTTATGCTAGAAAGCTGAAGGATATGAAGTAGAACCTAAAGAGTCTGCCTTTTGAGCCAGGAGATGTCATCCAAGCTGAAGGAGAAAACAGAAACTCCTCCAAATAACAGAAGCAAGTCTGCCCTTCCTCATTTCACATTATACTTTCCAGGCAATGATCTTCCTTAGGCTAGGTCCTCTATACCCTAGGATGTAGACAAGCTTTACCAGGATGGGTCTTCTACACCCCAGGGTGGATCTTCTACATCCCAGGATATAGAATTGCTGAGCCAATTTAGTTACATTTCTAAACTTCTCAAGTGGACATGATCAATCAACCATTACAATCTACCCCTTGTCAACTTGGCAGATACATTTCTTTAAACTGATCTCCAGGTATAAAGTATGCTTATAATTATGACTGACATGTTATAACTATCTTATGTACAAACAGAAACATACTAATTTCCCCCCAGATTAGAAGGTAAGTTTTCTTTGGCTGATGTTTACTCTGATCACTTCATAACTTAAACATTATAACACAGATTTAACAACTGTTATGAACTGGCATTAAGTCTATCAAGATTATTTTACTGGAGCTGGGGATTTAGCTCAGTGGCACAGTGCCTGTCTATCAAGCTCAAGGTCATGAGTTCGATTCCTGGTACTGGAAAAAATCAAAAACAAAAAAAGATTATTTTACATTAGAAACATATTAAGATAGAAATAGTACAACCACAATGCTCTTTTCTGTAGCTGATCATGTGATTGCAACTGGTTTTCAAACTAACTTCCTCTATTACCCATTCTGCATTCCATTCACTTTCAGCAACCAACTCAGCAGGTCTTCTTTTATTCTCTTGGTGGAATTATGCATATCCTCATTCCTTAAGGCTCTGGACCATTTGTCATTCTGCTTGAGTTAGGTTGTTGTAGTTTCTCACTGACTTTAGTAACACAGCATGATAATATTAAGAGGTACCTTAAGGGATCTCCTGCATTCCAAGTATATTTTTCCTTTCCTCTATCGTGTAGTAGTAGTCCAATGTTTGTTTAATAGTCTGGGTCAGTCACCCCTGACAACACCGTAACTCCCTTTTCACCTTGTTTCCTCAAAAGCATGATGAGATCAAAATGTCCAAGGGGAAGTATTGCCTCTCAGTTTAAAGGCATCATTGTTCTTCCTGGTACAAGCATTGCCCCTTCTGAAACTGAGACTTCTAAGCCAGCAGAACATGAGGTTGCAAGAATAAAAAGGAAAAATTTTGCTAGTGAATCACTTGCAGTTACAGTGAGTGGTCCAGTCCCACTTCCACCCCACTCCTGGTACCAAAATCTGTGTCAGTCAGTGTTTTCCTAGAGAAACAGATATAACACAAGATATACAGATGTATAAGATATTAGATATTAGAAGATTAGCTTATGATGGTCAGCCACAGGATGCTGAAGGGTCTGTGATGCAAGGCTGAAGAGTCTATTCCAAGAGGCTGAGGAATCTGAGGCAGAAACTAAAGAGTCTGCCCTAGGAGCCAGGAGATGATGTCCAAGCTGAAGATGACTGGAACCCCTCCAAAGAACAGAATCAAGACAGTCCTTCCTCATTTCCATTTATACTGATCAGACAATGATCTGCTCTAGAGAGTGTCCTCTACACCCTAAAGTGTAGATGACACACCCCAAGGTGCATCTTCTACACTCCAGGGTGTAGAATTACTGAGCTAATTTAGTTAAGCTTCTAAACTTCTCAAATTGACAAAATCAGTCAACTATTACACTCATCAGTCTACTCAATGTTATAAGATCAGTCCCAATTGCTACATTATATGGATAGAACATGCAGCAGAATCCAGTTTTTATCAATCATATAATGTAAAATTTGTTTTAAGAACTTTAAACTTACTTCAATAAACCAGGAAGACAGTGGATTAATATTTATGATAAGTTATCTGGGAAACTGAGGATGAGGGAAGGAATAAGAAAAAGAAAGAAAGAAAGAAAGAAAGAAAGAAGGAAAGAAGGAAAGAAGGAAAGAAAGAAAGAAAGAAAGAAAGATAGAAAGAAAGAGATAAAATAGTTCAGAAAGAAGGCAAGATAAAAACAGGGGTAAAAGCAAACAAGAGTAAGAATAGAGATAGGACTTTGATAGTTTTAGTTTTATATTTGGAATTGGGGAGAGCGTGGATTTCAAATTCATCTATGAGTCAAAGAAAAAAGAAGAAGAGGTACAGATGCATAAGTGGAGATATGGTTTAAACTGTAAGATGGTTGGAACAAATTAATGACCTGATAGGGAGCTTGTGTTTGAATCCCCACATGCAATTTTTGTTGGTGCTTAATCTAATATGACCATGAAAGATACCAGTTAAACTTAAGCACTATTTAATTGTCATTCTTTCATTGTTAATTTCCTACCACTTTGTTTGTAACTCTGTATTGTCTGTACTGTTCTTTTGCTATTTTGTAAAAGGTTGTCTGCCTGTTAATGTTTTGCTCCTTGTATTTTTAAAATAAAAAATTGTCAGTCTCCATTTCATATATACAAACATCTCACATGTATATCAGATGAAAGAAGAAAAATAGGGAAAACAAATAGCGAAAAAATCCTGTATACAAAGATGCAAAAGTAGAGCCCTCTCCAGGACTCTCCAGACCTGCTTCTTGTTCTCTCTTAAGGGAGAGCTCTATTAGATTTCATCTGAGCTCATGTGGTCATGGCTAGATGGATGTTTCTGTCTCTGTTTTATAATTATACACCTTCAATTGTTTCAAGGGGACGGGCAGAGCACAGCTGCTGAACAACCTGGGCATTCATTGATCTTTGATGGTGCTTCTTTTATGCCTACCTTCTTCTCTCCATGTAATACGTGAAAATTTCTATGTCTGCTCCCTCCACCCTACTCCAGGAGATTATTCAATACAATTCTCTCTTAGCCCACAGTTCCTTTCTGTTACTCTGCCTGCTCCAATTCTCTTTCTCCCCCTCACATAGATTCTCCATCCAGCCTGTGAGTTCAGTTGCTCCAAAGCTCAGTGGGAGGTATTCTCCACCAGCCTGTGAGTTCGGTGACTCCAAAGCTCAGTCTTGGACCTCAGGAGCGTCTTGGAATCAATGTGTAAGTCGGGGTGAGGGTCTCACATGGGTTTCTGCCTCACCAGTCTTTAATGGTTGGTGGGGATGGGCCCTACCTAAGCAGTGAGCTCTCTTGCATTTAGAGGATGAAAAAACTGGTATAAACCATGGGCACTGAGCTTGAAAGTGCTTTGTGTGGCAGTGAAGTGTGCCTAATCTGTCACTACTCCTGCGTCTTTTCTCCACCCATGGATCACATTAGTCACAGTCACTTCATGCCCCTCACTGCTTCCAGATTCCTAGCCAGAACCAAGCCCTTGTTTCTTTCTACTCTAAGGGCTCATAGATCTTAACTCAATTACCACACTCTGATTAATTTTTCTTAGTGTCCTAATTTGGGCGTTTCCTGAAAACATCTTAGTTCTGATCTCTTTCTGCCAGGGGGTAGAGAGCTAGTACAAGTGGACACTGGGCAGTGAGTTCTCATCCTGACATAGATCACCACTAATGGCTGGCACTTGTTTGCTAGGCTTCTTCCCTCAGGGGGTTTGATACTTCCACAGAATTACCCATTCACTGGAGTTTAGATTTCAGCAGTGCTGGAATTTAGAAACAACCCTTCTTTTTTCTCTAAAAACTATTGGTACTAGATATCATCTGCTTTTTTTCTACTTTAAGTTGCTTCCCTATGCCTAGGTTTTTGTTCATCCTCATTTCTAGGGCCTGGAGACCCTAATAAGGCTTGTGAGTATTATTAGCATCTTGTGAGTGCTGCAAGCTCTAATCCACCATGAGGAATCTCATGAAGATCAATCTTGATGTCAACTATAACTGAAATATGTTTCTGTCCCTCTTTTCCATTTTCAGAGAGATTACACAATCTTTAAACAGGTAACCAGTTACACATATTTGTTATAAACTGGAGTGCTGGTGGAAAGGAACTTAACACATTAAAAGTACAGTAATTCTTATTTATTAACATAAAATTCACACAAAAATTTTAGTTGGCTGGGGCTAAACCTACAGTACTCAGCAGATTTATTGATGGGGACAATGTGTGTGTAGTTACTCACTCAATTTTCATCAAATATTAAGGAGGAAAAGAAAGATTTCCTTTGTCTGTGAACAGGCCCTCTTAGAGGAGTCCAGAGGAACATATTTACTCACTGAATAATAAATCATAGAACTTTATTAGAATTTCTTTGTCAGATTGGAGAAAGTGTATACCATCACAAGCAGGTGAATTTAATATCCTCATGTTAGTGCAATGATCACTTCAAATACGGCACATGTCACAGTTGGGTTAGAAGGCAATAATTACAATGGAATGATTTCATAGATCGAAGATAGCTATTTCCTTTAGCTAGGTATCCCCCACAATCTACTTGAAAATATTTTCCAAATTTTACTTTTATTTAAAGTTTTAATTTATATTAAAATTAAATTTGGGAAGTGTAACAATGAGAATAGATTTGGATGAGGAATATATGTGTGTAAGAGCAAAATACTTATTAAAATATAAGGATTCATACTTAAGATATTTATATAAGTATACTTTGATTTAATTGTAGTTAATTCATGATCTATGCCCTTTCTGGATGATCCCTGAACCAAATCCAGTTCTGCACTTTTCCTAGTTTGAATTCCTTCCCCACTAACTGTTTCTACTTTCAAGAATATATAGCAATTCTGTGCAGGTTTAAAAGACTGCATCTAAAGAAATGCTTTATAAAATCTTTTATAGAAATAGACAAGAATAATCATTAATTAGGAAATCAATTATGTTATATAAATAATTTTAAATTCTTTTGGGGTCTTTGAATACAGTGCATATTGTTTTGCAAAAATGAAAAGAGAAATTTCTATGTAAAGTGATCATGATTCAGTTCCATCTGTATTGTCTCCATTTATGAATTGATATAATCAGAATTCATGAGGTTTTTTATGTCTAGATTATCAGAGTACCTCATGTCCTACTAGTTCATAACACATTCTGTACAATTGGTACTTAATAAAAATGACTTACAAGAAGACACGCTTGTGAATATATTTATAATTATTTATTTCAAAGTTTATAATATAATGTATTCATATGTTAAGCAACTAATTAAGTACCTATTTCAGGCACTGTTCTAGGAGCTGAGAATACAAAATACATTATTCTTGTAAATAGAGGTTAACCATCTACTGTGGGATATATTTACATAAATAAATCATTGGTATGTAAATTGAGAGAGATTATAACTTTAGCAAAACAACATCACAAAAAACTGACTAGTTTGGGTAGAGGATCAGAAAAGACTTTATGGAAAGCAACAATTGAGTTAGTCACTGAAAGAAGAGCTGGTCAGACTGCGGTGGGAGTGGGGAATCTTTGCAAGCATGGAGACCAACATTGTTAAAGGCAGTAGTGCGATCAGAAACTTTATAAAAAGGGACTGGGGTGATAATCTGGATAGCAGAAAGGTCTAGAGAACTTATTTCTAAATAATAAAATCACCATTTCATAGTTCTTCCCTCCTAAGTTCCACCCACATGAAAAGATATGTTCAGGAAAGACAAAAAATTGAGTGAGTGTGTCAGAAGCATCTAATGTGGAGGGTTAGAAAAGATAACCCTCCCTTCTCTAGTGCAAATTACAAGAGATAAAAAGTTGCATTGTAGCAAGCCATCACTCTACCTAACATTGTAGCGCAATTCTCCTAGTTCTAAAAGGATACATTCCTGTTTTATATATAAGACCATTCATGTATTGAGTTTTAGAAGAATAATCATTAAGTCCAATGATTAGTCAATAGAATGTTTGAAATTTACATCAATATTTGAAACCTATATGTACTTTATTTCATGGAAATGGTAAGCAGTTTCATACCTAGTTTTTATATTGATCATTATAGTCCACATATAACAATTCACTTTGTTTGTAAACGTTTGTTTCACACTACAAGTGAAGCCTCAACTCCTACTCAGCTGTTGCTCATCCCTGTGAAGGACACTGCTTCCCTTGCATGTCATTTGCTATCTCCAAAGTAAACACACCTTAGACTAGGCTCAAAATAAATACAAATTTTACAAGTAGCTGTGTTTTTTCCTAGCTTCTCTATACACTACACAGAACAAATCACATTGCAAAAATAATCAAGAAGAGTCAAATTTAGGGCCATTGTTATCAGGTATAAATTTCTTCCATTACTTGCTAATAGAGAACAAATTATGTTAACCACTCATATTTTTTTCTTCTCTTGAAAAGGATAGATGTCCTTACCATTTGAGAAAGACCTAGCTCACTACTTCCCATTATCTATCTATCTTTTGTTCTTTATTTATATTTTAAATCTCTCAAATAAGAGGAGCCAGGAGATGGTTAAGGTTGTGTGTCCGATTTATTTCATTTAATATTATTGTCTCAAGGTGCATCCATTTTCCCAAAAATGACTCAAGTCTATCTTTCTTTATGGCAGAGAAGTACTCCACTGCATATAAATGGAGTACTTTGTCTATTCATTTGTCAGTGACATATAGGTTACTTTTTAAAGTATCTATTATGACTATGATGCTATAAACATGTGTATGCATGTATCACTGTAATATCATGATTTTTAACTCTTCTAGGGAGACATCTATGAGGGAAATAGCTGTGTCAAATGGAATTTCTAGTTTTAGCTTTTTCTGAAATCCCCCTACTGATTTCCATAGTGCTTTGTATCAGTTGCCATGCCCAGCCAAAATATAAAAGAGTTTCTTTTTCACCATGCCTCACCCACATCTGTTATTACTTGATTTCTTGATGGTGGCCATATTTTTAAATATTATGAACTGCAAACAAGTGCTAATAACAATAAATAAAAATAAACCAAAGTTAAAAAAAGACAGAAGCCAATGTATAGTGGGAGAGAATACACAAAAAATGACAAGCAATGTAATATAATTGGCATAGAGCATTATGTGAGCAATTATCAAGATTCACTTTGAGGATGACTTTAGGCAAATAGCACATCTGTTCATTTAAGAACAATGGGCCACTGGTGGATGGTTAGTAATAAACAGACACTCTGAGGGTAAAGCCTTAAATTGAGGCTTGAAGCCTAGACAAAAGCAGAAGCATAAGCAGAGGAATTTTAACATGGCCGGTGAGGCAGAGAGAGGACATGGATTAAAAGGAAAACAGAACCGGTAAGGGCATAGTAGTTAGGTAGGTACAGGTTGTTACACAAAATCCTTAAGAATGATGATAATGAGTTAAACAAAAAATTGGAGTTACAAGAGCTCAGGAACTGCAAAGGTATAAGAATGAATAATGGTCAGGTTGGCTAAGGAGCCTAAGGAGGCACAGAGAAAATCGGTTGTCACAGTGAAATGTGTGAGATCAGACAACATGATGTCACAGTGAGTTCAGAAAGCTTATAAGAACAATGAGATTTGAAATAGAGCTGGGTTTAATGCAAGTCAATTGTTGTTGTTGGTAAGATGTTGTAACAGGAAACCAAACATTAACGAAGTTCAGAGCATCAGTGTATCCTCTATCTCTGGTATCCGACACCAACAATAAATGTGTATTGATAGATTGCTCGACGTAAATGTTGCTGAGAAGATGAAAAAGGAAGATGTGGCAAGGAGAAAGGTCATCTAAGTGCTAATTAGCCACAAAAGAGGTGATAAAAGGGCTTCAAAGACAGGAGTGGGTCTCTGATACATAGTCATGTAAGTGTACGAACGAAACTTGAGATATATGAAGATTAAGGAAAAATCTCTAGTCTGCACATTTGTTCTCGAAGAACAGGATGAGACATGGGGTATATTAGTCTACTTTCCATAACTATATCAAAACATCTGTGGCTGGATAACTTATAAAAGAAAGATATTTATTTACTTCATAATTTTTGAGACTGAAAATCCCAAACAGCATACTGGCTCTAATGAAGGCCACCCTGGCTCTCTCCTCATAGCACATGGCATCGTGAGAGGGATTCATGAGACAGGGAGAGATCACACTGCCTAACAGGAATCCAGAGAAGCGGTGAATTTTTCAGCCTTGTTCTTTGATAAGAAGCCTCTTTAACTAATTCAAGGGTCCTATAATGAAGATATTAATCCCTTTCAGGGGCACTCCATATAATGATCTAACAATCTCCCATTAGATCTCATTTCTTAAAGATTTCAGCACCTCTTAACATTGCTACACTGGGAACCAAGTTTCCAAAACATGAAACTGTGAGTGACACATTTAAATTATATGTAATCCATATAGGGGTTGTTGGACTCATGATCGTTATAGTTTCTCTTCACATTCTATTTTGCAGCTCTGTGTGTACCACTGACATATTTCTTCAATTCTGTTGTGTTGAAAGAATCACCACACACTGAGAGGACATCCTTGGTGAGTCAGTAGAAGAACCTATGTTTGCAGGAAAGAACCAGAGAGCCAGTCTGGTAAAATGAAGCAGAAGGGTAAGATAAAATAGGCTCTATGGTACACATTTGAAGTAATTCTACATAATGAATTCAAGTAAGAGAGATTGATTATAAGGAACCACAAACACTTTTAAAGGCCTAGTGAGAGAGTGCTTCAGGACTGTCACTTTTAAAGAGAAGACTATAAGAGAAAGAAGTTGGGAGTAGGATCAATAAAATGCAGAAGAAGGATTAGTAAAAATCAAGATTCAGACAGGCAGAGAGGTAGAAAGAAAGAGAGATTGAAATCAGGGATACAGGAGCGATACTAATTTTAAATGAAAGTATTATTTTATTCTCATCCTTCTGTACTGTTTCTTCAACCTGGGAGCACAGACAGACATTTAGATTCTATTCTTAATTTCTATGAAGCAATGTGCCATATTGTGAACATAGAAATCATAAAACAAAACAAATTTGACTTGAATTCAGCAATGTACAAGTTCCATGACCTTGAATAAGCCATTTCAATGCTCTGCATGTCATTCTTTCTCAGATGTGAAATGGATAGTAATAGTACTACCTACATTATAAGATTGCTGTGGTGCTTAAACAAATACAAATAAAGGCTATCTTTCCTGTCTCCAACTTAAAGTCAACTAACACCCACCTCAACTGCCACCTGAATCCTGATATTTTCCCTGAGACCAAAATACTAATCTAAAGATGAGAGGTTGAGAGGTCATAAAATTCTGTTAAGTGTCATGTATCCAGACTCTTATACTGAAATACACAGGTTTTGGAATAAGACAGAACTAGAGTCAAATTGAAATTCTGTCATTTGTAATACTTTTTACATTATGTTTGTTACTTAAGGTCTCTGACACTTTGTCCCTTACCTTTATTGTGAAAGGAGAATGAGATAAATATTGAGTAAAGTGGCAGATACATAATAGGTCACAATAAAACTTCATTTACTTTCTATTTTGTCATCATCAAATTTCTGGAGTTGTTAATACAGTGTACTAAAAATCTTCAGGTTTTGCTACCCTCAATTTAACTTGTTAAGTTCACTAAAAAAATACAGTACTGTATCAAAGCATGGTTTTATTTTATCACATCTTCTTTTCTGGAGGTAGTGATACTATGAAATATAATATAATTCTGAAGACACTCCTCAATCTGGGTCTCAAGAATATTAACCTTTATCTGGTTTGTATTATATCTTTGGCTATTTCTATAGTATTTGTTACTATTTTTCTACATGAAAACATTTCCTATTGGTCTTAAGACTGGCTTTATATTTCTATACAAATTAGACCTGTGCGTTACAGATTTCCAAGTCAGAGGGTCTTCTAGACCTTCTCACTACAAGAAGAGAAGAAAGTTAGTTATTCTAAAAACTGTCAACAAGAGAGATGGAGATACCTCTTCCTTGACTGAATTAATAAATCAGTCAAGCTAAAATTGCTATCAAGAGAGATTAGCAGCTATGTGCTGATTGCCCATAGCACTGGCTTCTGCAGAAATTCTAAAACCACCAATTTGAAAAGTTCTGAATGTGATGGGTTTGCCATGCCAGGGTCAATACCATCTGTCTCCTGAATTCAATTATCATCTTTGATGATGACACACATATCTACTTCTCTGTGCTGCACTTAATCCCCGGGATTAGTCCTGTATAACTAAGGCAAACATATTTTCTGCTCCAAAAATCAGTAGACACATTCATGGTCCGAGAAAGGATTGTTTTCTTTCTTGATCTGTGAATTATCCATATGAAGAATTGCAATGATAGAAAAATTTAATCACATTTAGTTGTACTTTAAATAATTTATTTTGCTGAAAGATATCTAGCAGATGTCTATCAGTGTCAGCATCAGCAGGAGTATACATTTATCCTCTGCAGCTTTCCCCTGGCTGAACATTCCTGTCATAAATGGGAGATTTGACAATGTTTCTTATATCCCTTGTAAAGTAATTTAAGGTAATATGTAACTCACCTAACCCCTTGCTCCATAATCTAATTAATTTTTAAATTACCACTTCTTTGAGGAAATAACACCTTTTCTCACTACTTTATTCTAACTTGAATCAAGTCACATGTGTGCCAGAAACAACCAGGGAATTTTGTTAAAATGATAAATTCCTGAACCCCACCCCACAGAGATTGATTTGATAAAGCCGGGCTATGGCCCGGAAATTTGCAGTTTTAACAAAATTCCATTTTTTTTTTCTGGTATAAGCAATCCAAGTATCACTCTTTGTGCAACACTCTTCTGTGTTGACTATCTACTTTGGCAATCCATATTTAAATTCACCAGTTTTAGCAAAGGCTTCTATTTAGGGTCATAAAAGGATGTTGAAGGAAAACTAATGTCTGTGACTCAACTTGAAGATACAACATGTGCCTACTAGATTTAATCATGATACTGAATGAATCAAGGTAATTATTTGCCTTATTCTGATAGCACTGCAATCTCATTGTGGCTAAAGTACTTGAGGAAGGAAAAGTATTCCCTGAGGCCTGAATCTGCAGATGAAGAATTACTGCGTAATAATGGTAATGGCACAAATGAAACATAAAAAGTGGACAGATTGAAGCTCGCTACAAATAACTTTTGTTTTTATTTCAGTCTCATTTGGACTATCTCTGGCATTATTTTCAAATGCTTATATTTTACTAATCGTAACTTTGGGTACCTGTGGGAATGTGCATTTGCCCAGAAACTTACAGAGAAATTATAATCTGATTTTTACATTGCAACCAGTCTAATGTCATACCTGCTTCCTGATCTGTAATGGTGGAGGCATCACAAGCCAAATGAGAACTGGCTTTAATGTCAGAATAAGCCTGAATGTTTGTGTCTAACAGTTACAAAAAGAACATGAAGCAATTTAAGGTCCTGCCTCAAGAGGTTACACTGCTGACGTACCAACTGTACATCTAGGCAACACTTTAGAAACACTGGTCCAATTTTTGCTGTATTGTCTCTTCCAGAATAGGACCTATGCTTTTGAAAACTTTTCCCTACCCAGCCTCAGTGGTTCCTCCAACATCTACCTGCATGTTACTGTCCAGTTGTATTTTATAGTGCTTCCCAGACAAAACATTTTTAGTCCTCTATAAACTTCTCTGCAAAAGTAATATTTGGTACTATTGTATATACAAATGTTGTCATATAAAGTAAGTTTTATTTTGTTGCTTCTTGGATGGGATAAGATAAGTTTTTCAATACATAGGGATACTGAGGTCATTTATCATGTTCTTATCTTATTCAAAATTAATGCTGCATCCAATAAGGTTACCATTCTGATCTTTATCACTTTATGGAAGAAAACTATAGCTATAACTTTTTAAAGTATCCTTATATAAATGATAATAAACTATACACAACGTCCTCTATCTTGCTTATTTCAACTAAAAAATCTACTTTGGACATCTTTCCATGTCAGTAATATACAACAATCTCTGTCTTTTGAACTTTTACCAAGAATTCCATTTTATGAAAAGAATGTACAAAGGCAACCAATTTCTGAATGAAAAAAACCTGAGTTGTTTCAATCTTCTGGTATTACAAACAGTGCTGAAATAAGCATTCTAGTGTATTTATTATATTCATATGCTTCCCTAGGATACTAACACACAGTGCTCTAGTATGTGAAATTGTGTATGGACATATATAGTCAATTTTTCTTCCACTAAGTATACCTTTCATTGATGTTTTTAAACTCTAACATTAAAGAGATTTTCTTGACCTGGGGCTATATATAACTCAATAGCAGAGCAGTTTCCCAACATATGCAAGGTCCTGGATTCAATCCCTAGTGCACACCCTCTTAAAAAGGTGGCGCTTTATGGATGGAATTCACACCCAATTTGTATTATTTTAGAGACTGTAAATTAATTGCACTTAAAATTAACATACTTATCCTCAAAAAATCAATACATGTTAGAGTAGGCTAAATCATTTATATACCATTACCAAATTCATCTACTCAGTCCTGTCCTCAAAGTAATCATTATTTTCATCATGCATGTTATAGTATCTAATCTTTTGACTGTCTTATATACACTGGAAATATACAAGGATAATTATAAAATATATATTATATTTATTTGTGGACTGAATATTTTATATAATTAGTGTTATAATATATACCTCATTTTGTATCTTTTATTACTGAATAAATTTTGGAAATCTCTCTACATGGACTGATACATGTCCCAAGCTATATGTCCACTGATGGTTGTTGACTGGCTTCCACATGATAATTTCCCAATAGTCTGTTAAATAATATTTAAAAATCCAACATTTTCAACATTGATAGTCCACTTGTTTTAGAAATGGACAACTATTTACCCATAGCTAGACACATAACCCCTATTAAACATAAAAGTACCACTCAGTAAGTCCTCCTATGTGCCTAGAAGTGGAGAACTATATAACAGTGAATAATATTAGCACTATTACTATAATTATGTGAAGTAAAATTGATGAAATAAAGGGTTTATATATCTTACCTTTTAATATACAGTTAATTTTTACTCAAAAGTAACTTATCCAGCTTATATTTCCATTTATAAGTCTATGAACATATATATTCTTCTCATCACTTATCAGAGTTTTACTAGTGTGATGGCCAAAAAATGGTGTGACACAATTTGTATTTTTGTAATCACTAGTGGAGTCAGGCATATTTTCATTTGTACTGTACATTTGTAGTTCTTCTGGAACAAAATTTCACAACATTGTCCATTTTTGTGGAAAGTAGCTTATTGTATTGCTATAAATGTTTAGATCCACTTTATATATTCTGTATACAAATCCTTAACAATTATTTACATTACAATTTTCCCCAGATTGTCACTATGTTAAATTAAGTTCATTTCCTTGTTTACATTGTTTTTCTCCATAGGCATGGAAAACAAAAGCACTGGTTTTCTCACATAAAGCTCCCCCAAACATTTAAAAATAGTTATCAAGCCACCTCCTAGCCTTCTTTCTTTGGGCCAAATAGTTCCAGTTCCTTTAATCTTTCTTCATTAAGACTGAGATTTTCCCGGTACCAGAGAAAAACCAAAACCGAAAAAAAAAAAAAAGACTGAGATTTTAGTTGCTTTGGATATATTTCCACATTTTCTACATCTTGCTACAAGAGTGATGCACCATAGACAATAAGTAGTTCTCTTTCCCCCTTTTTCTATTGTTACATGTATGTAACATTACACTCCTTATAGGGAGCTTGTACTTGTGCATTATGCATCTTAATTGTTTTGGTTATCATTTTCCCTTTGGTTTATTCTTTAGAAAAGCCAGCACTTCAACTCGCTGATTTTTTGTACTGTTTTCATAGTCTCAATTCATTGATTTCTGCTCGATTTATGCTTTCTCTAATTTTGGTTTCAACCTGGATTGTTGGTGTCTCTCAAGTATCTTAAGGTTCCTCCTAAGGTTAGTTACTTGAGCTCACTCTGTTTTCCTAATGCGTGCATTGATTACAATAATTTTTCTCTCAGGGCTACTGTCATAGTGCCCCAGATGTTAGGTGAGTTGTGTAGGCCTTCTCATTAACTTGCAGAAATGTTTTAATTTCTTCCTTGATTTCTCTTGTGACCCACTGGTTATTTAGAAGTGTGCTATTAACTTTCCATGTGCTTTTACATTTTCTAGGATTTATTCTGTCATTGACTTCCATTTTCACTGCACAGTGGTCGGATAATGCACATAGGGTGATTTCAATTCATTTATATTTAAGCAAGTTTTAAGCAGTGAACTAGTATGTGGTCTATTTTGGAGAAAGGATCATTGTAGTGGGGTGGAATACTCTGTAGATATATATTAAGTCCATATATTCAAAGATTTGGCTCAGTTCTGATAGTTCTTTTGGGATTTCTTTTTTAGTTGCTCTATCTTTTGGCAAAATGCGATATTAAGACCCCCACTATGATTGTGTTAGTATTCATTTAATCTTTTTTTTTAATTTCACCAGTATTTGTTTTATGAAGATAGGTGCTCCAGTATTTGATGCATAAATATTTATAGGTACTATCTCTTCTTGTTGGTTTGTTTGCTTTATTAGTATGTGATAACTTTTTCATTACTTATACTCAGTTTTAGCTTGAAGTTTACATTGTCTCAGATTAAAATTGCTACCTCTGCTTGTTTTGGGGGTCCTGGTACATAAAATAGTTTTCCATCCTTCAACTTTACTCTATGAATATCTTTTTAGAATAGATAAGTTTATTAAACACAACAGACTATTAGATTCCCTATTTAGATCAAGTTTGCAAATTCTGTCTTTTAATTGAAAAGTTTAGGCCATTAACATTGACAGATATTCCTGAGAGGTCTTGATTATTTACTATCATTGCATTTCTTCTCTATTGGTAATTCCTTTGTTTTTCTTTTCCTTTGATCATTTGTAGTTGTTGATGCTGTTGTTGTTTATCCATTGACCTTGTTTGGTGTTTTCTTTCCATCTTGGTTTTTAACTTTACTGGTTTTATTGTTTCCCTCTAGGATATTCTTGAGTATTTTCTGTGTGGGGAGTTAATATTTATATATTTCTTTACCTGTTATTTTGCATAAGATATACTTATTTCTCCATGTATTTTGAAGGAAAGTATTGCTGAGTACATTAAGGTAGGTTAGAAAATGTTTGGTCTCCATACTTGAAATACTTTACTCCAGCCTCTTCTGATCTTTAAGGTTTGTGTTGAGAAGTATGCTGTAATGCTAATGGTTTTAGCTTTATATGTGATATTTCTTTTTTCTCTGACAGCTTTCAAAATTTTGTTTTTAGATCCAACATTGCTGAATAGAGAAGGAGTCACATACGATAGTCTCAAAGAATATCTACTAAAAACACAGGTAATGGGAGGAAGGGGAGGGAGATACATCCTGATACAAAAAATCAATTTGAAATAAGAGACTTATAGATTAAATAAAACATACTCATAGGAATTAAAAAGAGAGGAAGTGGTTTGATGGAGGATGATCCTCAAGGCCTCTGCCCTTGCATACCACAGAAACAGCCATTTTGAGAACTTCAGAAATAGCTGTCAGGATCAAAGGAACATAGCAAAGTCTAGCCTTACAGGATACCCTTGGGAGTGTATATAAGTCCCTCCATTTCATTGTCTCCTTTCCAAACACCAAGAAGACTGAAGCTTGACAACATTCTTATATGCACACACCAAAGGTAATTGATCTATAGTGGGAGAGATTCCTTCTCCACCTGCCTGATTTCAGACTCTCAGAGGATAAACAAGTAATCACTGCTTGTGTTGGAAGTCTTTGATACTGGAATCCAGGAATGCCCAATTCACTGTCACCAGCAGGATCCTGAAGTTTATCTCACACCAACTGGGACACTCTTCTAGCACACAGAGCTATGGTTCAAATTTGTACCTTGCAGCCTGTATCCCTGAATCCTGCACTTCCCTGAGTTTACACCCATCTCTCTTTGCCCTGCTCTAATCGTAGACCCTCCAGAGACTCTGTGTGATACCTAGAACCAGTCCTGGGCAGCCTGGGTCTCTACAGGGAGCTTCAATCCCACAGGAATCTCTGCCTGGTGCGCTTGGACTGTGGCAGCATCTAACCAGCACTAGGCACACTGCTTCCACTTTGGGAGAAAATGAATCTCCACCCTGCACTTTACCACAGTCCCAGGCACAGTCCTTGCCTAGAAGAATAGGCTGGTCCTCTGCCTCGTTAGCAGAAAGATTTTAGAGTCTACCTGTTTTACAGGTGCTCTAAACTCCCACAAGACACCACCAAGCACCTTATGCCCATCAGTCCCTGGAGCACCTACATCTCAGGGCAAAGCGAGGTGACATGAGAGTCTACCTGGCATCTGAAACTGCTCCTTCAGACACCAGAATATACGTTAGTACTCAGTATTGGCTAGAACCAGCAAAAATCCATACCAGAAGCCTCAAAATCCAACACTCCACACATTTCCTGGGCTGGCGTGAGAGACTGGACAGTTTACACAAAGGAGGTAATAGACGCGATCGAATGAGCTGAAACATCTCCACACAAACCTCCAGACTATAAAGAAGGGCAAAGAGAAATTTGACTTACAAGATTAGAGACTGTAGGCTGTGAAAGAAAAAACTATTCTGTAAATATGTAGGAATTTTTTTTCTTTTGCTTTTGTTTGCTTCTCCCTTCATTTAACTCAATTTTATTATCAACATCTTCATCATCATCATCAACTTTCTTTTACTATTGGGGGAGTTTGGCGTTGTACCACCTGTTGTAGTTTGAGGTTTTGCAAAGGGAAACAATACAATGCAGGACACTTAATTATAACATTATTTATAATAGTCACCCAAACAATCATATACAAAAAGAGAGTACAAGAAATCTGTCAACACACTAAAGACTAAAGAATCCAGCTGAGGGCTTGAATCCCACAGTAATGTCCTGCATAAGTCTAGCTGAAGACCTAGAGCCCATAAAAATGCCTCCCATGAGTCCAACTGGAGGGCTAGATATCATGACAATGTCTTGTACAGAAATACTTCATGGATTTGTACTGGGAAAGCACAAATGTCAGTGGTGGAAGCTAGAAAGTCTGTGCTAGCGGGATGAAGAATCTGTGCAAGCAGGCTGAGGGATCTGAACTGGATCCAGGAAGTGACACTCAAAGAACCAGAGCTCCCCCTAAAATTACCACAGCCATCCTCAGCAACAGTGAGGTCCCAAGCTCCTCCAGTGATGAGGAAAACCAAGTTCCCATCAAGAAGGCCAACACAAAACACTTCTTCAGGAGACTCAGCAGTGCACCATCTTTCCCTCCAGAGCCAGGAAGCAATGCTTATATGCTGCTATTCTACTGAATTTGGTTATTAAATCTAAGATTTTTTGGTGCAGTTTTTGGAGTCTTCTATGTAGAGTATCATGATGTCATCTGTGAATAATTGTAATTTAACATCTTACTTTCTTATTCCTATTATTTCTTTTTTTAAATTGTTCTAGTTGATATTCCCAGAAATATATTGAACAGGAGTGCCAAAAGTGGGCATTTTTGTTTTGTTCCTGATTTTATAGTGAAAGCTTTCACTTTTTCACCACCTGGTATGATGTTGGCTGTTGCTTATCCAGATGGAATTTATCAGGATGAGATGAAGACCACCTTTTCCAATATTCTGTAGGGTTTTATTATGAATGGGTGTTGGACTTTGTAAAAGGTTCTTTTTGCATCTATTGAGATAATCATGTGTTTTTTGTCTTTGAATCTGTTGATGTGATGTATTACATTTACTGACTTGCATGTGTTGAACCATCCTGCATCCCTGGGAGAAAATCTACTTGGAATTCATTCTATTGCATAATATTTAGCAATATCTTAATGAGAATTTTTGCATCTATGTTCATTAAGGAGATTGAACTGAAGTTCTCTTTTTTGGTTGGATGCTTCTCTGGATTTGGTATCAGGATAATGCTTGCTTCCAGGAATGAGTTTGCTTCCATTTGAAATTCATTAAATACTTTCAAGAGTAGTGCCTTTAGCTCACTAAATTTCTAAAAGTACTCAGCGGGGAATCTGTCAGGATCTGGGTTTTTCTTTGCAGTTTTTTAGTACTTACTTATTCAATTACTTAGACTGATATTGTGTTTATATCTTCCTAATTCATATGGCAATTCATATGCATTTAGGAATCTGTTCATTTCTTCTGTATTTTCCAACTTATTAGACCACAGGTAATTGAAGTAGTATTGATGATCTTCTGGATTTATGCAGGATCTGTTGTGATTTCACTTGTTTCACCCCTCATTGCATGGATTTAAGTCTTCTGTTTTTAATAAGATTGGCTAAGGGTTTGCCTATTATTTAATCTTTCAAGGAACTCACTTTTCCATACATTCATTCTCTATACTGTTTTATTAGTCTAAATTAGGTTAGTTTCTGCTCTCACCTTAATTTCCTCCCTTATGCATACTTTGAGTTTAACTTGCTCTTATTTTTCTTGAACCTTAACATCCAACATTTGCTTGTGTATTTGAGTGCACTCTATTCTTCTGATGTGGGAATTCACTGCTATAAATCTAGCTTATAAGACTGCTTTCATTGCATCCCATATGTTCCAGTATATTAAATGATGTTATCATTTAATTGTACAAACTGTTTAATTTCTTCTTTAGTTTCACCTGTGACCCATTTGTTGTTTGGGAGGCGGTTATTTATTTTTCATATGTTCATGCAGTATTGTGGTTTCTTTTGCCATTCATTTTCAATTTCATTACAATATGGTCTGATAATATGCATGAGATAATTTTAATTCCTTTATTTTACTTAAGCATGTCCTAGGGGCTGGGGATTTAGCTCAGCGGCAAAAGCGCCTGCCCAGCAAGCGCAAGGTCGTGAGTTCGGTTCCCGGTACCGGAGAAAAAAAACCAAAAAA